>NC_037594.1:975016-1575016 GCF_003073045.1 Pomacea canaliculata | reverse complement strand
ACGTTTGTCATTGTCTCAAGCTGATAGTGTCGCCGGTGAGGTCGGAGTCCCAGCGCACCAGGGATCTGTCTGACCTTAATGAGGGGATTAGTGCCAGCGGAAGACAGATTCGTGGGGTCCCCCAACCTAACCCTCCAAGTTCCTCCCTCCCTTCCTTCCTTCCCCGTCTCCTGCACGACAGATGGAGGGGCCTCACGTGACCGACAAAGGGGCGTGGCCGTGGGCCGCCATGTTGGCGCAGGCACGTGAGCGCCAGTCGTTGGCTGAGGGCAAGTGTCCGGCCAACGTAGAACAGATGGCGCTAGGGTTCGTCATAACTAGGATTTGTAGTCATGGCGGAAACTCGCCGAGAAATACTTCTCTCTTCCTTCCTCTTGTTATTTGTTAACTAGCATGGTCTCGTGACCTCAAGATGCAGACATACAATCACACAGACACAACATCTCCAGTCCCTGGTCTGTCGGACTGGCAACGTGATGCAAAGTGCCCGGATGTTCGTTTGATTTGACATGTTCATGAAATAGATTGAAATAGAGGCTGTAACAGTCATACTTTGAGTCTGACAGTCGGACCTTGCTTGTTTGAGTAGATATGTTTGTCCGAGTTTGTAAAGTCGCACAATTTGTTGTTACATACATAAGACATGCAGAACATGTGAAGGATGTGTGGATTCAATTCTGTAACCGCTGTGGAGGCGTACGGCTGGTTGGCTGGCAGCACCATGTTTGGTATTTGACCCCGCACTTGACCTGGACGGTTCCTTCCGTGCTTGTTGGACCTGACTCGTTAGAATCAATTAGCTCCAGTAAGTGTAGACCTTTCTACAAGTTGTCTGCTCGTGTGGTTGACATATCTGTAAGCCTCGCTGCCCACAATGCTTCATGCAATAGTAAGTCAATGTATATAGCGAGTACCCACCATCATCAGACTGTAGCCACATCTGATGTTAGACACTTGGGGTAGCTGTATCAGACATAATGTCAGGTGTGTGATGCCTCATGTGCAATGCATAATGCAAGTATTATCTAATGTTAGACACAGGGGGCGCAATGTTAGTCGCTGTGTCCCACCCGGGATGGATAATGTTGCAAACACCAGATGCAATGCAGACACACAGGCTTGCAGCAACATTTGACAAGACCGAGATCGGCGCCATCCTCGGGGAGCGATTCCCACCATTTCCCATTTCCTAATGCACAGCTTTCTTTGTGACCCCCGTCTGGACACTAAACAGAAGGACGCCATATTGACTGAGCACCGCTGGGAAATTGTGACCAATGGCTGGAATCTTATCTCACTCATATGAACAAATAGCAGAACATAAAGCCCAACCATCTGGCTCCTTTAGGGTCCTGTCACATCATGTCCACTCAGTTCTGTCTCGTGATTTCATGGACGAGGAGTGGTGGAGGGCGGTGGAGCGGAAGCGGACAAAGTTTGTTTGACAAAATTTACTCCAAGCAGGTCAGGTGAGTGAAGGGGCCTCACGATCGCCGACAGGTTATTCGTTTTCTTTTTCTTTTTTTCCATCTCGATCTTGTCTTTCGTCAAGGACTCTAAAGGACTCTGTTTGACAGCATGCTACAGAGGTCCGCGGGGTTACATCGGGGTCAAGCTTACACCGTTTTATAGAGGGACCCCTAGCACTTGAGTTTGCAAACTGCAGGCCACGCTGGTTAAAGCTACATAGCCTACGGGAAGTAAAAGCTAAGTGGTCCACTGTGTCTAAACCACGGTGTAGGAGGCGAACTGAGCTTTAAATCAGGTGCACATGAATGTGTTGGGTAACCCTAGGGATGCGCTCGTTTGTTGGTGTTCTATTTTTTAAAATTCTGACTAATCATGTTAAGAATACTTTACTTCAAGCACACATTCGCACGCGCATTCCGCACATCTCACCCTCTGCAGGACGCGACTGCTCTGATTTCAATTACACTTCTTCAGTCTTCGTTGTGAAAGTTTTCATGGCAGTCCAGTCGAGTTCTAATTCAACCATTGGTTACAAAAGTTGTCGAGTGTCGCCAACCGCAGGTGATGGCACCATCAGCCGACGAAGGCGCAGTGACTCATCCAGAACAGTCTGCAAGTGGCGGAGGTTGTGTGTGGGGGGCCGCTTCCAGACTCCGATAACGAGGGAAGAGAAGACGCAGAACCGGAAGTTACGAACCTGTCGTTCAGCTAGAGTACTGCGCCTGCGCGACCTTTCTAGCGAAGAGTAGGGAGAACTAGAGGCGTCGTCGTCTGCTGGTCACCATCTGTCCAATCGTTGTCGTCTGTCCGAGACATTGACACCGCCAGCAACGACAGCCACCCGACAAGCTGGCACCTCGTCACGTCCTCCACCTCCAGACAACGGCGATAATTTCATCGCGAATTATTACACTTCTCCCCCCACCCTTCCCTGCCGCACACCTCCAGTCCTCTCCGTCCACTCGTGTCACGCGGTGCGTCTGCAGATCGTGCAGCACGTGCAAGCTGACCGGTCGTCGATGGTGACGTAGTCGATGCGCGCGCACACTGAAGCGGTTAGTAGGATAGGAGTCAGGCAGACGTTGATGGATGTGCGGGTGGCTGAGGTGGGTGAGGGGGTGAGAGGGTGGCTGGGAGGGTGGAAATTGAGGAAGTGAGCAAGGAAAGTGAACACTAGTGCCAACGTTACAGCCGCTGGCTAACGGTCTTGCCCACCAAGGGTCGTCTGTCGTCTTGTCCAATTTCGTGCGTCACATGACGCAGCCAGATGATCTACCCTCGCGGCGTTCTTTGCAGTGATCTCCCTTTGTCTAAGCCGGTCAGTGATCCCTTTTCCTCACGTCTCCTCTACAGCCAATGATCATTACGGCGAGGAAATGGCGGTCGATGTTCCTGGGGTCAAGGCGATCCTCTCTGTGGCTGGAACTCATCAAAAAATAATTGTAAGAAGTGATGTAACCGCGCTGTCACTCCAATCTGTCTCATCACCAGAATTATCGCAATCACTGCATGGTTTATTTGACTAGCTGAATTCTGTAAAACGAAACATCGATTAAAAATAGACAAGCCTCGCTCTCACTTGAGTATTTTATGCGACATTAAATGTTTCCGTAATCGAAGGATTCCTGGGTGATTGATCGCACGATTGTCAACAATCAAACACGATGGACAAAACTGTATCAGAAATGAAAAAAACTCACTTAGCTAGTGTCGGGGTCCTTTCTCTCTTCATTACACAAACGTGTGATACTTTTGTTGTTAATTGACATACACACATACACACACACATACACACACACACGCGCGCGCGCATGCGTACACTCTACCAAATAATACCACAAACTTTCAAGCCACCAGAATGGCTGCACAAGGGAGATTATTCTCACACTCAGGACGCCGAGGCCTGCAGGCGGAAGTTGTCCATCTGTCGCACACAGCACGGGCGTCTCGTCTGCACTGAGGCAGCAGCCGCTACTTCCGGTCGGCGCGCGCAGCACCGGTGCGCCTCATTTCCTATGGTGCGCATTAGCAAGTCATGGGCAGCAGGTGGGCGACTACTCTCATCGATCTCTGCTGTCGTTTTAACGGATTATCTTCCCTTAGCCCGAGTTACCTTGATCCTCGTCTTGCTGCCAACGTCTTGACCCGCTGACCTCTTAGTCTTCACTCACATCTTGGGAAACATTGTCTTGTACAGAGCACGACCCAGTCATTACAAGAACATGTGGCCTCAAATCATTGACCACTGGACCACTGGACCACTGGACCACTTCTGACATTACTGTCATGCAGCACATTCGCCACAGATAGCCACATATTCGGGCAATGTGCATCCAATTAAGACGGAGGCCCAAGCGAGCTGGCAAACATCTGTGGTCCCACCAACTTCCATGAATGGATTGTTTGCTGGAATCCTTCTCCTGGGTTTCCTTGGCTGCTCGAGAAGCGAGTAATATTTTGTGTGTCAGGCAGGAAGACAAGTTTGCGGGGAAAGTTCTGACATTCCTGAAGGCCAGACAAACAGAGTGGAGGAACTCAGTGGCTGCCATGTTGGTTACACAATCGCTCCTTGTCCCACACCCCGCGTCTGATGTTTGTCCTTAAGGGCAAGGGTCAGGTGAGGGACTTTCACACGAAGAACTGAAACAATGGGTGGAAGATTTTATGGCCAACACAAGGGCTCTCTGTCTCTCTCTCTGTCTCTCCCCTGCTCCCACATTCAGCCCCAACTACATCCACCAGACAGTGTCATCAATATGAACATCTTCCTCGAAAGTGTTAGAGGTCGAGAATAAACCAGTATTCTTCAGTATGAATCACAGTTTGCCCTCAGTGGAAATATGTTGCCGCAAGCTGTGCCTTACACACTGTATTCTTTGGCAGTTTATTTTATTTATTTATTTTTTTTTTTCGCTGAATATCAGTAATTTGATCTTCTGTTTGCTGTACATTACCATTTTAGCCTTTTGTTAACTGTATAATACTTTTGCCCTTTTTTCTGATAATATATATTAAATATATCCTAAGTATTATTTGAATGTACAACACGCGAACCCCACAGCTTTGAGCACACATTACAGACACAGAGAAGTTTGTTGACATGTGTGATGTTTGTATTTAGTTGAAGTCTTTGTGCACGTGGCCATCATTTTCCAGCATTACCACAGATTTTCCCTAAAAGCTTTTCTGCTTTGTCGATGGCTGCTTATACTTCTAAATTATCTTCCCCTGTCACCATTAGCTGATGGACTGGGAACAAAAAAAAAAACAACAACTCAGCTATTTCCGAGATGGAGAGTGATTAAGGACAGAAGTAATAGGATGGGAGCTAAGTAAGCTTAGTATTAGCCATCTTCCCACATCAAAAAATCTCCTAATCTTTTGTCGAGTTTGTCTTTCCTGTTTTTGTGTAAACTTTGACTTTTTTTAATTTTTTTTTTTTTTTGTAATTCATGATACGGTATTTTAGGAATTTTAGTTGCGGACATATGGTGTAAATCTTGTGGAGAGACTGGCTGTGCGATCAGGGGCAGGCCCCCAGATGAGGCCTGGGAAAGGAGGGATGGCGGCCAGGTATTTATCAGGCTGACAGCGCCACAGCTTGCGACGAATGTTGTTGGTAAATAATTATTCCCGAGCTGACTGCGACAGAGAAGAAAGAGCAGTGTTCGCACAAAAACTTGGAGAAGGAAGTGAGGAACATGAAGAGAGCCTCCCAGACAGACACAGTTACCCCCGTGTTCGCCCTTTGATCTTCCTATTTCTCTTGATGAGATTTGGGAGGGTCTGTGCATGTGTTTCTGCGGCTTTACCAGCTTTCCTTCACTCCAATCTTCTTTGTACCTCTTCTCTTCCCCACTTACAACTCCTCTTTCTTTTTTTCTTTCTTTTGATAGCGATGTGTTGTATGTGGCTGTGGGATGTTTGTATGCATTTGAGGTGTGTGTAATTATGTATGCTCGAGCCTTTGTGTATCTTTCTCTGCGTGTGATGTGTGTTTCTTCAGAAAAATCAGAGTTGGATGGTAGACAAAGCGCTCGTTTCAGTATCGATAATTTTATATTTGACTCTAGTAGGTCTTGAATACTCTCCCCTTTCCTCATTTTTTTCTTTCTCTCGGCTTCTTGAAAACCGTGTGACCCTCAGGTTCAATGCCTGGACAAGAGAATGTCAGCGGGGGAAAGACTGCATGCGATTTCTCTTGATTATCGCAAATTTGTGAATGCTTTCCGAGTCCCCGAAGACGTGACCATGCTACGTGCTGGACGTAGTCGCCGATGATGAGGAGATATGCCCGACACCCTCGCTGGAAAATGCATTATGTTGGTTCGTCCTTGTGAGAGAGGGAACAGTTTCATGCTCAGTGGTGTTCTGGTGCATGAAAGTAGTTTTATTTTAATATTTCTCCCCTCTCTCGCTCTGTGCAAGACAACACATGTGAAGTGATTATCACGTGTCTGGAAGCTGCAGGCAGTGACTCATGCCTCGCCATGAAGGATGCGATGTCTGCGTTTGACAACAGGAGATCTCGAGATTGCAGACACTGCTGTTATTTCCATGAAGCTGCTCTGTTCATATTCACACAATTAATGAGCACACACGTGAACCGGAAGTCCTTAAAGCCAACAGATAAAACAACACTTTTGCAATCTTCAGAATCTGAATAAATTCTTAATGCGAATGTTTTCTATTTGTACTGATTTGTTAAAACCTTAAGGTGTGTTTTGTCTCTCTTTGGAAGTTCTGATTTATCACGATTTTTTTTTTTTTTTTTTTGCGATGGTTGTGACATGTTGATGTTATGTATATGTTATGCTATGAGAGGGGGTGCGTGCGTGACTGCGCGTGCGCGCATGTATGTATGTGTGTGTGATGGCGTGCACCAGCAGCACCACAGAAGGGGAGAACGGGTATTTAAAACAATCGATTGTCATGCGAACCTTTTGACCATTAAAAGGTGTGAAGTGAACGCGTAAGCTGCGCTAAAAGCGCGCCACACCACGTGACACGTGACTGCCCTTCACTCACCCAACGCTCGCTGCTTCCCTTCCCATCTCTTACCATCTCCTCTGTTACGAAATTGAGTATTTTTAGTTTGACGAGGCCTTGGCGGAAGTGGCGATGTCAAGGCCAGGGCGTACTGCGTCTTAATTTTTTAATATTTTTTTTTTATTTTGCATTTTTAGCATTTTTGAAGGGATCTATAAAAAGCTGGGGTAGACCTAGGTGGTCGTTATTCGATTTTTCTGAGTTGTTAGTAGTACTCTGTGTGAGTTGAAAGTAAGAGGATGCGAGTAGCCTGTGTGGCAGTCCGCTGATTATGTGGTTATAACGTTGAGTTGTTGAACATTGAAATAATACTGAGAAATATTACAGTGTGAGCCGCTGTATACGTGTTCTATCTTCTGTTCAACGGATGACTGAAGTGACTTTGTACAGGAAAGTGTGACACCGCAGATTTTCAGATCTTTAAACGAGCCAAGTTACCGCTACGGTCGTAACATCTGGGGGCCTGTCCGGGGATCTGCACCGTCATCGTTTCCGTACAAAGAAGCTGCTGTAGAAAGGACAAGAGAACTGTGAGTGAATCTTTTTGAGTTGAGTGTACAGCCATGGAAGTTACGAAGGAGCTAGTGAAGTTAGGCAAAGAATTAGGCCTGGAGAGAGAAGAGTTAAAAGTGTTTGTAAAACAGATGGAGAGAGAACAAAGAGAGAGGGAGAGAGAAGAAAGAGCTGCAGAGCGAGAACTACGGAAATTACAACTAGAACATGAAGAGAGAGAAAGACAACGCGTGCATGAATTAGAGATGGCGCGTCTGAGGCCAGCAGTCACCATGTCGGAGGTGTCTGTGAAGTGTGAGAGGCCAAAGCTGCCGAAATTTGTAGACGGTAAAGACAGTATGGACAGTTATTTACAAAGGTTCGAGCGCCATGCTGAGCTGTCTAGTTGCCACGAGGTGAGTGGGCGGTGTCGCTCAGTGCGTTACTGTCGGGGCATGCACTGGACATTTATTCACGCATGCCGACAGAAGCAGTTCAAGACTATTATCAGTTGAAGCAAGCGTTGTTGAGTGGATATGACTTCACGGAGAACGGCTTTAGGCGACGTTTCCGTGCAAGTAAACCAGAGAAAGGGGAGAGCCCGAGCAGTTTACAGAAAGGTTAAGAGCATACCTTTATAGATGGATTGAGGCAGCGGGGCAAAAGACGGACTTCGACGGTCTGTTGTATATAGTACTCAAAGAGCAGTTCATCGAAGCCTGCCCCAAAGACTTGGCAGTCTTCTTACAGCAGCAAGAAGACCAAAGCCTAAAAGCATTGTCGAATGCTGCGACAAGATACCTGCAGTCGCAAGGCAGAGAGTTCACAGCCAGGTTAAGAGGGTCCCTGTCTGCAGCCGACACGGCCCAGAACACCACATCTGCCCAGCGCAGCCAAGGTTACGATCGGCATCAAGGCAACGAGCTGCGGTGTTATTCCTGCGGTGGAAAGGGTCACAAGGCCATGGTGTGCCCGAGCAACTCGATGAGACATTCAACCAGCCGCCAAACACTGGAGGGAAACACACGACGGACTCCGCAACCGTCGAATCGTCGTCCTGTGATGTCAGCAAACGTGGCCATTTGTGAGGGAGATAGCCAAGGGCCAAGCTATGAAGGCCGACGACAACACACGATCGCTACTGACAGCACGACCCAGAACGAGCGGCACACTCCAGTGGTAGACTGCGCGTTTACCACGAGAACGACCGGCGACATTGGTAATATGCCGGTGTCACGCGGACAGGTGGGAGGTAACAACGTCACCGTGCTGAGGGACACTGGGTGTTCTGGAGTCGTCATCCGGAAAGACCTTGTGTTAGAAGGCCAGTTCACCGGTAACAGCTCGAGGCTCAGATGCTGCCACGGGCATAGTCAGGATGTGCCGACTGCTGATGTTGAAATATCATCGCCGTACTTCAGTGGCCAGGTGAATGCAGTATGCCTCGATAACCCGCCATATGATCTGATCATCGGCAACATTGAAGGCGCTAGAGCCGCTGATGACCCCGACCCAGAGTGGGAACACACATGTGCTGTAATGACTAGAGCACAGGCGGCCCAAGAAAAAGTAAAAACCCAAGCTTTAGCTGTCATACCGAACGTGAGAATGCCTGACATTGATAAAGAAGAACTCATTCGGATGCAGCGAGATGACCCGACACTGGACCAATGTCGCAAGCAGGTAGCCAAGTACACAGAAGATGACGAAAAGATCAGGTTTGAGGAGAAAGGAGGGGTGTTGTACCGCATATTCCGCCAGCGAAACTTCCATAATGGGCAGCCGGTCCGCCAAGTGCTAGTCCCAGCTCCCTTACGGCGGTCAGTGATGGACGTCGCACATTCATCCATCATGGGTGGTCATTTAGGTGTCAGGAAAACTTTGGACAAAGTCACTGCAGCCTTTTACTGGCCTGGCATCTCTGGGGATGTAACCCGCTTTTGCCAGTCTTGCGATGCCTGTCAGAAAACGGTGCATAAAGGCAAGGTGGCTAAGGTACCTTTACAGAAGATGCCGCTGATTGATGTGCCTTTTAAGCGGGTAGCGGTAGACCTCATAGGTGAGATTAAGCCCGCCAGCGAGTCAGGACATAGGTATATCCTGACGCTAGTTGACTACGCAACCAGGTACCCAGAAGCGGTTCCTCTGAAGAAGATCGATACCGAGACCGTCGCTGAAGCCTTGATTGGAATATTCAGCCGCCTTGGAGTGCCAGAAGAAATACTTAGCGATTTGGGACCGCAGTTTGTGTCTGAATGCATGAAAGAGGTCTCCAGGCTCCTCGGCATTCGCCAGATTACCACCACCCCATACCACCCGATGTGTAATGGACTTGTCGAGAGATTCAACGGTACACTTAAGGCCATGCTAAGAAAACTATGCCGCGACCAGCCTAGACAGTGGGACCGATACGTCAACGCACTGCTGTTCGCTTATCGGGAGGTCACCCAAGAGGCTACGGGTTTTTCACCTTTTGAACTGTTATTTGGACGAACCATACGAGGTCCCATGCACATTTTGAAGGAGCTATGGACCAAGGAGGTCAACGAACCCGAAATTCGGAACAGCTATCAGTATGTGTTCGAGCTGCGGGAAAGGTTGGAAGAAACCTTACAGCTTGCAATGACTGAACTAGAGAAGGCTCAAGGAAAGGCCAAGCATTTCTATGATCGGAAGACGAAGAACAGAACGTTCAAGCCCGGCGACAGAGTCCTAGTGATACTACCTTCAGACCACAATAAACTGTTAATGCACTGGAAAGGTCCGTTTGCAGTGCGAGACGTCAAGGGTCTGAACGACTATGTCGTGTTTATAAAAGGAAAGGAGAAGGTGTTCCACGCCAATCTGCTCAAGCGGTACATAGAGAGAGATCCAGATAGAGCGGCTGAAAACATTACCGAGATAGCAATTGCTTCGATTGCTAATGGGCCGCCAAGCTTGAGCAACTCGGCATCATGTCAAGTGGCCACCATCACGAGTGATGAAGATGGGTGTGTCGAGGACGGGGGTGAGGACCTCCTCGAACTGGGAGACATACACCATGGTGAGTCGGTGGACAACCTGGTTTACGGGCTCAATCTGTCCAGCCAACAACGGGCAGAGCTACAAGAACTAGTGAGACAACATAGCTGTATCTTTACGGACGTACCGGGAAAAACTAACCTCATCCAGCACGAGATACGATTAACGTCAGACGTGCCGGTCAGATGTAAGCCTTACCCGATACCATATGCTACCAGGGAGTCTTTGAAGAAGGATATCGAGGAAATGCTGCGTTTGGGAATTATTCGGGAGTCCAAGTCACCCTACGCGTCGCCAGTTGTGGTAGTGAGAAAGAAAGATGGAAGCAACAGGGTGTGCGTCGACTTCAGGAAACTTAATAAACTTACCCACTTGGACCCAGAGCCCATGCCGACGCCGGCTGATCTGTTCCGACAGCTGAGCGGTGACAGATTCTTTACGAAAATCGATTTAAGCAAGGGTTATTGGCAAGTGACCATACCCGAAGAGGACATCCAGAAAACAGCGTTTGTGACACCCGATGGTGTATACGAATTTTTGAGAATGCCGTTTGGAATGAAAAATTCAGGTGCAACATTGAGGAGAGGTTTAAAGAAGATATTAGACGACTTGGAGGGTATCGTGCACTACTCCGACGATATACTGGTTCACACTCAGACTTGGGAAGATCATCTCCGCGTGATCCGCGTGCTGCTTGATCGCATCGTCGAGAACAACCTGACTGCCAGGCCTAGTAAGTGTATACTCGGCACTGATGACGTAGACTTCATAGGGCATCGTCTTAAGAGCGGAGTGAAAGGAGTGCACGAGGACAATGTCAAGAAGGTGAGAGATGCACCAAGGCCACAAAATAAGAAGCAGTTACGTTCTTTCCTTGGCCTGGCATCCTTTTATCGGGAGTATATGCCTCACTTCGCAGCCGTGACGGCACCTCTCACGGACCTTCTAAAGAAAGGACAGCCAAGTTCACTCGAGTGGGGTGAAGCGCAAGAGCGAGCATTTGTTACCGTCAAAACATTCCTGACCAGTGACCCGGTGCTGCAGCTCCCAGATCCTTCTAAGATGTACGTTTTAAGCACAGATGCATCAGATACAGGGGTTGGGGCGGTTCTGATGCAGGAACACGGAGGAAAGTTATTCCCTGTCTGCTACGCAAGCAGAAAGCTGAATGGGGCCGAGAGAAGATACTCTACTATCGAGAAAGAGTGTTTAGCCATCGTATGGCGGTGAGGAAATTCCGGTTATACCTAGAAGGAGTTAGGTTTACCATACGGACAGACCACAACCCTCTCACCTATTTGAACACTGCACGATTTGAGAACAATAGGGTGATGAGGTGGACCCTGTTTTTGCAGAACTTTGACGTGCATTTTGACTCTGTAAAGGGATCGGACAATGTTGGTGCTGATTTCTTGAGCCGGTTTGGCTCAAAGAACTGAACTGAGCTGAATATAACTACAATCCGATGAAGGATACTGTGATTAGCAATTACATGTGTGAAGTTTTGTTAAGTAGCTTTATTGTTAAGAGACTGGTTAGTTTTGATGTGAGGAGAGATCATGCCTTAATTTGGTTTTTGGTTGAGAAGATGGATGATACCTTAAAATGTTTGTTTCATTTCGTATGTTTGTAGAAGAAAGTCCTGCGGAGTTTCTTCTTGAAGTGGGAGGGTATGTTACGAAATTGAGTATTTTTAGTTTGACGAGGCCTTGGCGGAAGTGGCGATGTCAAGGCCAGGGCGTACTGCGTCTTAATTTTTTAATATTTTTTTTTATTTTGCATTTTTAGCATTTTTGAAGGGATCTATAAAAAGCTGGGGTAGACCTAGGTGGTCGTTATTCGATTTTTCTGAGTTGTTAGTAGTACTCTGTGTGAGTTGGAAGTAGTACTCTGTGTGAGTTGAAAGTAAGAGGATGCGAGTAGCCTGTGTGGCAGTCCGCTGATTATGTGGTTATAACGTTGAGTTGTTGAACATTGAAATAATACTGAGAAATATTACAGTGTGAGCCGCTGTATACGTGTTCTATCTTCTGTTCAACGGATGACTGAAGTGACTTTGTACGGGAAAGTGTGACACCGCAGATTTTCAGATCTTTAAACGAGCCAAGTTACCGCTACGGTCGTAACATCCTCGAAAAAAGTAATGGAAGAAAGGTGTCACGCTTGTCGGTTTGTCGCGATTGCCGCTAACGGGTTTCCATTGGCGACAGCAGAATACGTCAGCGGGGGAAGCTGCCATGCGTGACAACCGTTGGTAATGTGAATGTTAGTCACTCGTTTTTACTCACCAGTTCCTTTAAAAAAAAACAAAAAAAACCCGCATGTAAATTCACTGGTGGCACAGCAAACTGCAACCAAAGAGGGAACTACGACCTTTGCCCTCGAGGTGTTGACTCCGCCATCGAAGCTGATGTTGGTGGCTGCAAGACATGAAATGTTTCTTTTTCCAAAGTCCGATAACAACTGCAACACTCAAAGGGTTGTACCTCGCAAACTCAGAACAAAGCTTTTTTTCAGACATTTTGAGTATTTGGATCTTATTATAAATTAAATCCACTCGTTAGAAATTATTTTATTGTGGGGTAGGTCTTTAAGACGCCTGTAGCTGCAGGTCCTGATGTGTCCGTTGTGACAACAAGACGACAGGTCTGTTACATCAGTAAAGTCCGGGCTTCAGATCGTCCCTCGCCAGCAGTAAGTGTATCTAGTGTCTGAGAGATGTGTTTCACCATGCCACTCGTAGATGACGGCTGGTTTGATAACGAAGAATTCCAATTTTGAGATTTCATTCTATGAAGAGATAAAAAGAAAAGGTTAAGATACTACTAAGAAACTTCTAGAGAGTGACAGAGAAAGATATAAACTACTGAACTTTATGTGTGGTCTGTGCGTGTGTGTGTTGTGGGGGGGAGGGGTTATACAGAGAGAGAGAGAGATGTGGAGAGAAAGGTGAGTGAAGGAAAGATGATGATGACTCGATAATACTGAGGTTTAGACGGCTAAACAAGTGTCACATCCAGACAGCGAGCCCCGAGATGAGACCTGAACATGTGACCTTGCTATCTACTGGGTATTGTGAACAAGTCAGGGATTTTTTTTTTTTGGAACTACTGCGCTCCTGGTCTCCCCTGACGCCCGCGAACTTATCTCGGAATGCGTCTGAAGTCTCTCGGTCCGAGTGTCATAAGCGGCTTAGCATTTATTTTCTCAGGTTTTAGTGGCGATGGAAGCTATTTTGGTGTCGAGCCCCTTGACGTGTCTTCATTTCCTATGTCAGGGGCTACCAAGTGCTTTCTTTTCATCTGCCACCATTTTATTGCAGGACCATAAACTGAAGTACGCAGGCGCTGGTAGCGACAGCAGCTCCATCTGGCGGCAGGACCGTCAACTACCGCAACCCACGGACGCAGTGCTGGTGACCGATCTCAGTTGCAGAGGCAAGCAGGGAGAGACAAGCCCATGCATCACCCGGGGCTGGATGGATTGCCTCACTTGGGAGGACATCAGCAAGAACAGAGGGATCTCATGTCGTGTAGGTCTGTCGCCAGGAAAACATGGCGGTGTCGCTGACCTTTAGCCCGTGCGCCTTGACCTTTGTCTCTCGACATTCATGTCCGTACGTTTGTAGCTGGAAAAAAAGACGGAAAAAAAGGTAAAGAAAAGTGGAAGGAAAGAAAGAATAGTAAGGATACGCACGTGCTCTCCAGAACAGAACAGTACGCAGGTGCAATTCTACATTTCCCTATACAAGGGAGACAAGTCCCCTCTCGTACAACTGAATCGAAGTTGCCAGAAGGTGCCACTCAGGGCCCCGCATCAGGCGGAGGAGCCTCCACGTATGTCTTTCATCGGCTGACATCAATGAAAGATTCTGGAGTGTGCGCGCGCGCGTGCGTGTTTGTGGCAGCTGTTTGCGCGGCATTCCTGTCGTACCGCGCGCATCGTCTGGAGGGTTGAGCCCCTGCAAAGCCAACACGCCCCGGGTGTGCCCCTTGTGACCAGGTAGGTCTCACACCGGCGGCCGTGACATACCTCCAGAGGCTCGTTCACCTGCGATACCAGGAGCAGGGACGTGTAGCTCGCGCATCCCGCACTTCAAGGTCCTGTCTCCCCTTCTCCTCCCACCTCTCCTTTCCCCCTCGGGAACGAACGGTTTCGACAGGAGGAAACGAGAGTAGAGACAAAATAGTGAAAGGGAAGAAGGGGAGAAGGGGTGGGCGGGTGTTGGATGTAGTGGGGGTGGGAACGAAAGGACAAGCAGCCTAAACAGCTCCAAACACGAAGTTCGTCGAGAGGTTTGGCGATGGACATGTTTGGCCCTAGAGAATGCCGAGAGCTGTCTCCATGTTCTGCACTCCGAAGACAAGACATCCACGAACTTGGTCTGTGTCGCTAAAAGGGTCTTCTCGGGAAACATGTTCTCCAACACGTGACTATGTCTGGCAAATTTTTACACGTCGGTCTTAAAAAATTGGCTCAACAAAGGTGTGACCAGTGGAGGAGACAGAGCCTCGAGATGGTGGAGCGTTGCATCAGAGGTGGAGTCGTGAGATAGTGGCGGTGGTGGTGGTGGTGGTAGTAGTTGTTTTTCGTTTGGCTGTGAGGACTGCAGAAGATTTCGAAAAACAGAGTTTATAAGCCTGCCTGCTGCAGGTGATCCTTGAGTTGGAAGGAAGGAGTGTAAAAAAGTCGAAAGAAAAGTAGAACAAAAGAAAGCGGCTTCTTCAGTTTATTTACTCCTCCCCCTCAATCAAAAAATCTATCGTTACGCTCGCTGTCGTTATCATTGCTAGACTTCATTGACTTCTTCTTTCTTCAGGGCTCTGCAAAAAGTCATTTGAATAATATTGCATGGCTAGCCCCCAACCCCAGAAAGTTCTAGGCTACAAATCTCTCCCACTCCCACACCGTCCACGAAGTTGCGCCATCCCCCAAAACGATCTGATTTCGCAACTACCTGGAGGTTCCAACTCTGCGGAACTCAAAGCTAACAGCAAATACAAAGTTTTAAATTTATTCCCGAAGCCTCAAGATGATCTATGCTTCCTTTTGAACGTTTCTGACTTCTCTCTTTTCCCCCCTACAACTCTCCCCAAAGAAAACAGAAGAACAGGCATCATGTTTGAAACGTTTCAGGACCCGAATTTGCACTATCGTGTGACCTTTCACGTGACCCCCAAGGCTCGGACTGAATTACGGTACTTGCCAAGGCGAGGGGTCTGGCACTGGCTGCAGTCATAACCATATTTATAACCTCAGAGACAGCGATGAGACATTCGCAGGCCACGTCCTCGGCCGAAACGCAATTAAGTCGGAGGCGCCGGGCTCATTAACTACCAGAATGCTAAATGCAGAATTATCAGCCCATAATACGCACAGCCAGCGCTGGTGCTGCCGGTCCTGACAGCCGAGAGGTTAATAGCGGGTCTTGCTGGCAGGGGGAAGGGTGAAGTTCATCGTGAAATGTCGGCCATGACAGTCTTGGGCTGACATGCGCGTACGAGGCGACGTTGACGTCATAATGGTGTGTCGACAAGAACGAGGCTGATACAATAGTGACCTAGATCGGCCATGGTTGGTTGACTATAACCCCGATAGTTCCAATATTTTGAAGAAAAGAATTAAGTAGCCTGAAGAATGAACGTGTAAAAGATGATGAAATGAATGGAGACCTGATCGTGGGATAGACGATTCATGGGAAATGGAAAAATGTCAGTAAATAGTCACACCGCCTTGAGGACTGCACCAATATTTCGGGGAGAGAGAGAGGAAGGAGAAGGAAGATCTCCTTTGAAAAGGAAGACCTCATTTATTTTGCACACAGCGTGTGGAAGATTACATACCAGACTTTTTAAATGTTGTCTGTTACGCTTTCCTGACAACGAATTTTAGCAAAGATAATGTCAAGCAAACGTGCCAGAGACTGATTGGTTCCAGACTGCAAGCACTACAATCTGGACACCCCTCAGATGTCAGCGTATGAATAATTCCAGCAGGTTTAGCTGCACAATTTTTGGATGAAGCATAGCCTGTAAACAAAAGATGCGTATCTCAAAACAAGAATTCGCGACTGCCGGAGATAAGTTTCTGATTTCTATCGCATGAAAAGTAGGCTGTGCTCCCGTCTTTTCATGGGTCTGATTTGTGGCCCCTGCAAACTGGAACTCTTCCGACACCGATCCCAGAAGATATGCCTGGCTGAGGTCCCAATCTACATCCGCACAAACACACTGGATCCCAGAATTATTGTTTCCCGACTTCCGACTGTCAACAGCCCCGAGGAAGGCAAGATGGCTGACGGAAATCAGACGTGGAAACCAGCTTGTGAGGCTTAGCTTCCAGCACAACTTTTGTTGTTAGCAGCAGTTTGTGCAAAATATGAGATTGTCCACTGAAGGCTGGTCACAACTCAATGTATTTCTGTGCAGGTGACCACCACGCCAAGAGGAAACGTTTGCCCCATACACAGACCAACATCTTGTGATCAGTCCAAGTTCTTTACAGGTAGTCCAGACTGTCCTTCTCGCCAGGCTATCAGATAATGCAGATAAATTGTAAATATCCCTGTCTATCCCTTATCTTTTCCAACATTTTTATATGAAGACCTCCAACCCTAACCTTATTGCTAACCCTAAGCCATCTGTATCTTTTTATGGCCATGAACAGTTTTCCGTTACTTGATTGGTTCTTTTGACACCATTGTCCTGCATGATACAACATTTTTTCTGGGGAAATAATATCCAGTCATTGTGTTGGTGTCTAGCGATGACCTATTGAAATGTCAAACTGAGATAAGCACACGAGATTGAATAAAGATATTAACGGCCTCTGAAATAAATGCATCCGTGAACGCTCACCTGGGCGAAGAATCATTGGTGTCACCGAGTAAGGTTTTTGGAATGAGCTTCTAAGTATGGTGTGCTGGTGATTTTATTTGATATCCTACTCACGGATGTGACAGACGAGATGTTCTGGCAGAGATTAAGATGTCAACGACTGCGGTCAGTTTTATAGTGAACTTTTGTTTATAATGAAACACCAACTGCACGTGCACGAGAACTCGAGTTTTTAAGAGTTGTCCGTTGAAACTTTTTAACCAAAGTTTGGAATTATGATTTATCACTTTTTATTCGGATGTCAACGCCACCTGACCTGGATGTCTTCATGCAATTCAATTTGAAGGGGCCAAAGTTTTTGATCTCTCAAGTTTGCTTTACAAGATGAGAGTTGTGAGTGTGGCTGTTGAAATGGACTCTGGCATGGCGTGAGCCTGGAGGAGCAGGATGGTGATGGTGGTGGTGGTAGTGGCGGCGGCAGTGGTGGCGGTGGTGGTGCAGAAAATCCTCAAACGAGAAGTGGGCAGGAGGGACCTAAAAAGAAACCCGCCGGAAGGGAGGTAATGATCAAACTCGTATTGACATTTGCCTACCTTTGAGCGCAGTTCTCTTCCCGACGCCGCGCGGGGGCGCGCTGTTCTGTGAAGTCGGAGGCAGGCGAGCAAGGGTTGCGTCTGTTGATTCACATGGGACGGTTTGGGAGCGAGATGGAGGCATTGTTTCGCGCGGCCAGAGGCCTGCATGCTCAGCAGCTGCCCCGAGCGGGAGGCGTTTGTTCAGACATTGTTCACACACGTGCACAAACAGCCCGCCCCGCTGGCTGGCGGCGAGACAGGCTTGCACGGGACGCGGGAAGTGGAAGCTGGGGATGGGAAGGGGTGGATGGGTGGGGAACCAGGGAGGAAAGGGATGGAGATGAGAGGAAGAGGATGCTGGAGAGATAGAAATAGGGAGGAGTAAAAGAAAATGGACAGTCCTTCTTTTGAAACCACAGTCAATCAGAAAGCAAACAAACAGCCAGGACTGCACGTTCATTTTCGAACGCGAAATCTCATTCACGGGGGAGACAATTACAGGCAGGAAAACAGCCGCAGGTAAAACTAAAGGTAGCCCTGAGACCTTTCGGACGCTGGGGAAATATCGGTAATACTTGCTCTAGATGATTACAGTTATCGATGTAAAGAACATCCAACTGCAGCCCTAGAGTCGGATCCCATGATGTTGACAATGGCGATCTCAATCCCTTTCAAAGCTTGACCGATTACTTGTCTCTTTGTTAATGGCGGGCGGTGTTTTCTTGTTTACTTTTATGAACGCTCTAAACAAACTAGGGGCAGAAAAAAATATTGATCCTCCGTGGACTGTGTAAAGTATCAATGGAGACTTGGTTGCTGGCTTGCCGCAGTGGGGTCGGTCGTTTGCTCGCTGAAAGTGGAGGTTGTCGTTATTACCCTATGACGTACCCTGAACTCAGCAACATACCACGTGATCCGATTCCTGTGGTACTGTTGGCTATAATCGGTCTTTTTCTTCCAAGATGAAGAATGGTATCTTCACTTTAGGCCTTGCCGAAGTCTTTCAAGTTCCGGTGCATCACTTCATCATCCATTTTGCAGCTGTTGTCCATCTTGTTTCCACTCAGTTCATCGCACTCTGACTCTGACTCTCACGTCACAAACGATTGCGAAGATGAAAGAAGCCGCTCGCGCCGTCCCTCCCGCTACAGAGGAGGAGACATCACAGGCAGCCGCGGGCCTGTCGGCAGCCATGAGGAGCAACACTTGTCAGACGGCTGAGCGATACGTCACACGTCGTGACGAGTGGGCCATGTGACTGGAAGTGACGCACACCTTGAGGGCGCGTGACGTAATGCTAACGGATTAACGTTGTCCGGGCGACGTCTGGCGATGACGGTGCTGCAGCTGAGGAGGAACAGACCCTGACTCAAAGCCGATGAAGCGTCTTACAAGGGGCGGCCTGCGTTGTCTCTGCTGCTCACGTTTCCTTCTCTTCTTCTCTCGGCACTTTTCTTCACACGAGCTCATTAAAAATGATGAAAACGATACCAGATGACAGGAGAAATAATACAAACTTTAGACGAAGATCCGAATGCCCACATCAAACAAACACGGAATGACCACAGAAAGAAAACAAGCAATAAATTACAGAAAGAAGAAAAAAACCAAACAAACGAACAAACAAACAAACAAACAAACGAACAAAATCACAGGACAAAGGCGACATTGGCACTAAAATATACACAATGTTCCTGAACTACAAACGTGGTCTGGTACAGAGATAGAGAGGAAGAGGATAAATAGTTCCGAGCACAGTAGATAATATGACTCGACATTGGGTGGGTGAAAGGGTGGGTGGATGTTGTGAAGTGGCGCAGGAAACAGGGGGTCAAGGGGAGGTAGCCATCCCCTCAGAAAAGTTACTGAGAAGGCAAGACTGTGAACGTCGTTCACTGTCAGCATGTGGTTCCCCTAAAAGGTGAGCATCTTCATACGCCACTGTTGTGGGAGGAGTGAAACCAAACATCATGTTCACGAGACAAGCCCGAGAGTCTCTACAGTATGTGTGCGTGCCTGTGAGTGTATATGTGTGTGCGTGCATGCGGATTTGTTTTGTATAGTTTGCTCGTGACATCAAAAGTGGAAGAATAAAACAAATTAGAAAACATGGGGCAATAACATGCTTGATCGAATGCCCGCCTTCTCCCAGACATTGTTAACATTTGAACTCAAGCAAACCCAATTGTTTATGTGCATAAGCATCGAAAACTACACCGGCCTTTGTAATGAGTGAACATTTTGCTTCCAGAACATTCTGTCGAAAGAGAGAATTTTAGTAATGTTTACACAAATCGAAGAGGACAAGATGGTGTGGAGAGAGGTCTCGGTAATAAATCAGGAGTTTGAGGAAATTTGGAGATAACAAGTATGGCAGAAGACACTACACGCATAATTGAAACCACCATTCAGGTATGGAGATTTCTTGCAGTCCAATAATCTCTGCGACTACCTCCTCACGAGTAGGGATGCTGCAAGTCAGATTCTTGACATTCATATGAGCCATTATCATATGAAACGTGATACGGCACGTGACATAACTGATGTTTCAGGTGAGTGAACGCTCAAAGACGTTTCTCTGCTCAATGACGCTCGTGAAACCGAATGTAGAGGGTCTCTAGCGAAGTGTCTATAATTTGGATGATGGCACTACTGGAAGACAAACAGACCGTTCATGCTGACGAAGGGCGCATTACTCGTTGACGGGCCTTTCAAGCGAACATCTTAATGCTGTTAACTGTCATGCACAAATTTACTCATCCTAGTCACATAGTCGACAGTTTCTCTTTTTACTACCATCCTTAGGAGCACCCATCATGAAAGGCGACTGGAAGTGTGGTGTGGATAGGAACATTCACAACCTCGCTTACAGTTCTTCGGGTGGATTGAGCAAACTGATAGCAAATACGGACTCCATACCTTTCATCCTGCCACATGGCATTCTATAGACCTAACGTTGTATGTTCTGTTGCTTGCTTCCGTTTAGTATTGCTTTTATTTGTTTATATTTTTTCAAGCTTTGAGCTAACCCTTGATGGTTGGATAAAGCGCTGTATAAATTATTTATTATTATTAACTTAACGGGCTCAGAAGAAACCTAGCTATATTTGTTATTATGTATACATGATACTTGCTGTTGTGGGCTTGCTGATAAAGTCTCACCCGCTAGTCTTAAAATCTTTGCTCAGTTTAGTTTAATCTTGCTCGTTTTCTGCCATTTGTTTTTTCGAACTCTGTGCATTGACCTTTGCATTGTGTCGAATAATTTATGATGTGCAATAGCAGAAGAATTAAACTTGATAAAAATAAATATCGTGACAGAATTTATAAAGTGTCGTAAGAGAAACACTCTTCTTTACAGTAGCAAAGTAACAGTAGCATTAACACTTCGCATCAGTCATCTGCGACATAAATTATGACCAAAACACGGTCAAAGGGACGCTATCCTATTCACACACGTAGACATCTGTACTTCGTCTATGAGTAGGCTCCCTTGAACGAAATGCTCAGGCCTTATGACAGCATTGGGAAGATTTCCTTTTTTTTCATTTTCTTCGATCTTAGATGTGCAGGACATCCTCCTCCTCCTCCTCCTCCTACTTCTCCTCCTCCTCCTTGAAATCGAAGAGTATAGTTACACTATTTTAGCTATAGCTAGATCCCAAAATCTTTTGGTCGTTTGGGAGTGAGGTATTGGACGTCGCACGCTTCTCGTGGCCAACCTTTTGTGAGGAGGTAACTCATTTTCTCTCCCTTTTTTCTTAATGTTTTTGTAACTCTTTCCTAATCAGATTCATGTACCCCATGAAGAACTTACTTACAAAGGTCAAAGACTGGACTGGTTGTCTTGTACAGATGACTATCGCCCACAATATGCGTGGTCGACCCACAGACTTTGATGATCTCTGCGCAGCCATCGTAACACCATTCTTCTTCTTCTTCGTCGATCACTCAAATGGACACGCCTGCCTCCTGCACAAATGATGCTGTGCGCCGCAGGTCCTCCAGGCTGCCGTGTAGCTTCCTCAATACTGGCGTCTCATCAGTCCAAATGCGGTGCCTGAGTTCTTCGTGCATAGGACATTCTTGCAGTAGATGTGCTGTTGTCTGACTGCCTGTCTGGCACGGGCACTGGTCTGTCTGGCCGATTCGGAGCTTGGTGTAAAGGTGGTGATTGAGACGGTTGTGGCCTGTCCTCAGCCTGAAAATAATGACCTGCTCAGCTCTTGTAAGCAGGTAGTATGGGTCGTTTCGGTTGAAACGTGGGTGCTGCTGCAGCCACTTGTTGTGCTGTTTGGCCTTGATGATGGACACCATTGACAGCTGGTCTGACCTCGGACTTCTATGATCTATGTAGTCTCCGTTGCCATCGTAACACCACTGACATCTTGTTTGACCTCGTTGTTGTTTCACTTTCGATTCTCAAACGGTTGAACAAGTTTCATCCGAATGAGAATCGAAAGGAGCGATGCCTTAAGTCAAATTAACATTTTGTATCAAAAACTTGGGAAAGCAAGCAAAGTGATCATATATTACAGTAATTTATATGTTGGTTACTTTTTAGTAATTTCAAGAAATCATTTCTACTTTATCCACCAACATCAACTTTCTTTCAGTTGCACAAGGTGGCTGGGAACCGAAAGTAGCTTCGGATCGACATTCCACGAACTTGTACACGTCCGGGATTATTCGGAGATCTGCTAAAGAAAAGCAGAGTGTTTAGTGTTAATGTTTAAATGTGTCAACAGAAAGCCTACGTCGTTTGTTATTTCCTTCTTATATTTATTTGTGAAGTAAGATAAAGCAAACGACGCATACTATACACGTTAAAAATTGTTTCTTCGTGAAAGGAAAACACTTCCTGGTCTCCATTGACAATCACTATTCCTGTAATCCAGAGAAAGGCAGGCATGTTGGGGAGACAATTTTTAATTTTAATTTCTTAAACCCAAGCAGGCATGACCTTATATATATATATGACACTGATCCAGTTAGAGCAGTTAGATCCAGTTAGAGCTCGTAATAATGACAGTTCAGAGGAAATATTTCCATTTATGTTATTATACGATTATTATCATCATATTATCTGATAAGAAATAGTACAGTTGACTTATTATGAATATTCACATTTCGCTTTGCCATAGCTTGGACGGTATCATAATCAACCAATAACTTTCTTTCTCTCATTACACAGAATTACGTATTTCTTAAAGGCCGAAGTCGAAATGGGCGTGTTTTCAAATGGTTTCGCCCGTGCGAGGGAAGGTAGGAGTACACGGGGTCAGTACCAGCGGTCAGTCTTCCCTAATTGCTACCCTGGCCCCGAGGCAAAGTGGAGATCGCAAGCGATAAACCGTCTTTTTCAGCCGAGTACTTGGTGTTGGCGGTGAGAAAGCTAAGGTAATGAACAGACTTCAGACAGTTGCTAAAGATCATGAAAAGATGAGGAAAGATATAATCTCAAATGAAGCCATCACATACAGTGTAGATGAGAGAACAGTGTGTGTCTCTGGACTACAAGCACAAGATTCTGAGCTCTGCTGGCTGTACTTTGATAACGAAAGACAAAGCAACGGGGGAGAGATAGAGGAAAATGGGGTCAGCTGGGATCCAGAGGCAGAACACTTCTTAATCACCTTTGTTGAAAGACATGGTACGTATATTCATTGCAAAGAGAGATATTTATGACACCTACACAAATGTATGTCAAAGTATCAGTATAATATATCATAAAGTATTATAATTTTAAAACACACAGACATGTACTATACATGTGCACACACACATATATTATTTTTAGGCTTGTGTATGATCCTACCCAGTGATATTGTTCTTCTTGTTCCTGTTAACCCCCAGTGGAGCATATATAGGGCTGACCCAGTGATATGATTAATATCAATGTATGAAAATGCACTTGGTACTTGGCACTGTTGTTTGCAGAAGTGTATCATAATTGCATTTTTATATGTGGATATTTGCACACACACACATGCATGTTTATGTACGGATATTTTCACACACATGCACTAGTATGGTTAGCATTTTTTTTTTGTACCAGGATGAAGGATCATGCTCTATGCTGAGTGGAGTGACGAGCGCCTTTTGTCCCGAATAAATGAAATTCAGTTTGCATGATTTTTTTCTGTGTGCTCTAAAGTCAAGGATTTGATAATCTGGGGTCTTCTTTCAAACCTTCATTTGTGTCTATTTTGAACTTGAGTGGAAAAACCAGAAAAGTGTATTTGTTCATCAGATACTCCATCTGCTGTTAGTGGGATTTTTATTTTTTAGCTGCAGAGAGGGTGCTATCAAAAATACGACATACAGTAGGGGGAAAAAGAGTAGAGGTCAAGCCATGGCTGCCAGCCCCTTGTTACACTGATGCAGTCTTGATCACTGGCATCCCAGCAGGAACATCAGTTAATGATCTTACAGACTTCCTGGAGAATGTTGTAGATGTGGCAGTGGACAGCATACAGTTGAATGAAACTGAGAACAAAGCATTTGTCATTCTGAGTGATTCCCAAGTTGGTGAGTTTAACACTTGTATGCATGTGTAATGTGTGGAGATGATGTTTACACTAAGTATATATTTGACTTAGTTTTGACGTAGTATGATAGAGATGTATTTTCTTCTTGTTTTGGCAAGGACAGAGATTGTGTTTGACTTGGTATTTCTGAATGTATAAAGATGTATTTTCTCTTTGATTGGTAAGAAAGGAAACAGTGATCAAAAACTAAAACTGTGGCCTGTTCTCACAAAACTTGGCAGATTTGACAACTTCTTTAGCAGTCATATGTTTGATTATTAGTAATCAGTTCTTAAAAAAATAAAGATTTTTTTCCCCCCTTTTATTTCAGATTTGAAACATCTGCAGTATGCTTGCAAAATGAATCCTTTGGATGAGGACAGCGTGCTGTCAGTGAAAAGTGTTCCACTGTCTCACACAGTCGTGGTGAAAAACCTGAACCCTATGACACAGGAAAGCACAATTTTCTACTTCTTTAGCAACAAAAGCAGGAACAGTGGTGGTCCTGTGTCTGAAGTCATACGACTGGATGACACTTGTGCACTTGTCCACTTTGAAAATGAACAAGGTGGGTTAATGTTCTCTGTAAATCCCTTGATGTATTATACTTGTAACTGTAATGATGTATTGCTTATTTATAGTCAGCAGGTATTGGATAATGATATTTAGAATTAGGAAAGCTCTATAGCATTGTGGCTAATGAACTCAATTTTAGGTAGAAGATTGCAGGCCTGTGGGTGTCAAACATCCCTATTCCATTCAGCAGATTTAATACCCATTACAAGGGGAGTTAAAGGTGGAAGAATGCAATCGCAATTAAAAAGGTCAACAATCTCTGTAGCTGAGACAGTTAGGGCCCTGCTTGAGACTAGAGTAGTCAGTCTTCACATGTACCTCAAATTAAAATAAACAGATGTACATACCTCATCAGAGTCACGAAGCTCTCGTTCAGCCATGATAGCAAGCACAACTATATTTACAACAGCAGCTCTTTAAATGAAAAGTTATTATGTTAGAAAATGAAGAAAAATAATATACTTGCATGAAGGTGGGATGAGAATAGGCTGAGGCAAAATTTTGATCCTTCAAAGGAAACCAACAAAAGAACACAGCAAGTTTTTGCTTTGTTCTTTGTTGTATATCTTTGTGACTATTTTGTGGATCTTGTTCAGTGCAGTGAGCTTGCCTTTTGGCTGAGATATTGCACTATACAAATTATTATTATTATTATAAGATTGGTAAAGTTGCAAAACTCTGACAAGTGTGAATAATATCCTTATAAACTTCAACTGTTTTAGATGCTCGGGCAGTAGTGGAGAAAGGATCTCACATTTTAGATGAATACAGTTTGGAAGTCTCTGTACTCCAAAAGGGATTCTCATCTGCCAGCAGAGGTACTTTTTAACTTAAATGCACAGAAATTGCCCAATTTGTTGTTGTCAGAGATTGACAAGATGACATGGTAACACAAACTTTATGATGAATCACCTTTGGTTTTATACATTCATTTCTGTACTAAGGCAGAAAGGCAGCCATCTAATATATGAAAGAAAAAAAAACTACTGATGTGCCTCAGCATAAAAGACTCATCTGTAATTTTTTTTGTTTTTATTTTCATTTTGAATGAAATGACTTGTGCTCATTTTTTTCACTAGAATCAGTCTTTGTGAAAACAAAAGTAATTCAAGTGGAGGGTCATATTCCATCTTCTGCTTACAAGGATACCATTAATGATGGACCCTTAATAGACAGGAAACAGAAGTTCTTAGAGAAGGTGGCTGATATCATGCTGGACACGCCAGCAATAAACGAGGCTGCATCCAAAGCACTCAGCATCTTTGGTGATAGATTGCTCAGTGAGTATCACAATTCAGAGTGTGCATCAAGGGGACGTATTCATCTTTATTGGTCAGTGCACATGTAAATGTTTGCTGTGCACATATTAATGCTGGCATGTATGATTTCAGCAAACTGACATGAAAAGGCATTTTCTGGTCATGACTAAACAGTCAGCTGGTGATCACTGTATGTTTTCTGATAGGAGTAGCAGTGGTGTGGCGGTGGCAATGAAGGCAGTAACAATTGGTAATGATAATAGGAATTATGATAATAGTAATTATGACAGTAACAGCAGCACAGCTATATCAATGACAATGAAAGCTAATGATTCCACTAAGTGTGCTTTTGTTGTTCATGGTATGTTGCAGATGCCCAGCCAGTGGGAGGGAAAAAACATGCCACAGATAACTTTTTGCTGGAGGTCACAGTCCAACTGGCTTTTGTTTCACCAGATAAAAGGCCACTTTCTTTGGAAGGAAGAGAAGGGAAAGAAGGATCTAAGGGCTATTCGATGTCTGCATCTGCAGCTTCTTCGACACCTGTTACTCTTCAATACAAACAAGGTCATTGGGACAGTCCAGAAGGAGCAGTTTGCTTGGAGTCAGATGAAGCGCATCAGAGCTACAGCAATTCGGATCTCGCTCAGCAAATATCTCAAGTAACATCAAACTTTGTTCAGAAGCAAAGAATAGATGAACATACATTTAAAAAAGTTCACAGTGAACGGACGTCCAATCCAAAATCTTCTGGTGTGCCACTTAGGAACCCTTCAACTTTCCAATCACCTAGTTACCACCAAACTCAGTCTTTTATCAAATCACCCATAGCATGCAAAGGAAGAATGCGTTCAACTGATCCAAGACAGCTAAATGGGGAATTATGTGCTCAGAAAGAGATGATCCAACAGATCACAATTCACTTAGGTGTGGATGTCGTTGACAAAATCACTAAAGACAAGCAAAAACTTCGACGTCTAGTTATAGATTTGAGAGATGTTTGTGGCAGATTTAAGTGGCAACTGCCTAACTCTATAGTAATTACTGCCACTAAGACTGATGTCCCTGAAGATTGGAAAGAACGGGTGAAAATGTTAATAATGAGGAAAAAACAAGAAGCTTATTTGTAAGGGTTAACAAAGATTTTCTAGAAATTAATGAGAGGAGGGACTCTCAGGAAACTTCTCTGACAAAGATTTTCAGAAAAAAGTTTTTTTGAGAACAAATTCAAGTCTCTAAAACAAAGACTAACTTAAAAAGCTTTGAGTCAGAACCACAAAAGTAAAAGATATCATACGCTTTCTCCTCAGCACTGACTTTATCATATTTTATTTACTGACCATACTGCTTCAACATTTGCATTTAAAAAATGAAACCATGACTAACTAAATGATGGTAAACATCATTTTAGTGAAAAGTATTTATTTCTTATGGAAAAATGTATTTTTGCAAACTAAGAAAGTGTTTGTTCATTTTAAACATGAAAAAACTAAATATTGCTTGCTATTGTGGAACAGGTGCCAGGTCTATGCTTTTCATGAGTGTATTAACAAGGTTGAACTCATTTGCCACCACCAAAAAAAAAAAAAAAAAAGAGTAGATTGGACAGCTGTCTAGTACAAATCTACCACATAACAGTAACAGTAAAAATGTAGGAAAATGTTGCTTGGTTGGTTTATCCTTAGTCATTTTATGTTGAAATTATTCTATTATTATAAAAAAAATCTACATAATTGATGGTGGCCTTAATGAACACGGATCAGCCGGGGAAAGATGCTGTCATACTGTAGTGAATGTGTGTGACACCATCATGTTAGATGTGCGCCGAGTGCAAGAAAGCCCAAGACTTGCACATAGTTTGCTGGACACTGCATTAGTCTTTATATCTTTGAAATGTCAGCCATGAGTGATTAATTCCCTAGACTACAGCACATCTCACAAAAACGATTTTCTGTTTGCAGTTTCCATCTAAAACATTATTCTAAAAATACCTTTTTAAAGTGTACATCCAGTTTTTTCAAGTCATCAAAAATCTACTGGGATTTTACTCATATGATCATGTCAGATCTTTTATAAACATCCACATTGTGCAATGATCAACAAAAAGCAACCGAACAGTGAGACCTACATGCAAAGGGCTTCATACATAGATTCCATAATGCACATAGCAAAAAAAAAAGCATTTAAATGTCACTACTATGCCATTCTGTTTTTGAAAAACAAAAGGTTTTGTTTTGTCATGTAACAGGATGCCCTTTATGCCTTACATCTAGGTTCAATCCACAAATTCGGTGATGGAAACTTACAAGTTCACATAAAATATATCACAGATTTCACCTGTTCATATTCTTAAACCCACTTATTTGAAATCTTTGCTTCCACCTGAAGGCCCAAGACACTCCAGGTACCGCTTCACTCTTAACTCTTGTCCATCAAGTACATGGCTTTTAGTCAAAACTGCATCAACCACTGCACAGAAAAAGAAACTGCATCTCATTTTTTAAAAAACATATTATATTGCTTTTCATCAATGTTGGAAGAGCCCATGCTATACTTTTGCAATCATCTGCTTTGATTGTTTCATAGGTAAGTGTATATTGTTGATAAATCTTGCACATCCCTCAGAATACCTTATGAGATGGTGGGTGGAAAAGGGTGAAATTCACAAAGCTGGAGTTTGTTTTGCCAATAGTTACAGCTATACAAATGTCTAACAAAGATAAAGGGGCTGTACCTATTAAAGGTTTAGTGGGATGCAATTTTCTTTTTGTCTGATGAATAGATAAATCTCAGTGCAAAGTATTGTTTTCCAAAATCTGAGCAAATATTCAACTTCTGTTTGTGAAATATATGCCCTTCAAAGATCACCGTACATAGAAAGAGGTCAACCTCATGGCATCTTGTTTTTCTACAGGCCTCATATGCAGGAAGCTCTGATCAGACTATAGTCACGATATCTCATGAAAATTCTTATGCAAGGGACTCCTTTGCAGCGCCACATCATATGATAGCCTGCATCCGAATTTTCACGCACTATCATGACGGTAGTCTAGTCAGGGCTTCCTGCGTATGAGGCCTGTTGTCTGTGTTGTCAACCTCCTTATGTGTGTGATGATGTCAGTAGGTGTTTATCTTGAGCATAGAGAAAGGGAGACTCACCCATGTTTGGGGAAATAGTATCTTGCACTGAAATTTACAAAGTCCATCGGAAATATATTGCAACCCACTAAACCTTTAAACATTTATCGACTATGATGGCTTCCTGGCCAGAAAATAATTTGGGATCAATGCAATTCTTACCCTCATGGTCTTCAAAGAAAACTAGGCATCTGCTGTTACCACTGTCAAAGTTCACTTTCTCTACAGGGCCTCCAAAGCTTCTTTTCTTGCTTTCAAAATAGTACATGATTGTATCCTCTGTTGTGTTCTTATTCAAGTTCTGAACAAGAATGCAGTTTGTAATGGGCACTCTGGATACTGAAATTTTCCTTCCTTCAAGACACTTTTTCTGACATAATTCCTGCACCTTTTCAAAATCTGAAAGTGAAAAGAAGGAAGCAAACAGTTGTTGCACAGTCTTTCCTTGATTAGTAATGATAACAATCAGTCAATTATCTATTGATGGTACCTGTCACTAGGGGAAAACATGGCAGCTGACAAGGCCGACCACACACCTGTTTTGGGTGAAAGTAAGCAGAGTGACCAGTCCACTCTTTGACATTTATAAGCCAGTTCTTTATCTAGTCACCACAGTGTCAACCACCCTCCAAGGTACCTTAAAGTACAGTCTTCGACAAGGCATTGTGCCAGGTCACATGGCCAGACCAGACTAGCTTATGCCGCTTGACTATTGCATGTAGAGGTTCCTGCTGTCCTACAAGTGTGGCAGCCATGCTTCATACAGTCCTTGGTTTTGTTTTCCATACAATGTTTGGAGCAACTTAGGAACTTGTTAATAAATGCCTGGCTTCTCCTCTCTGCATCAGGAGGCAAAATCCACATTTCACAACCATAAAGCAGGAACTTGTACAGGTTGTACTTTGTAGTAAACTTGATGTTATGGCTGTGCCAGACTGCCCAGCCTAGCCATTGCTGCTGTTGCTGTTGCAATTCTGATGTACGTATCAGTCAGGGAGCTGCCTTCCTGAGAGAGAGTGACTCCCAAGTACTTAAAGCTGTTTCCCTCTTCAAGTTGTGCACTGTTCAAGATCTGCTTTGCCATTGCTAATTACCATGCCTTTGGTCTCATCAGTACTGATCTCCATAAGCATTCAAACTATCTGTTTATTAGTTGATTGGTAAGTGCTGGGTAAGCAACCTCTATGTACTCAGCAAAACATAGATTGCAAATCTGCCTTCCATTGATGGAAATGGAAGAGTGGTGTTCTCCAAGATGTTGAACAGCAAAACGATGGTCATAACATAATAAGAATTTAAACATGTATTTCTCACAATGATTGGGCTTCAAGGCTCATGTTAAGAATGTGCGATATTAAGTTCATGTACTGCCAATATCACATTTCCAGCCTGTCTTTAGAAGGACTTTTTCCAATGTGTGTATATATATATAAAGCTCTTTTCTATTCATGTAACATATTAATTAATGTTATATTACTATATTTATATTATTTAATTATTATATTTATAAATTAATATGATGTGCTTGCATGCCTACATATAAAGCATCTTCCCAGCAAACACGCAATACTTTGCCGAATCTTGCGTGTTTGCTGGGTTGAGTCTGGCTGATGCTGGAAAAAGGTGCTATACAAATGTGCCATTTATTTATATACAAGCTACATTTTGTACCAAGCCTTAAGCAACCAGTTGTTACTGAAGTATTTTACATTTTGTCTTGATCAGGGACACAGCATTATGAAAGGCGGTTTTTAGGATGTTTTTATGCAGAAAAGCTTTTCATGTAATGCAAAGAAATTTATAAAATAATGCATAATTTAATCTTACTCTTAAATATTCATATACTACCCCTGCCATAAGAGTTTTATGAATTTTATGAAAAATTTTGCAAATAAATATACAACTTGATCACTTAAGGTATTTATGTAATTCCAGTAGTTATATAATCTAAAAGCATTTCTTTTAAGAGGTACAATTTTTTTCATGATTGTTAAAGTTCAGTTCATGTTACTGTTTTCTTGAATGTGGGTAAATTTTTGCCCTTCTATTTTCAAGATACATGCTTACAAACATCACCACATGCTAGCCATTTAAATACTATTGAAGATTAAAAAGGATAACAAATGAAAGATAACAAAATTATCTGTTATTTTCTAAAAAGGGTGAATTAAACCCCAGACCTGGTTCCTCATTAAAAACTGCCAAAACGTCCTCCAAACTGTCAGCATATATTAGCTCAGCAGGCTCCAGTCCAGTGAGGAATTCCAGGAACAATGACAGACAGTCGTGTGTTGTGCTTTTGGACACATTACTGAAAAGCAGCTTGTTTGGATATGTTGGCTTTGGTGCAGGGGGAACAAAGAGGCTTACTTTGATAGGCTCACCACAAATAATGTGCTGTCGGTCTGTCACACGAGCTGCCGCTATCAACAAAAGTATAATGATTATTGCTTAAGATTGAACGGGTGGTCTTTTGCCAAAGGTATACTACTGTTGTTTTTTTTTTTTTCAAATGAAGATGGTAATGAATCATGGAAATGTCTTTTTAGAAAACTCATTTTCACAATGCTTATAAAAAGAGTGTGTTGAGACTACTAGCTTTATAAACAGGTGTTAGAGATAAATTATTATCAACTTGACAAAATACTGAAGAGGCTGAAACTCAACCAGAAATCTTTGACTCTCAACCATATTGTAACCCTAAAAAAGATTATTTCTCAAGATGCTGTGATAGCAGTCAATAAAAAAGCACATTTTGCCTCAAAGATGTTTAAAAACCTGAACATACTGAATATTTCTTGAAGATAGAAATCACACCAACCTTCTGGCTGCACAAATGTAACATAAACGATGCCCTTCTCTTGATCAATGCTTATTTTTTCTACTTCACCCCCTCCACTGCGTTTCGACTCAAAGTAGTACAAGTAGTTATCTTCACTCTGTATTTTTTTTCCTACTTGAAGCTGTACTGTTTTCAGAGGCTCCTGATTATCTGCCTCCTGTGTTTGATTTATGCTTTTTTCATCTTTTGTGGGGACATGAAGGCTAACTTCAAGGTCACAACCTCCAACTTTATGAGTTTTGTTGCAGACATTTACAGCAGCTGTAAGAGAAAATAATACATTTTAACACAAATAAAACTAGACGTATGATGGAAGGAAAAGTCTACAAAAGCAGACGTTCTTTAATGTGATGGGAATACATTCTTCATAGTAATCAAAGTATTTCCTTATTTGTCTATAATTGTAGAAAATTTCTAACCTGTATGAGAGGCAACACACTCTTTAAAAAAGAAATCAACAGCCAAAAAATGAGATAGAAACAAAACAGTATCACAAATATTGATCTTGCTCTGCATCCAGGGCAGACAGTCTTCTCAAAGGTGTGTGCACCATTTTTTTTTTAATTTAACAGACTGAGATAAGATCATGAAAATCAGGCCATTCTCTGCCTGTTGTTCTTGTCTTTAAAAAAAATTAAATAAAAGTAACCTACTCACTCTCCGGTTCCTCAAATGTTATATAGATTACTTGCTTCTCTTTATCCACAACCAAATCTTTAATGGCTCCTCCACCCCGGCGGGGATTCTCAAAGTACAGTCTGTACAATTCTTCCTTTTCTGGGTCACATCCTGTGATCTTTATTGTACAGGGAGGAGAGGTCACAGGGTCATCTATGGGAGCAAGAGTCACCTGCAGCTGTCTACCTCCAACAGTGTGTGTTAATTTGGTAACCTTTTCAGCTTCTGCAACAGACATCATGATGATGAGAAAAGATCTTGTGTACTAAGACAAACATAAAAACATGAATCATAAAATTCATATGGTTATTGATGTTAAAATTCAATCAGCAAAGATTTGATAACTATTGATAAAATCAGAAATTATTTAGTGATTTGCAGTAACTTTTAAATGTTGTTTGATATCGGCATGATAACATCAATGTTTTATAATAATATTTTAGAACATGAACTATTAGCTTACTAACACAAAAGTGGTTTAAGCACGAACTTGTATTGCTGGACTGCTAGCAGATGATTTTTCTAGTTAACTACTAAAACAAGGCAGGTGTGTACAAAGCTTCCGGTTTAGTCACATTCACTGTTTAGGCTTAACAGCGGAGAAATTCACACAAGGCTAAGTGTTGGTCTCAGCAGACAGACAGCAATCCACCTATACATGTCCGTGATTTAAATGCTATATCTGTCATTAGGCATGTTATAGACAAGTCAAGAGCTTAGGAAGCACCTTCAGGTGTCAGGAATGTGACATAAATAATATTCTCATTTTCATTGACGTAAAAGTCAGTGGAAGTTCCTCCAGTTTTCTTTGGATTTTCAAAGTAAAGCTGATAGAGTTCTAGGTTGGAGGGGTCAAATCCCTGAACCATAACAGTGCAGCATCTCTGATGGTCCTTCACAATGTCTGGTGAAATGGTATGTAGCATTGTTCTTGCAACTTCTCAGGCAACTTGAAAGGGGAAGGGAATTAGTGTTTTAAGCCGATCCAGCAACGAAGGCTATATCATGGCAAGGCAGCCAGCCCTGTAAACAGAAGGCAACTTAAATTGAAGGACAGCCTGCAAAACCTAGTGAGCCAGTTTTTTTTATTAGTAGAAATTAGAAAGGATACTTCAAGTGAAAAAGTAATTTAATAGTACTTCATTACAAAAGGACCATAAGAATCAGAGCATGTATAAGTGGTTTTTCTTATCTAAGACATTGGGGAAAATGGAGCTCAACTCCCTGTTTCTGCTGCCATTACCTTCCCTGATCAACCAGATACCCTTTTCTGCTAAGACGCTGATGGGTGGAATGAAGTGAGCGGAGGGTTGGGTGGTTCTAGTCACAGGCCTGAAACCAGTGACCTGTTCCAAAACTGTGTGCAATTCCCACCAGGTTATGGAGTCCAACACCCCCCACCCCATTACATCTCCAAAATCTATGAAACAAACTGTCTACAAGATGCTATACATCGCCAAAATCTAAGGGACAAATTCAGTCCATAAGATATAGACCATGGAGATCAACCTATAATTCTTACCTTGTACTTGAAAAAAGATGAGGTCCAAATCCCACGTTCACAATGTACCAGTGTAGGCTAGCAACCACTGCTGCACATAATTAATGTTATATGCTGTGCACCCTGAGTAGTGTCAAATTCATGTCAGTCACAATGAGTTTTACACTGCACACAAAAATCAAAATAAATAATTAAAAAGGAATATTACGAATGAGTGCATGGTTAGGCCTCAAACAAGAGTCTTTGATCAAGTTTGTTCCTTGTAGTGTCCTCTGCATGTTTCTCTACATCTTCAGTAATTCTATAGGTATATGCACACACACAGACATATTTACATGTATTTCCCAAAACTAGGTCCACACTTGTGAAGTATACATGTAAATTGGGAACAATCCCTCGTCCACCCTGATCCAGCGTATAGCACTTTCAAAAGCTTGCATCCTGTCATGAAACCTAAAACTCAATCTATAGTCTTCCAAATAACATTAACTCTACCTATCCTTTTAAATAACACTGACTCTAACCTCTAATCCTATCACTACCCCTAATAGTGGTGAGGCTTACACATTATAAAATTCTTTGAAGTCTAGATTTATTAATGTTTTCTTCTTGATGCCATTTCTTTTTGTTTAAAAAAAAAAAAAAAGAAAAATAATTACTATGACTGAGCCCCCCTCCACAGCCATGTGCCTGGGTACACCTCCCTCTATAGGCATGGCTAAGGATGCAACAATCATCTAACAACACACACACATATATGCCATCATTAACCTACTACCTTAACCCTAGCCCACAACCACCCACCTCAAACCCTGTAGCTGTAAAACCCTATAGGCTTCACCCATTACGGGAACTTAATTGTTTTAATAGGGAAACTGTATATTTTCATGACTCTACATTTTCCACTTATTTGAATATATGAGTCATGTGTTAAAATCCTTACGCAAATATGCCAAATGCAACCTTAGTTCTAAACTACGTTTACCGCTGTACTTTATTTGATGACAGACAAAACAACTTTAGGCTAAAATAAAACCCCCAAAGATAATTACTATTAATACTGATGTTGTTGCTATTGTTGTACATCTTGTACACCACTACTGATGTAAATTTAATCATAAATATGTACATAAAGTACTTAAAGCTGTCAGAAGCAAGCCTTCTAAAGTACAAATGCCACAACATATTTTATATATATAATTTTTTTTATGTGATTTGTACTAGAAAAGCAAATTCTGACTACTATCTGATTAGGTATTGAGCCTCTCACCCCTGGCTGTTAGGTACATGTCTTATCCTTTTATTTTCCCACCTCAGTCTCATATACTTTGATAGATGTATGCCCTTTGGATCACAGCCATATATATGACCAAATTATAAAAGCAAGCAGAATTTATTAGAGAAATAATCTAAATATATATCATCTACAAGTTTTACTAGCCGAAATAGCATTCAATAGAAAACTTCTACAGTTACAATAGGAAAGGCTTTGATTTACATCTTTACAAAAGAATTCGAAGACTGTTGCACTCACCGACGTGTTTAGTGTACTTTCGTTTTCATTGTTGTTTACCGACAACTAGAAGACATATAAAACTTTCGATTTTAAATACAACTGCTAATCTGCAAATTTTCAGTTTTTCATATGTATAGTAAATATTCTAGTAAGTGTTGATGTTTTGACTGTCGAATACACTTGAAAGGAGAAGAGGAAAGTTTCTTTTTTTCAAGAGAATGACAACGATTGATTTTTATTATTATCGCATTCTCAAATGGTACGATCCATTTAAAACCGAAAGTGACTTCTTTGACGTACTGTACCTATATTTGCTTTCATGTAGTCAAATAATATAAATAAAGTCTAGTCTTCCTATTTTAGCCTTCGTGGTTCAGTAGTTGTAGCTGTCGAAAGCAAAAGTCGTCGGAACGTGAATGTCTCTCTTCAACATCGACCGCTCATTCTGGGTAAGGAAAACAGTAGAATAAACTCATAAAAATGTGTTATTTTTAAGAAAACTGTATGGCTTGATTAAATTATGGATTACCTTGTTAACAAAGATGAGGAACTAAGTCAATTTGATTAAGTGCAGGAAGGACTGCTGTGCTGGTAATGTTGTGTACACTGTTGGATCATCAAAGATAAAAAATATATATTGGCTACTGGTTATAACATATAGACATCGTCGTCAAAAATTGTGCATGTGTAAAGAAAGATATGAACCATATTTTTTTTTATTCCGGCACAAAATTTTATTTATGGTTATAGATTCAAAAATTATCTGTCAAAAACACCCACCCACTCACACCTTTGCGTTTTCTCTAGTCCTTTTCTCCGTTACGACATCCCCACGACCCTCCCATGCAGACAGTAGAAATACAGTTTTGTTACGGATTGACTGGGTTTGTATTCTTTCGTTTGATTGTTGTTTCCATTTCAGGATTACCCATTTGTTGAAAGCTAAGCATAAATTGTACTCCATTTAAATTGCTTTGCAAGATGAACCAGATGGTAAGTGACAAGACTGATCGAATGAGGGAAAGAAGATATTGTGTGTGTGTGTGTGTGAGAGAGAGAGGAGTAGAAAAGAGAAACATACAGAACTGTGGAAAGGGAAGACTGAGAGACAGACACGACCAGGAAAGAAAGGAAAATATAAAATAAGAAAAACATGAGTGACAAAGGCATACAGGCATGTTAGCACAAGCATATACATGTGTATGTTCTCTCTCACACGTACAGGCATTCTCACACAATACCTGCACACAAAAACTCTCTCTCTCTCTCACACACACACACAAAATTAAATCCCTCCCCCGCATAATCACACAATGATACAGTGACAATTCTTTATCATTAACAAGGATAATAACATAAGAAAAGTTCATTTTTTTCACCATAAAGAGGAAGAAATAGGTTTAACGGCAAAAATAGGGGGACGGGCAGACAAAAGAAAGAAAAGTGTCAGTAGAAAACATAGTCATGTCTTTTCATTATCTAAGGAATGCAAGAGAAGCAGCTCAGCACCTCAATAGAAATCCTGAACAATTTTGGTTGATGTTTTGTACTTGTGACTGGTTATTGCATTGCTCCATTAATAGTGTTATATGTGTATATATTTATATGCAATGCTCTATGAATGTAAAGTAAATGTAAAGTTTTCCTAAGAATTTTGTATACTTGGCAGGCATCAGTGATTGTGGTAACAAATTTAAATCCTGAGACCAGAGACAATGCCATTGAATTCTTCTTTAGCAACAAACGACGCAGCAGTGGAGGTCCTGTTGTTCAAGTGGACAGATTAAACAAGTCCTGTGCTCATGTTCATTTCTCCAGCTCATTAGGTATGTATTTAGCTCATCGGAGAATTAACTATTTGATCAGAAATACAGCTCATCAAGCATGTGGATGGCTCTCTAGAAGTGTATCTGCAAATTAAAAAGTATCAAAGACAATAAAATTGGATTTCATGTTCATATGTTCAGTCACCTAACTCATGACTACCTTGGATAATACATGAGTTTTTTTATACTTTAAGCATTATGAAATAATTATTTGTTTATACATATTGTTCTTTTTTTTTGTTCTGACCAAAACTTTAAAAGCATTTTATCACATATGTATCACTGATATAACTAGGTGGAAGCTGATAGGAAGAAATCTTTTTTACATGCAAGTAAGGCACAGTGCTGTTAAGCTTGCATATGAAACTTTTTCTTGACTTGTGACGGCCCAGTGGCTAATTTGTTGGACTGGGTAGACCTTCTATTTGTTTACTGACCCATATCAATGCCCATCGCTCAGTGGTCAGACATAAACTGATCATGACACCAAGGTAGATATGTTATTTCTCATACTAGATGTTGTGTTTTTAAGTCCTTTTATTTACCGTGGTATATATTGAGTTACCTTTCTGTTTGGTTAACTATTTATGTGACATTTAATACCTTGGTGGCTTTTCCCCTTGCAGATGCTCAGCAAGTAGTTGATAAAGGATCTCATGTCCTTGATGGTTTTCCTCTTGATGTCTCGTTTGAACAGACTTCATCTTCAATCAGACCTTCTTCACAAGTTGATGTGGACACCAGGCTGACAAATGATGAGAGCTATAGCTTGTCAGCAGATATAAAATATTATATGGGTCAAAGATATGAGACACAATATGATAGATATCAAAGATATGAGACAAAATATAGAGCAGACCATGAGCAACATAAGGCTACAGACAGAGATAAGGCAATGTGTGCCTCAAGTCAGTTTGCCACCAGCCACAATACATTGTTTTCTAACAGAGGTGATAAGGAAATATGTATGGAGGTAGATGATAATGACAGGGAATATAACCAACCAGTGTACAGCTGGGATTCAAAAAGTGGCATGAAGCATGAAGGACTCAAATTTCAAGAGGAGAGGCTTAACAGGCAAGCATATCCTGTGCAAGAGAAATCTTCAAAAGTACTAGATGATAAGATGAATGCACCAGAACAAAGTTTCAACCACAGATCACTAGATAAAGAGGAGGATGTAGAAGATCTTTTGCGTAGAATCACAAATCTTCAACTCCCCAATGACATGACAAAAGGATCCAATGCACAGATCAAGCTTCAGCAAGCAGATAAGACAGAAAGGGTCGAAGGTCAGATGATTATCTTCAAAGACGAAGTTATCTCCAACTTAAAGCCAGCCCAGATTAAGATTCTTTCATTGCCACAGGTTTGTCAAAAGTTTAAGGAGAAGTGGACAAGTCTGACATTTGAGGTGGACCACAGAAACCTCCAAATGAAGCTAAAAGCTCCAGAAAATATAGTAATGTTGATCAAGGGGGATGTCCTGTCTTTTGTCACAGCTGTGTGTGAGAGACAGATATCACTGACACCAGCAAAGGCAAAAATGTTCTCCAGCACTCATGCTCAAGACTTTATCCAGGCTAAGCTTGAAAAAAGAGGGCTGGTTTGTTGGTGGGCAGTGGAACATTCTGACTCCCTCTCTATGTGTAGTCACATGCAGGATGTTAGAGAGATTCAGGAAATTCTTGAGCATGCATTCAGGGAAGAGACTATCTCCCTTGATGATGATAAGATGGCAGTTGTGAAGAGTGTAGCCTGGCAGGCATTTGTAAAGAAAGTGGAACATCCAGAAAGAGGAACGTTGCCTTCTCCTAAGCTCATTTTGAATTTGTCTCTAAAGTCTGTTACAGTTGTTGATGTTGTAGAAGACTTTGCCAGAACCTATCATGATGTGAAGTCTTTCTTCAACAACAACAGACTGGAGGAGATCAAAATAAAAATCGATGTGGACAAACAGAAATTCCTTAAACAGTTCTACAAAGAAGAGCTGAAAGAGCTTTGCAAACAAAAAGATGTGACTTTAAATTTGGACAAAGATGCTTGTGTGGTCGTCAGGGGTCTCCATGACAATCTGTCAATCATAAGTGAAGAAATTTCTCAACTCATGCAGTCTATCAAAAGTGAACAGAAGACATTTGAAGGTCCTGGAATTGTCAGGTACTTCAGCAGCCAGCAAGGACAGGATTTTTTAATGAACACAGGAAATATTATGGGTTGCCTAGTAACAACATCCTTTGATCAGACTAAGACTGACCACGAAAAAAGTGGATCTGGCAGGAGGAGGCACAGACCCATAGGAGACAATGGTAATTCTAGTCCAAAATCTGACGATAAGTTTACCTGAGACCATTTTCAGGGTATGCCAATATTTAGTTCAGCAATACAGACCTTGTCAATGATAGCTTAGTGATGCATGGCACAGTTGTTTGTCTGACAGGAAAATGCACATTAAAAAAACATTAAAAAACCAATCAAACCAAGAAATAGAATTTTGAGAGCAATTCAGATAGAAGTGTTGTGGTATTCATAAAAGATATTCATGCCAAGATGCTATCTTCCAAAATGCTACAAACACAAATCAGGTTGCAATATTGTCATGTCATGCAGATTCATTTGCTACACATGATGCGAGCTCAGGAGACACATCCGATGCTCCAATACGAATCATCTCCGGAGATCTTGCCAATTCAAAAGTAAGAGATATCTACTGTGATATATACTGTAATCACTATACTGATCTGTAATCTGTAATTGCAAGTGACTGGCAGTCCAGAATTAAACAAAATTAGAATCCTATGTTATGTTAAGAATTTGTGGTGTCTGTTAGTGAGTGGTGTGCAATATTTTTGGCTGTTTTACTTTTGTGTTAACTGAGGAGTACTGCTGTTGCAGGCAGATGTAATTGTCAGCACAGCACACCCCAGCCTGGACTTGCAAAAAGGTGTGCTGTCACGGAGCATCCTGCAGCATGGTGGTGATGCCATTCAGCAGGAACTGCAAGACTATTTTCAGCAGTATGGCTCATCACAGCTTGGAAAATTGGTTGAGTCTTCAGGCGGAAACCTGCACTGCAGACGAATATTTCATTTAAGTCTTCCTGTTTGGCAGAAAGACAGGGGACAGGTATATTCATATATTCTTGAAGTTGCATTTTTCTGTCGTATTTATGAAAAACTTATCTAATCTATCTTATCTATTAGCTCATCTGATCACAGAACAATCAAACTGCACAAACTTTCTTTTTCTGCACCAGCTCTATTTTTGAGGTTTATTTGATTACAGTTTACCAAATTGTTGGAGTGCTACACTTAGTAAACACCTATAAGAAGAATTGGCATTGAATTATACTTTGAGTTGCAAATGTATATGAAGTGATTGTTTAGCTATAGAGACAAAAACTATCAGATCAGCAGGTGTTCCAAGTGCAGATTATATTGTCAGTTTATCAGATTAAGTACATATTTACCACCTGGATCATCTGCATTTATTTTATTCAACAACTACTAATTATACTCAATTAATCATATACTCAATTAAAAAACCGGTTACTTAATCCCCAGACACTTCATCCCCGACACTTCATCCCCTAGACATTTAATCCCTAAGCACTTCATCCCCGACACTTAATCCCCAGGCACTTAATCCTTTATAAAGCATTATGTAGTGCTTCTGTCAAAGAATTGAATTAGAATACGTCATCCCCACACACTTATTCCTGTATAGAGCAATAAGTGATTTCTAATCACTGATTCTTCTATAAAGCATTGTTTAATGCCTCTATAACACGAACAAACAACTCTGTGGAGGGTTGGCATCACGCCCTTCAATCTCTCTTCTCCTGTCATCACCCTACAATGTGAACATTCCTTGAAGGTCTACGTAAGGATTGTCAGCTACACAAGGCGTCTGTTCTACAATCATGCGCCGGCACAGAGAAAAGTCCAAAGAGGAAATACGCTGAATTAGCCAGGAGAATTAGCAACATAGAGATATGAGACAATGGATCGTCTTCTGTACCTCCGATCATTAGCTTACCTTTCATATTGATTAACAACAATTACCTCGCGAACACTCAAGAACAATTTTCATATCATATTGTTGAAGAACATTAAATTTACCAGCTTATATGAACTTTAACTCATGCTGTAGATGTTCAAATGACGTTGAAGTTAATAGCATGATTTGAATTTGAATTATTTGAATTTCAATTAAATTTTTCGCTGACTTCATAATTTTTATAGTTAAGGATTTAGTTTAGGGATTAAGTGTCTGGGGATGAAGTGCTTAGGGATTAAAAATCTAGGGGGTTAAGTGTCTGGGATTAAGTGACAGGGAACCTAAAAAACTACACCTTTCAGCTGATTAAAACAGCCATCAGGCATATGCAATCAAACACAATGAGACTGAACAAAGACACATTACATTACCTCATACAGTGTTCAGCTTGTTCTATTTGTATATGATCTCTACAGGTATTGAAGTCTGCAGTTTTGGAGTGTCTTGACAGAGCACATGAGAAGAAAGCTAAGAGCATATCTTTCCCCACTTTGGGTACAGGCAAGTTGGGGTACCCGAGTCACGTGGTAGCAGATATTATGTACAGCACAATAAGTAAATGGTTCCACAGCCACAGTGACAGCTGTTTGAAAGATGTTCAAATCATTGTTTTCTCCAAGGACAGACAGAGTATGGAAGTGAGTCAACACTTCACTCATTTGAGCTGATTGGTAAAAACTAAAGTCTCAGAGCTTATGAGAGAGAGGGTGGGGAATGCATATGGATGGTATATGTGCTGATGTGATTTTTATGTATATATATATATGTGTGTGCATGTGTATATGTGATGATGTTATGCATATATATCAATATATGTGAAAATATATATCTTTGTGTGTAGATTTATGTTTCTGGTTAGGGTAAAGTATTTTTTATTTACTTTGTTATGTTTAACAATGTTATTACTTTGTGATTCTGAAGGCTTTTAGGAAAGTAGATAAAGGGAGTACCTTGCACCAAGCACTCTCAGGCCAAGAAGATCGGGATCATGGTGGTAGACACAAAAGTAAGTCAGACAGAAGTGGTGTCGAGATAAATGGTGCTGAAAATGGGTGAATCATTAATTGCTTTTGCCTTTTCTTTCAAAATCAAGTTTAAAGTAACATGGATAAAATCCATTATTCAGACATTGGTGGTTAACTGGGAATTTGTGATGTTTTGTGGACTGCACATTTTAAAATTGTTATCCCTGGAAAGCCTGTAGGCTTTGAAATGGAAAAAAACAAAACGAGTGCATTTTAATGTAGAAAAGTGATTATCAAAAAAAAAAAAAACTACCTACATTGTGGACCAAAATGTAGTATGTTAAATATAATAGATTAAAGATAGTAGATTAGACATAGTAGATTAGATATAGTAGATTATAGTAGATAAAGAGTACAAGTTTAAATAGAATTCATCTGCCTGCATAAATACTTTTGGCACCCCTGTATACCATAGAGAGGAATGTTGGTGATGGTTGATGCACTGACACAATGTGTTGTAGGTCACAGCCAGTCTCAATCATCATATAGAGGCCGCACAAGGTGGACATCAGTAGATATGAAAATCTGGTCTAAGACACAAGAAGCTGTTGACAAGATGATAGAGAGAATAGACCGCCATATTAAGGAGAGTCAGACTACAAAGAATGAAAAAGACAAGATCATTTGCAGCTTCTCAGCTCAGCAGGTACCACTGCTTATCTTGTTGATTCTCCCAGCTTAGAAAAACTTATAGGTTTACGGTATTCGTATTTGTGAAAGTTTTTTTTTTAAAAGGTGAAAATTAATTCAAGTGGAGTGAGTGGAGAGAGTCACGAATCTGTGTTTTTGTGTGTGTGCTTGTGTGTGTGCAGGCATGCCACAGGCATAGAGATCAATGCTTAGGCCTTTTTGGGTATTCTTATATGCTTTGCAGCAATCAGCAGTAATGGATCTTCAGAAAAAACATGAAGTTGCCATTGAACTTGACACACACCATGGGGTTGTCAGAATCACAGGCTTTGAGCGTAATGTGTTGGAAGCATTATCTGCAGTCAAAGATATCAAATTTGATGCCAGCAAACACCGCACTGTTGCAGTTGAAATGCTGGCGGTCCGCTGGCAGTATCAGGTGAGTAAGGACAAGTATAAAGACTTTGACTCAGAGCACGTTTTGGAAATTGAGGCCGCCTACAAGAAGAAAGAGTCTGCTGTTGTTCTTACTGACAAGCAAGGAAGGCGTTATAAAATTGTTTTCAACGAGAAAAAGGAGTATTTCTTAGATGACAAGAGTGCTCCCCCAATTTCAGTTCGTCGTAGGGACATTTTGGAAGGTAATGTATAAATTCTAGTGCTCTCTCTCTCACACACAAACATTCATAAGCGCACATTTGTACACATGCACACTTAGCGACAGGATGGTATGAATTTAAACAGACAAGAATTGTAGAAATAGTACTAGATCACAAATATCTTCACAGAGAGATGCAGAACATATTGCAGAAAATGAAAAAAATGAAAAGTGGGATGTGGACAGTATCCAGCACTTAGTTAATGTTGAAATGTACATGAAACAATTTCATGTCATGTGCTCATGCTCATCACTTGGAATCTGCTCATGCCCATCTTTTCTTTATATTCAAGATATTATCACTAATATATTCATAGAATCTTTTTTCCTCTGTCTTATATGCATGTGTGCTTGTATGAACACAAATGCAAACAGAAAAAGCTCAAGAGATCCCTCTACCTCATCACTGGGATCCTATGAAGGGGAACAAAGTACAGCTGGTGACCTTGAAACCGTCTTCTGGAGAATATAAACGAGTGCTCCAGCACTTTGGGGGCCAGCCTGTCCAGAAGGTGAGCTTTGAAGACTGAGCTGGAATCAGTATAAGGACTACAGCATATTGACCTCTAATGTTAAAACAGATCGAAGGATCAGTAAATTTACTTTGAGTGTTATAATGAACCAGTGCATATCCCTTTTAAAGAACTTTTACATACCATTAAAGTAACAAGGAACCCCAAAACCTTTGCTTCCAAGTTGTTTGGACTGTCTTTGAGAGAGGTGGCAAAATAATATTTGCAAATAATCTGATTTTGGGGTTGATGCTAGGAATCCTGGGGTCTAATCTCACATTGTGTTTGCTTAGGCAATGAAACTATATTTTTAGTGTTTTCAGCAGTTTTGAGTAGTTTTGTAGTTTTGCAATTACTCAAAGAATTAAAAAAAAATTCTTTCAGATTGAACGTGTGCAGAACCCAACCCTCTTCCAGCAGTACAAGGTGAAGAAAAAGGAGCTGGAGATTCACAACCCCCCTGGCACTGAAAATGAGAAGAGGCTCTGGCACGGCACTGACTCCAGAAGTGTGGACAGCATAATTACTAATGGCTTTAATCGGAGCTACTGCGGCAAAAATGGTGTATAATAATTGAACATTAAATTACCCTTATATTCTGTATACAAGTGTCTGAATGAAAGACAGACACAAAGATGGTGTATGTGGATGAATTTAAAAAGAAAAATTTAAACAAAGTGGACTGTCATACTCATCATTGATGAAGATGGGTGTAAAATATACATATAAAAATGCTTATATATGTATATATACCACTCACTGATAATTTAAAAGTAAATTTTATGTCATGGTTTAGTTAATAATGGAATGCTTGATGTTGTGAATAGTTTTTATAAACATGGATCTAATTCCTATCTGCAGGCACAGCATATGGTGATGGAGTTTACTTTGCCACAGATGCAAATTACTCTAGAGGCTTTGCTAGAGATGGAAAAATGTTCCAGGCACGAGTCCTAGTTGGGCAGTCGTCACCAGGCCAAGCTGGCTTAAAAATGCCACCCCTCAAACCTAGCACAAACCGACCCTACGACTCTTTGAGTGGACCAGGCATGTTTGTTCTATTCCATGACTCTCAGGCCTATCCAGAATATCTTCTTACTCTGTGACAAAACACTCCGAAACATGCACAGCCTTTGATGAACTAATTCTGGATGAGAACGCAGGTCAGCCAAATTGAAAAAGCTAGATATTGTGTAATAGAAGTGACTGTCAGCTATTGACACTTCAAACTCTTTGTAAACATGTGTGTTCAATGATCGATGGCAATACGTTTTCAACAGTTCTGCAGTGTTATAACAGTTGCTGGTCGATTTTATAGTTTGCATAATTATTTACGCAATCTTTGTTTTTAAAAGTTGTTGATTATTACTCTACTTATGTTGTTAAAGCTTTATGGCGTGTTTGATGAGCAGTTATTAAAGAAAACACACCGATTTCTAATGTCAGACAAATCAATCTTTCCAAAACTAGTTTTTATAAATGTATTTTTCATCTGAAATGCATATCAGAGGTTACAGTAGGTGTGTAAATATAGTGCTTTTGATTATGTGGCTAGATATAATTATGGAATATGTATGCCATGTGTGTATCTCTGTGTGTGTGTAGATATATATACACAAACACACAAGCAATCAAAATCACACAAGCTGATTCCTTACAGTTACTAAACCAAAGTGTATTTAACAAAACCAAATAGGAATAAAACCATCTAAGGATCTGAAATTATAACAACTACTCCACAGTAACGAGCACTGAAGAACTCTAAAAGTTGGTATGAACTGAAAAATGTGAAATTCATTGGTACCATCATTAAGTTACAGTATATAATACTGGTACAAAATTTAAAAAAAATTAAGGAGATGGTACGAATAAAGGAAAATCATTGTTGCTGTCTAATAGTTTTCTTTTGTGATGTGCATGTTTTGCATTAACAATTTGAATTATTTATGTCTCGATGCTCAGAGTAAATTAGTGAATGGAGATTGTGAATATCTGAATATGGCAGTTGTCAGTGAAAGCTCTTCCATAAAATGGTGATGAAATAAGGGAGACAATTGAACACCGTAGACTTGATAAGCCCTGGGATATAATGTGGAAAGTCAACTAAACAGATTGATACACAAAAAATTTATATAAACGGATAGAGATACTGCGGAAAGACAAAAACCTACGACTTCTTAGTAACAGCAGCAGCAGAAGGTAGAACGCTATAAATAAGGGACATAACCACTTTATGTGTTAATTTTATAGACTTAGGTCCCTTTAATTGATCGTTCTGCCTAATTTGTTCTAAGTGTAAGAATGAAGATTGTATTCTTTGGGCATCTCAACATACATAATGGAGGTGTATATTGCTATCGATTAATTGATGAAAATATGAATTAATACACAATAAATGTATGAAACACTGGGTCTGACTGCCGCAGCTAGGTAAACAGCAAGTTTAGTTTCCAGGAAATAGAAACCGAAAGTATACAGGGGGATCAGGTATTCTGCTTTTTCATGAAGTTGGCTGTAGTCGCCTCTTGTGTGTTATTGGGGACCTGGATTTTCCAAACAAGTGCAACCTGGGTGAGTGTTATCTGTAGAGTGATACCTGACTCTAGTCCCTTGTTTATCGTCTTTATCAGGTAAGAGATCGAGTTATATTTCTAGTCTGTTTCTGGATTCAAACGATGGTCCTGCGAGTTGTATGCGGTTCTGTCAGACCAAAATACCCCAGTCGCTACTTCATGGTGACTGAGCATTTTGTATAGAAATCAACTGTTCTTTGGCTATTTCAAAAGTTTATGATTGCAGTGTAGGCTCGTTGTTTCAAACAGTGGTGCTCTGAATGTTTTGAACAGTTTTATATGTTCTCAGCTATTAGCCACACTCAGCTGGTTCATTCATTCATTGTTGTGCCATTTTTAATGTCCCACGGGACATGACGTGGGCAGTGAGCTATTTTTAGGTGGAAAAACATGCAACACTACTTCAGAGCAGCTTGTCGATCATGCGTGTCAATATGGATGCACTCCTTAGACAGGTGTTTCCAGTGCTATTTAGCGCAATTCTTTAGCTCTAATCCCAGGTTCCGTGACTTATCTATCAGTTTGATCATCAGCCCACTTTGTGTTTCCTGTATAGGTCTTACGTCTAATGTGCTCTACTATAACGAATATTAAACTCTGGATTATTTTTTCTTAATTCGCAGAAGCCTGTGTCTGATGTTCAAGAATGCCTGGGCCTGACATTCGTATTATCTCCGGAAATATCGCTTTGACGAAGGTGAGAAACCTCGATAACAGAAATTGTTTTCAGATTATCTAACCTTAGAAAAGAACCCAAGTTGAAGTTTCAATTGTATCTCAGGAGATGTTTTAATGTAACCTCAAAGATTAGACCCCTTCCTGTGTTCAGGTATGAACGTCAATAGTTGCGGGCCGAACAAAAGGGTGAGCAAGGAGTATTCGCTAAGATTTTCAGTAAACCCCTATTTTTGAAAAATATGGCACTCGAGTAGGTCTTTAGTATAATCAGGGCTGCAAGTGTCTTACAGTTTAACTCAGAACTGAAATTGTAGTGTACACTATTCCTTTATTTGATTCCTCTAATAGATATCTAGTTGCCCTGTGTTTTTCGTCTGTGAATGAAGGGCACTGTTGTTGCAGGCAGATGTGATCGTGAGCACAACTCACCCATGTCTAGACCTTCGTAAAGGAATTATGTCCCGCGTCGTGCTGCAGCATGCAGGTGACTCAATACAGAAGGAACTGCAGACATACCTGGTGGCATACGGCCGTCCTCAGCTGGGACAGGTGGTGTACACTTCGGGTGGGAAACTGTCCTGTCAGCATCTGTACCACCTGAGTCTTCCCACGTGGCAAGATGATAAGGGTCAGGTAAGAATGTTTGCCTGCTCGAAATGGCTTAACTCTAGATCTCAAGTTTAAAGCTTGTGGGTGATGTCACAAACGGGTTACTGAACATGAACAAGTTCAGTATAGGTTATGTTTGATATGTGGCCAAAATTCACAGTTTTTCTTTGAGTTTTGAAAAACGTTGGACGTGTGTCATCAAAGACATTTTCTTGTCAAAATTTTACAGGATCTTGCTTCAAAACCTGCAAATGAAGTAAAATAAGCTGTGAACTGGCTGTGAACTTTATACTGGTAGTTATTTATACATTGCTGACGTCATCAGCAAGTGATTTCCCAACATTCTCTCCAATTAGTGACTTTTAACAGGAAAAGGAGGATAGAGAAACACGACATAGGCGTCGAAACGGTGTAATGTACCTAAGTGCAGCAATAGCTAAGGTAACCCTGAATACTTCTGTGTCAAAGAAAATTACCAACTGCGTGGTGCCCTCACAATTCTTTCAAAAATTTCCTCTCAACAGGTCTTGCAGCGTGCGATAGAGAAATGTTTGGATCTGGCAGGGAACCAGAACGCGAACAGCATAGCCTTCCCTACTCTTGGGGTGGGTTTCCTGGGATACCCTCCTGATGTTTCTGCCTCCATTTTATTTACAACAATTAACTCCTGGTGCCTAAAGAACAACGCCGCCTGTCTGAAAGAAGTGCTGCTTGTTGTCTTTTCTCCAGACACCGTATCACTGAACGTAAGTCTGTCAAGCAGTTTTTTTAACGGCAAGTGCATTACAAACACTTGTATCACTCTTATAAAAAGTTTCTTCCCCATCTACTAGTATTTCTGTTTTTTTTTTTTTTGCTCTCGTGCCTTTGACATAGTTAAGATAATTTACTAAGGGAATAAAAATTAAAGTTAAAGACCAAAAGCCATTAACAAACGCAGTGCATTTGTATAAATAAAATAATAAACAACATATTCTTTGTGTCTCAACAGGTCTTTAACTCTGAGGCAACGAGATTTCTCCAGCAACAGCAAGGTTGGAAATGTTAGAGCTTCATTTTCGCCATCCTTGTCGGTGTCATTACATGATGGTCTCCATTTAACACCATAGTCATATCTAATGTCTTAAGAGTAATAATTTAAAATTAATTATTCACTTCATAATTAAATGTATGGGAACTATTATTAGTTTAGTTAGAATTCTTTGAACATAATCTAAACTACTACTATTTTTGTGAAGTAGAACTTCTACCTTAAGTGTTCTCACGGATAATAATAGCTAATCTAATTAAACCCATTAATGTAGAAGCTGCACATGAGAAAGCTAAGAAAGCAGGCCCAAACACCCTCTCTCCATTGTAAAAAAATAACTCGGGTAGAATGCACATTGTGCACACAGTCCATAAGGGTACACCAAGGGGTGAACATATTAAAGCCAAGGAAACTGAGTCAAGAAAACAAGACAGTTTGTCAATAAAATCGACTTGCACACTTAAGGATTTGTTTTAAACAAAACAGACTGGCTTGTTTATATTATATGCTATGTCTGAATGGTGAAGGATTGTGTAGTGTACAGCTTTGTGTGTTCAGGTGGGGCACTTGGTTGTATAACACTTGGATCAGCAGCACCTGCAGGCCAGTTTCAAGCTCAGAGTGTGAATCCCCTTCAGAACCCGGCGACAGTTGGACAAGGAAGGACAGGTAATAAGTTTGTCGGTGGTGTGTGAATTACTATGGAAACCATACATTCAACTATTATTATAAGCACACATAGTGGAAGCTGGAATATCCTCACCACTTCTGTCCTCCCATAACTCAATCTTTTTCCACATCATTTCTTCCTACCTCCTCATCTACCTCTGTGTTTCTCTATCTGTACTGAATGAATGTGTTTTTAAGAATGAAAAGTGTCTTTGAATGACCTCTGTGGTTTGTAATAAATGTCATGTTGAATATTGCACTTATTGAATTAAAAATAGTTTGTCGGTTGTATCAACGTGCACACCAAAGTCTATATTGAGAATCAGATTTAAAAAGTGGCTTGTTCACACAATGTTTTATGTCACTGCAGTAGAAAAGTTTCTGTAGTTGCAGCTTTGTGTGTTCAGGAGCACTGGGTCTTCTAGCATATCGGCCACCCCAGTTTCAAGCTCCGCTTGTATTTCAAGCTGCAAACCCAGTTACAGTTGGACTCGCAGTGGCAGGCCACCAGCAAGCAGGACAGTTAGGACGTGAGTGATCTTCTGATTTTCTTCCAGCAACACTCGCTTCCTACTGTTCTCTCACTCCCTTTACAAAGCCTAACAAAATATCATTTCTTGCCATTCTGGAAAAACTATTTTAAAAGCCAATCCCTTGTTAAATTTATTAAAAGACTGTATTTATGGTTGATATAAAACGTATTATTTTTAATATTAAACATACTAAAATGCCGGGCAACTCGCTCATATCACAGGTTCATCTCCACCCCAGGGCAGACAGCTCCAACACAAATCGCGCCCGACGATCAGAATCATCTCTGGAGAAATCGCAAAAGCATCTGTAAGAGAAAAACAATCAGAGATTGCACCGTTTTCTTCTTCATCCAGGCACCCCTAGCTTCTCTTGTACTTAGCCTCAGAAAAATGAAAATAACCATAAGTTCTCAATACTCTGACAAACGAATATATATATTAAATTTAATAAGGTAGTCTCCAGACAACTGACAAATGTTGAAACAACTAATCCTTACTATTTCGACATTTATGTTACTTGCAAATTATTCCAAATACAAAATATTGATGCGGATTTATAGAAAGAAAAGAAAGAACATTCGAGAAGTCAGATCCAAAGTCTGCAGACCATATGTACACCTGTTGCAGGTAGATGTCATCGTTAGCACAGTTCCCCCAGGTCTGAACATGCTGAAAGGTGTCATGTCGAGGAGTGTGTTACAACTTGGAGGTAACTCGATACAGCAAGAACTGCAGGCATACCTCATGACACATGGGTGTGCTCAGATGGGCAAGGTGGTGTGCACCTCGGGTGGACAGCTGCAGTGTCAGTATGTGTACCACCTGAGTCTTCCCGAATGGCAATCTGACAACGGCCAGGTAAAAATGTCCGGAAAAGCTTGATAATTTTCTTGTCTCGAAGCAACTGTAGGACACTTTCGATCATGTTAAGTTCAATTGAACTTTCAGAGGTCATAGTTCCAATGATCATGTAGGTTTATAATTCTAATTTGAGATTCAGAATTGCTCATTTTCGCACACACACACTTTGGAATATAAAACACGTATTCCTCCATTTCTTCCTTTGGTGATCTTAACATACACATAGTATATCTTGATTCTACTCTGTGCATAATCCATGTTTTCCGAGCTCTGTAAAGATAACGATTATAAACAGTTCACTGATCTTTAGTTTAAAAAACTTCTACTTTAGTGTTTGCACGAGCAATTATAAATTTAATAAATTATTTGTATGTTTTTCTTAGGGTGAGGTTGCCTGTCATACACTCTTTATTCTTTGCCACCTACCAACTTGTTTGCTTGTTTTTTTCAGACACTAAAATCTGCTGTAAAGGAATGTCTGGACACGGCGAAACAGCATGCCGCAAAAAGCATTGCGTTCCCCACCCTGGGTGCAGGCTTCCTGGGGTACCCACTCCATCGAGTGGCCACGATTTTGCTGAACTCCATATACTCGTGGGTCGACAGACACCGTGGCTGTCGCCTGCAAGAAGTTCAGATCATAGTCTTCACCAAGGACACGGCCGGCCTGCAGGTGAGTCGCTGTGTGGTGCTGTCTGGACACAGGTTGGGATGGTTGTAGGAGGGGTTAGTGCGCCACTCTCATCAACTTTTGTCAGTGCCTTCGGTCTTCCCTTGTTCCGGGTGTTAATGAGAAGATCATCTATGATCTGACCAACAATCTTCTAATATTTTGTAACATTTCTGGAAGCAAAACATAAAGCCATAAGCTTATGATTTCCAAGTATTTTCCTTGTAAAAAAGGGAGAGCTTATTTTTTCTCTAACTTAAGAAATCTGTTTTCTATTTCCTTAGAAATCAGAGCAAACATGTCTTGTGTCTAAATTGTCAACAGCTACACTGATACTAAGGTGGAAATAGTTCAACAGTGATCAGTTTTAACTTTGAGAGCATTAAGACTATAGAGGAAGTCACGTGACGAGGCATTAGCCAATAGAAAGACGTCATTGCTTTGATGACAGGTCTTCACGGCGGTACAGGACAGTATTAATGACAGCAAGGGACTAACAAGGACAGGAAGTGGTCGCCAGAGTTCGAAGCAGAAGCAAAGTTCGAGCCCCCAAGCCCCACAAGCTACGAGTGGCAATGCGACAGGTTTGTTGAAGCATTTCCTTTGTGGTTGTAAGAAATTTCGTAGAAAACATACACACTGAATTAATTGTTTGAGAAAAGCATGAGCACAGAATTTCATCTCATTTTTTCTTTCTGGATGTCACTTATAGGAAGTGTGCATGCAAAGGACGAACTGAGATATGTTTAGTAAGCATGTTAGAGGTGGCTTCCAGGAAACTGTTTATAGGACCATTGTTTCAATACCATAAAAGTTGCCGTGTCAGAGTTCATGGGACTGGTCTTACCAGTGCTGTTGGGTATGTGCGTGTGTATGTGTGTGTGCGCGCGTGTGTGTGTGTACAGTTGTTTCCCAGCCAAGTCACTGGGAGCCAATGAACGGAGACAATGTCAAGTTGGTCGACTTGGATCCCTCCTCTACCGAATATCAGCAAGTTGTGGGTCTCTCTAGAGGAATGGCTGTGGAGAGTGTAAGTTACAAACAATTATTATAAACAAATAACTACAGATAATACCTTATGCTGCGATAATATTATAATAGCACTGGAAAAAATAATATTAACCAGCGACGACATCGCCATGGTAACGCCATACTTTTCATCACATGCCAAGCTGCCAGTTGTATAAAACTATATCATATAAAATTATTTATTGAAATACAATACAAAACCCTGACCATATAATGTCTTGAGTTGCAGACAGAATGTAGCTAGCTTAGCCTCACAGTTAGCTAAGTTTTTATATGTTTAATAAGTCAATTCAATCCAGTAGGGGTCAGGGAGGATGAAACAGCTTCACAAAAAAGATGAAATATATATTTAGTTTTTTTAAAAACCAAGGTACTATCCCTGTCCTTGGCCCAATTTTTAGGTGACAATATCCATCTTACACATAATCTCACAAATTAATGTCAGAAGTAAGGAGTGTCACCAAGAGTGACTTCTACATTATTCTCGGCTGAGCAGTTCTGGTTGTTTAAAACTGGAAAACAACAGTGAGGTACTTTGTTGTCAGATTCAGCGCGTGCAGAACCCAACCCTGTACCAGCAGTACAGAGCGAAGAAGAGAGATATGAAAATGAACAACTCATCCAACACAGCCAACGAGCAGCAACTGTGGCACGGCACCAACGCCGCAAACATCAGTAGCATCATCACTAACGGCTTCAACCGTGGCTACTGCGGACAGAACGGTCAGCATTTCAACTTTTATTTAGGAGACTGCAGCTGTTCTATATTTTATGCTAATATTCAGCTAATATCAAGTGCTCAAGGTGATAAGAAGCGTCGTGTTCTACATGATGAAATGCGTATTTATGAATTTCTAAGATATTATCATATGTGCCGATAATGATAAAATTATTTCTACCAGTAAGGCAATGTGCATGTACTTTGAAGTAGACAAGAATCCTTCCCAGAATAAATGAACAAACGAGAAACTAAATTTCAGCAAAAGCTCATGCTCAAGAAAATTCAGAAGAGGACAAAGTCACGTGATGCATTTTAAATGCTAACAATGTGATGGACCTCTTTGCTAGCATTTGGTGTGGAAGTGTGTGTGTGGTTTGTGTGTGTGTGTGTGTGATAGTGTGCGTGTCTGTGTTTGTGTTGGATGAGGTTTGGAAATAATCGCTCGGGTTTTTCTCTGCAGGCACGAAGTTCGGACACGGAGTGTACTTCGCGACTAACGCGGATTTCAGCAACAGTTACACACTCAGCGGTACTATATTCCTGGCTCTGGTGCTGGTAGGGGAATCTACCCCGGGTAACTCGCAGATGAGAGTCCCACCCAAGAAGCCAGGCTCGGACAGGCTGTACGACTCAGTGACCGGACCAGACATGGTGGTCATCTTCCATGACGCCCAGGCCTACCCACAATACCTGGTGACCCTGCAAACCCAGAGGTCTTGGACTAATCACGTGGTCCAAATGCCAGCAGCAGTGCCCATCAACCTGCCATCCAGTCCTAGCAGGGGGAATCCTTCATGGAATCCTGGAAATTCTAACAGTGGGAGCTTTGATAGTGGCGATTCTGATTATGGAGATAATGATGGTTGTGATTCTGATGACGGAAATTTCGGCTGAAGAAGTTTGGAGGGACATGGTGATTTTGATGCATATCACTATGAATCTGTTGACAATGAACATTCAAGTGCAAAATATTTGGTTCTTTAGTTTTGTTCCAAACTAAACAACCGACACTGGCTTTAGTATGGAGACACTTTGTATCAGCAAACACTGGACATTAAGAACATTTATGATGCCACAACATTGGTTTTTGATTCTGCCTAACGTGTAGTGCAATGATTTCTGTAATTAGTGTACTGTAACTCATATACTTATACAGTTTACAATCTCAAACACCTGGTAGAGAAGAATATCAAATATAGCATGTTATTTATTTTACTGTAAATACTTAGTTGTTGGTCTAAAATAACCCTTGGCGCTGAAGTTTGTCAAATATCTGCCTTAGAAATTGTTAAAACAGTTACTGTTACTGTGCTGGTGGATTAAATCTTTTTCTCAGAAGACTGTTTGTCTACGTTTTATTATTTTATATATTATTTAAATCTGTTGTTAATAACCCTAGGGAAGACAACTTGAGTAATCACAATGTCCAACATTCAAACACATAACAGTTTGACCATGAACCGGACACTTGGGCATGTCGAAACTTTTACATCTTCTGTTCGGGATCAACATAACCGACAACAATCATAGAACCAGCAAAATATACCGAGAATAGTATTCATGAGCTCAGACTCCTAGTAACACATGTTCTAATGACAAAAGAGTGTTAAGATATTGGAGCACATTACGGCTCCCACAAGGAGTGACATATAATTATAGTTTATAGTTTATTTATACAATGGACAGTGAAAATTACTGGCCAAACATGTACATAAGTGGGTGTTGACAAAACGAAGCATGCATTAAAAATGTGCATTAAGTGTAAAGATAGTGTTGGTGTGGAGACACAAAGGTACAGATGTTCAAAGTCTACTTTGCCTCAGAGCCCTGGATAAAACATAGTCACACGAGACTCCTATTGTTTTGTCAGTAAATTGTGAGCACAAGTCTGGTACATCTGAGAAAAACAATGCAGTACAAACTCCTATAACGATGTTTTGTCGATTCTCATTTTATTTGCTTTTTTCTTTGTTTCATTTTGTCTTACTTTCTTTCTTTTATATTTCTTTTCTTCATTTTTTTTTTCTTTTTGTGTTTCTTTCTTACTGTGTTTGTTTGTTTGTTGCTGTTTACACGACAAGTATCCGACAATGAGAGTATCAGTGAAGACAGTGTTAAGACAGATATTGCTACTCATAGAGAATGTCTCACATGGGCAGTGGAGAAAGAATTACTTGTTCTCAAGAATGGAGCATATTCCATAACATATTGCGCTGCAAGTTTCCCATTTTAGACACTCATCATACCAACCTCAACGAAGGAAGTAAAACTAGTCTCTTCCAACGAGAACACTTTTCCAATCCACTGTTGTTCCACAAAGATTTCATTTTTTCCTTCTACCAGGATAAGAAATGTTTGCCATGTTTATCGGTTCATCTAACTTTACAGCTTCCATCAGCTCTGCGACACATATTTCATTATCAACTGTCGTGTTTATCAGTTTATCACACGTTCCAGCATCCATCAGATGAGTGCCACGTATTTTTTCGGTGAGCCTTTAAGATAATCGCCCATTGCTGCTTCCTCTTCAAGTAAGTCTTGTTTGAGTACAAAGACTTTATTATTTGATACTTTTTGTACTGTAATTGTTTCCTGGTGACAATAATTAAAATTTACATTTCAGTGAATTTCTGTGCAAAGCTGTAGGTACTGCTGAATGCACAGGTAATCACTGGCACTGTCACACCTGAAATATCTTGATAAACAACAACAAGCTCATGACGTCTAATGATCAACAGATTGCAGCAACTTTCACCCCAAGGCGTTCTTCGTATCATGGGACAAAAACATTGGTAGGGCAGACAATCAAATATTTCTGGAATTTAAGAGGAAAATCTGCTCAACAAATATTAGTTTATTTCACTAGGAACACCCACCAGAAAAAACAAGCAACATTTTGTCCTGTTAACAAAAATGGTCACCAACCTAAAGGTGTGGTCAACCTGACCCTGAAGCTGATGCATGCTCACCAACACGAGCTTTAGTTGTAGAAAGTCAGGAATATACTGTGGTTATGATCGAGTTGGGGGCAATTTAAAAGTATGAGACACATTTGTTCCTTGGTTCTCAAAAGTTTAGTACATTTTTACACCGTTAACTACCTCCAAGTACTTTATTGTAACTACATAACTTAAATCTTTCTGAAAAATGTCTTTCCGCACATGTTTCGCCATTGTAGTAGGGAATGATAGTAGATGACTCCAAATGCTCGTTCTTTCAAAACACAACAAAACGATTGCCTGAGGCTGCCCTCATCATCTTCATTTCGCTGTCGAGTGGCTCAGGACTCGTTCTCTCCAAAACCTACTGGTGAACACTTTCTGTCACAGTTAACCCTTTCCTATCTAATTTTTTCATCCATTCAGCCATACTTTAAACTTACACTTTTATTCTGTGAGTCGCAAAAGTGTTAAATATTCTGAAAAACACTGGAGTCACGGACTGGTTTATGACATGTCTGTTTACAAATTTTATTTACAGGCTGGTGAAGTGTACACAAGGTCAGTTCAATAAACACCATCTGGAAGTTACTTTTCCGAACTTCATGGCGTCCACACCATCGAGCAGAACCTTAAAAAGTCCAGTGAATGTAGCAAAGCCCACTGCAAAACTCCTCCAGCGCAAGTCAGTGATGCTGGATTTATTTGGAGAATTGATGGACTCGAGTCTGACCATCGACAGGAGCAGCATAGCAAGCGGTGCCATACTAGTCACCCATGGCGATCCTAAAAAGGTGGCAGACACCATCCACAAAGTGGTGGGAGAAATAAACGTGTTAGCCGCTGAAAACGATGAACAGGTTTTAAATGTCTTGAACTCACTAAAGGAAAAATTTCCCGGTCAGTTTGACACCGACTTTGAACGAAGCAGTTCGACATATATATCTGCGTTTCACAGAAAGGTGAAAACTGAGGTTGAGCCAGAGATCGCATCTCTAGCCACGAAGACAGGTCGCTTTTCAGTGTCCAGACAACACATGAACTACTTGCAGTGCCATCTGGATCACTTACAGGAGGACGTGCATGCGTCTTGGCCAGACAGTGGTGTGAGCATCACCGTGCAGATGGAGGACAGAGGTCAAGGAAGTCTGTTAGTTTCTTCAAAAAGATTCGATTTCGAAGATGTAAAAGGCTTCATAGAAAATTTCGCAGCAAACGTTCAACAATTTTCGAAAGATGTGGAACCTTCCCGCGCGCTGTTCTTAAGCAGTGGCAGAGGTCAGAAGGAGGTCAGGCGGCTAGAAAGAGAACACAACTGCCGGGTGTCTGTCCTTTTACCTGTACATCAGGTGTTGGTGCGAGCTGAGTGTCCCAGAGGTCATCAACTGTTTCTGTGCGAGGGCAACATGGCTGCGACTGACTGCAGTGTTTTGGTTTTTCCATTCAGAGACAATGTCAGAGATTGGCCGCCTACACAGAGACTGATTCTTGAAAGAGGCGAGTTGTAGTTAAAATGCACTTGAGAATACATGGATACATGTTTTGTATGTAACATTTCGTGATCAATGTAATAATTTTTAATAATTTGATTTCAACATCATTTAATCCTCATTACAGATATATTGGCAATATAGGTGTTTAATACAGGGTCCACAAGACAAGTATGCAAATTTGCTTGTGTGTGATGGTGCCTGTGCGTTTCGCACGAGCGCGTGTGTGTGTGTGAGATTAAAGGAAAGCTAGTAGACTGTTAGAAACAACTAATTAATGGTTTGTACTATTTTTATGTTCACAAACATAATAAAAGAAATGCTCGATAGATGGCAGTATTGTTATTTCCACTTTCAGATCATATAAATCAATGTTACCCAGTATGACACCATTACAATCATGTTTGCATCAAGGAGTTATCAACATTTCTTGCCTTTGCAGGTCTTCTAACAACTAAAACTGAGCTGTATGCTAAATTTCTCGGAGGCTCACCCAAGGCTCACAGACTGAAGCTTCAATCTCAGAGACCAGAGGATGAACAGACCATCTGGCTGCTGTATCTTCCCGACATCCCAGCCTCACATCCACTGATGCCTGAAGAGCTGGCTGATGGACTGGCTGAGGCCTTAAGGTTAACATCTTCATGTGGAGCAGGCTTAGCTGTTCCCCTTGCCATGAGTGTTAAACATTCACTTGATGAGAATCTGAATAGCATACTTCGTGTAATCGAAGATCACTTGAAGGAAAAAGAAAACTCTGAAACTATCTTCCTCTACCTGGAAAAGTCGTCTGCTTCTGTGAAGCAAACCCTTGTCCAAGTCATGGAGAAAGCGATGAGTAATCGCTGGAAGATAGAAGCAGACCTGGGTAAGAAGCTAGAAATTTTCCCCTAGTGATTTTAGAATTATCGGTAAATATTATTGCTCTAATTAGTATTTCTCTGAAAGATTTTGTGAGAGTAAAACAACTTAAAATATGAAAAACATTTAAGCGCACTAACCAAAGAGACGGAGATTCGAGCCCGACTGGCGAAAGCCAGCCAGGCCTTCGCCTCACTCAGGAGCACATGGAAGGCAAAAAACATCAGCCAGAAGATCAAACTGAGAACCTTCAAGTCAAATGTGATCAGCACCCTCCTTTACGGATCAGAATCCTGGAAGATGACCAAAACCATCAGTAACAAGCTTGACGTCTTCCAAACCAGATGCCTCAGGCGCATACTTAACATCTTTTGGCCAAACACCATCACCAACGAAGAACTCCACCGAAGAACTGAAACCGAGTCCATCACCACGCAGGTTCAACGAAGGCGTTGGCGATGGATTGGACATGTGCTCCGCCAGCAGACAGCAGACCTTTCCAGAGTCGCCCTACGATGGACTCCAGACGGCCGAAGAAAACGAGGCCGCCCAAAGGAAACTTGGAGAAGAACAGTGGAAAGGGAGATGAAAGGAAAGGGCTGGACATGGGGTCACCTAGAGCGGGTTTCAGCCGATCGACATCGGTGGCGGACTCTGGTTGAGGCCTTATGTGCAACCTGATGCACGAAGAGGAATAGATAGATAGATAGAACCAAAGAGACATACATTATAGAGCATATGATATTTCCTTGCATATGAATTACTTGTGTTACAAAGCATTTCATTCCATGCAAGACCTGTAACAGTGATTGTAAAACTATCATGGGGTAACTCTCACCTGTCGGACTATTGCCATGAACCTCTCTGTGTTCCTCTCACTTTGCCTGTTGTGGCTTCTGCTGGAGGCATCGTTAGTCTTGTATATTTTTCACCTGAACAGAGATAAGCAACATATTGCAATAACATTTATCACCACAAGACAAAATGCAAGACCAAAGAGAGGACAGTCATATTGTGTTGTCTTGTCTTGTGCCAGTTGCTGTTTATGAGAAGAGTCACTCATCGTCACCATCGCTTGTCATTGTTGGCCAGACACAAAATGTCGAGACAACCTTTAGTAAGGTTTGTATTCCGACAAAATGAAAGATAATTCAAGCGTCAGTGTCCTTTATTACTTATTGTTCACTTAGCTGCAGCTGCTCCAGCATGAGAACACTGACTTAGTCAACTGAAATGTTCGTTATGGGTTGCTGTACTGCAATGTCTTGTCATCCTTCTCTGTGAGATTTACTCCACCCGAAATAAAGGATTTTGTTTCTGTCCCCAATACCGAGTGAATAACACCCAAATTCACTTTTATCATGGATTGATTCAATATCTTTTAAGATACAAACCTTCAGGCATGGCCATGCACAGTCAAGCTCTGGCATGCAAAAACTCAGTCCAGGTCATTTAGAAAAAAAATATACAGAGAGGCTTTCGTGAGAGAAACGATCTCTTGCTGTTCATTCTGCTGTCTGAAGGTCTTGAATGCGAGATAAAAGAGTGGGGGAAGTATTCACTCAGTTTGGGGGACAGGTTGTTCTAAACTCAGAGTAGTGACCAAGTGACTTGAAAAAAAAATCACTGTATCCGGCAATGAAATATTATCTTATAGCCCAGTGAGGGGAAAAAACTTGCTGATGTAGAGCCTAAATAACATAATGTAACTATCATCAAACATGATTTACAATCGCTGCTAATTTATGAACTTTTGTAAATAATACATTTTTAAGCTGAAGGAGAAGATCAAATAAATGTCACACTTTCTCTTCTTCAGTCCATGATCAAACGGAGAATTTTAGGATTTTGTAGGTGTTTGATGTGAGATGTTCATCTGTAGAATATGAAATGTTGTGTCTGATGTGAACTGTTCAGCTTTAAGTTTATACATCAGTTGCAGACCATCCTTGTACCCAGCGACTTCCAGGAACGATCATGTATACTCGACACAGAAATTAAACCTGGGTTGAGTTTGTGCAGACTTTCTGAATCCATGACCTCGGAACTTGGAGCAGGAAGGGATGCAAGAGTATGGTCAAGGTTTTAGTTTGTTTTGATTTTCATCTAACGCACTTGTATAATGTGACACAAAACTGAAAGTAAAAATTTAAAAAAAAAACCTGCTAAAATCTGATGACTATTACTTTCATACAAAACAGCAATGAGTTCATTTGATTCATATCTAAAAGAGCTTGTAAAATATCAAATACAGTAGTGTAGCATCTTTTCATATATTAAGATGTTTAGGGTTATTGTTACACAGCTCCTAGCTAATATTTACAAAGACATCAGTGTTTTAGAAGTGCAATGATTTAATAAATAGCTGATTCACTTCCTGTTAAAATATAAATTTGGATATAATTTAATGAAAGAAAACTGGTTTGGTGAGAGTTGTAAAGTAGGAAGTATTAGTGAAATGGAATATATATATATAAACAGGAAATAAAAAAACTGTGTAGAGAAATATTGCGTAGTGGAGAAGATGGGATATTTTATTTTGAATGAATAACTATAGCATTTACCTAACCCTAACCCAGGCTACTGTCACAAGAATTACCATTATACAGGAAAATATTTGCTCTATATTGCAATCTGGTGCGTATTTTTTTCTTCCTGTCAAAAAAGGGACAAAAATACAAAGAGAAGAATGAAGAAAAGAAAAAGGATGAAGAAAAGCCTGTAAGAACTGTGGAAGTTAATGTTGGCGACAACATACAGACTGAGGACACATACATCTTTTACTTCGAAACAAGGCGGCACGGAGGAGGTGATGTTGAGAAGGTGGAGATTGAGAGAGAGAAGGGCATCGTCCGTGTCACCTTTGTGAAGCCAGAGGGTCAGTACAGTTACTGAAGTATTTCCACAAATGTAATGTAGTGATTACTGAACTACAAACTAATACCTTTATTGGCTTAAAAGGCAGATTTTGTGCTGGCCTTGGCATACCTGGCATTGTATTAATTGTATGACAGTTTAGATAATCAGAGAATGTTGATTGTAATCCAAAGCAACATCTGTACAATAGATATAAAGTGTGTAAAGTGTTTACTTATCATCTGCTCTATAAAGTGGCAGCACGCGTGGCAAGTCAGCAACATAAAATCGCAGGTCAACCTGTGGAAGTGACCCTGTATGTACCCCCAATACCCAAACCTCCATACCCAGACAAGCTGCTGTTCCACAACGTGGCAGAGAGCACAACACGTGACTGTCTGGCCATGTATCTGGAGCGGATAACTGGACAGGAACCTACTGACCTGATGTATGCTGATGAGGTTGGAGATGTCCTTGCTGTATTTGATGAAGACCCAGGTGCATGACAGTTTGTTACAAAGATTATAGCAGACGGCAGACTGTTACCATCGTTTAGTTTTTTTCTGTATATATTTGGAGACTTTTTCACAAAATCAGAAACATGGACTGTTGACAGTAGTGGCTGATGGCACATCATACTCTGAATAGTACTGTGCCTAAAAAGATCATGAATAATTAATTTTACAGTCTCATAACAGGGCTTCTGCTAAGGCTAAATTCTTTGGGGTTCCAGGGACCCCTTCTTCAGATTTCTAAGGGGTCCCAGGCTAACTCTAAGGGGTCCCTTTACAATGTGAAAAAAAAAATCAACAAATCAACATACTTTGTTCAACTGCCTTTCAGGCACACAAAGCACTGTAATGTCTAGCCAGAAACGGCGAGATTTCTGTGCCTAAAGAGTGTGCAAGCATCTGTGATGAGATTATGCTCACTGTACTTGGGGTGCTCACTTTTTTTCCGTTTCTGAGACGATGATTTTAACCACGCTGTCAACGACGTCTTGGAAATAAGTTAATGGAACTCTTCCCGGTAAGGGGGAAAAAACCCCCCAACAAAACACACAGTTCAAGGGAAGTAACTCTCAGTTTGTAGCAGACGACAACAATAGATTGGGCTACGACGTCAGACACTACACTAACCCAATTTTGTATCTGTTTTTCTTGTATCTGAAGGTGTCTCTTGGGACCCCATTGACGAAAATTGAAGGGGTCCTCCAAACTTTTAATGCGTACTGTACGCAATTTTTTGCGTAAGCAGAAGCCTTGTCATAGGTATCAAGTAATGGGAAAGCCACAACTATTGGCTATAAGACTGTAAACTGCAGATTTAAATGTGAATTAGTTAAGCAGTGTAAAGCAAGGCAGGCACAATTAACTTCTAAACAAAAAGATAATAAAGCTGAGTTAAATTTTTCTTTCCACAAATAGAAGTGTTGTGTTAGGAGAAAGAGTTTACTTATCATGGAGTCTGTTGAAGAAGTCTTTTTATTTCAGTTCCACTTCACTAGCTTGTTTTACTTCCCAAATGACTAATTGACAGTCATATTTTTCTCATCAGACTTCTCAAAGGTGCAAGAAATGTGTCGACAGAAAAAATTGGAAGGGAGACAGATCTCAGTGTCAAGGGTTCCCATCTCAAACTGCATGCTTGTGGAGAACTTAAACAAAAATACAACAGAGAACACCATTTTATTCTACTTCGAGGGCAAGCGAAGTGGTGGTGGTCCCGTGGAGAAAGTGGCTATTGACCATGAAAATGGCAGGTGTCTGGTTTTCTTTGAGAACTATGAAGGTATGAAAAGATTTTGCTGTCTGTGAAGTGTATCTTCCCCCAACATTTTTATTTTCAGAGATTGATGTACTGTAGTCTTGTATACAGTATCAAGCTGAAGAGTTTGGGATGCCTTGACTAAATCTCTTTAGTTTTCCATTAAGTCACTTCCCATGAAATCGTATTTGCTATTTCAGGAAGAAATGATAAAAACAAAAAAGCGAGAAAGCATGTTTTCAAATATTTTCCATGTGAACTATGCAAAAAAAATTATTGTTGTTTTTGATATTAATAAAATTTAAGCAAGTGAAAGGTTTTTGCAAAAAAAACTTTGTGTAATAAAATTATCAAAGTTTACTAGTATATTTTTAAAGACTAAATTAAATGTTACCTATTATTTGTTAATTTTCTTAGAAAAAGTCTTTCAACCATAGCTATAACATCCTAAATTTGATTTCACGATTGATTTAACTTATGGATCAGTAAGCTAGACATCACTGTATACAAATTTCCCTGGAGTATATTGGAAATATCCGTGAATCTTTCTTTTCAGCAAAAGAATAAAATAAAACTGTATTTTTTTCATTTCATAACTCAGTAATTGAAAAAATCCTAGAAAAGTCCCACACACTTGATGGAAGTCAGCTGAAAGTCAGGCTGTACATGGAGTGTCTTGGACCATCTGGGGGCAGAAGAGATGGCAATATTTTTGTTCTGCCCAGACCTGTAGAGTTTAGAGAGGTGGATAAATACAAGGTGGCGTTTATTCAGCAGTCAAGTACATTGCAAGGAGGACTGACCCATCAACTCACGGCTTTGCATGCCAAGCCAAAGTTCTCAGACAACACACTGTCTGTAGAATGTACCTTGACAACATCAGTTGAGCATGCACGTCTGCTGGCTCGCACCTGGACCAATGATGTCCAGAATGCTGTTAACTTCATTTTCAGCATGGTTGTCGTTTTTCGTCAAGATGTGGTGCAGGAAATATGGGATGAGACAGAAAAATCTGTGACTACCATCAGGCCAGTTAGCCAGGACTGTGCAATCATACTGACACTGAGTGAGGAAAAGATGTTTATAGTAGTGGGTGTAAAGTGCATGGCTGATCATCTGATGAAACAAGTCAAACGGATTGTCAACCACAAAGAGGAAGAATGTGAGCGTAAAAAGCAGGAAATTACAGAGACCAACAGAAATCTCAAACTGTTCCAGCTTCGACTTTTGGCAGCCACCTATTTCCAGAGTGAAGCAGCCAAACTACATCCAGGACTTAAGGTAGATATTCGCACAGCAAAAGGGGAGATCAGCTACCATGGCTTGCTCAGAGATGTGAAAGAGGCTCAAGTTGAGATGTACGAGCTCCTGCAGTCAGTCAGGTCTGATAAAATTACCAACATGAGCAACCTGCAGAAAAGTCTTTTGGGCACCAAAGAAACACGGGATTATGTTGTTCATAAATTTAAGTCTGAGAAAATTGTGGCAGTTTGGGATGTGGACAGTCAGGGAGAGATAAATGTCTACAGTTTCTCTGACAAGTACCTAGTGAATGCCATTCACATCATGCAGAAGTCTCTTGTACAACACCAGCGCCCTCTTGAACCTGAGACAGCTGATCTACTGATGTCACCTGAGTGGAACCAGTTTGTGGGCAAAATAACAGGTGACTATGTTGGTGTCTTGAAAATTGTTCATCTTCACAATGGTCATCAGCTGTTTATAGCTGGCACAGACAACATAATGCTTGCAGTAATAGAGGAAACAGAGCGATTCCTCAAAGAAAACACCATCTACATGCTGAGCTACCACTTTTTTCCAAGTCTTCAGATTTTTGTCGCCAATTATTGGCGGGCCAAGGTGATGAGGATGAGCAACAATTTGCGAGCCTACAAAGTGGAGGTGAGTTTAGATGAATCTGGAAAGGAGTTTCATATCCGTGGAACAAAAACAGGATTAGATTTAATGACAAAAAATTTCGAACAGCTGGGTTCAGAGGTGAAGTGTCACATGCAAACACTGACAGACCCAGCAAAGGTCAGGTTCCTGTCAACTCCCAACTGGGAGAAGGAACTGGAGAAACTTGGCCGCAGCACCCAGTGTGTCTTCTCCTTGAAAGAGGAGCCTGTGGACTTGGTGAGTTAACATTTTTCTGCCTTAACGTGAGGATTCCTTTCATATGTTTTACTGATATTTATATCGGTTTTGAAGGCTGAGATTGTATTTTAACAAATTCTCAGAAATTAAACATGCATGAACCAGATTTTAAGTTTAAACTTGCTACCGTTGAAAACAAGTAGGATTTTTAGTTTTTTTTTATCTGTTGCTCACTTGTGGGACAGTACTCATAGTCAATAATAACTGGTAAACTGAAATCTGAAAATCGTGTTGACAGAATAAGGTGGAGTATAAATCTGAAAATCGTGTTGACAGAATAAGGTGGAGTATAGATGAGGGGAGGTGAAGCACAGCCATGAGTTACATGTTTAATAATAGTAAGTTACCCTATAGAAGGGTTGGTCGTTCCTTCAGGTTGTCGCAGGCATTTGCTTTTGTTATTTCCTAATCACTGATGCTCTGCGAACTCAAAATAAAACTATTTCTACTCTTCATTTCTGTGATGGAGAGGGGAAAACAAAATTCTCCTCTATCGCGGCATCTTAAAGATAAGTCACGTGTCCATGAATTCACGCAGGATCAAAGATGTTAACATAAAAAACTCGTCTCCAGAGACTTTAAGCAGACAAATAAACGAACATTCCAACTAGACTTTGTGTGGACTTTGTGTTCTCTACAGGTGGTGCAGTCAGACAGTTCTCAGAGAATCACCAGTGAAGTGGCTTCAAAACCTTCAGTGAACCCCAAAAGTCCAAACTGGTCTTCAAAGCAAGGCAGGGATAAAAATTTTAAGATCTTGTTAAATTAGAATTAAAAATTTCTTTTCCTTGGTCTTATTTTCATCAAAAGAGGGTTGCGAGAAGTCTATCTTTCAATATTATCAATATTTTGTCTTTCAATAATTGCAGTGGGATAATTATTGTCAAACTACAGTCATCCGCAATATGTTCCCAGTCATGTCCTTTACAGAATTAAATATTTGTTTCTTTAGTCATATTTTAGAAATCTGACAGCAGCATTGTGTTTAAGAAAATGTAGCGGAAATATTAGTTTATTGACACTGACTGGCTAGCGGGTCTGGATGGACTTCCTACTCTCTGACTGATGCACATCATTAATTACAGCATAACCAATTAAATTATGAATAAGTCCTATTTAAGGTTGCACATAAGAAACCAATTATGAAAAAGCTAGTACATCTCACATTTCCGTTTTATTTTGCAAAATTTTCAGTTTTCAGGATTAGTGGAATATTAAGTCTTAATACAAAGATTATAATTACAGATACTATAATATTCTCCCTCTGCTCTTCTAACTACAGCTACTAGTGGTTCTGTTCGTCGCAGTCCCAAAAAATTCTCCAGTTCATCCGAGGTGGAGGTGACAAAGCTCTTTGTGTATGGTGAATCTACAGAAAGCATAAGAAGGGCTCTCAGACGTTTTGATGATCTTGTGAAGGAAAGTTCACAAGCAAAGAAACTGTGGATGGCATAGTACAAGCGTCAACCTGGTTTGATGATGTTTTCTGGAGGTAGCGAGAACTCGTAACATGTCAGTGGACCTCTGTAGACTACAGATGAACTCTTGACATATTATACTGCCCTCAGCCACACACACATGCAATGATTGCTTTACTGATTGACTGTGTGACTCCACAGTTCACAACGCGTGATCTTTCACCTATGAACTCGACTATATACAGTATATACACATATGTTGGGCTCTGTCGTCTGCTGTGTGGTTATTCTTGTGGCAGCCTTACCTCGCGAAATAAAGTCTCACGATGATTACTGACTGGACACTGAGGTTGACGAGTAGATGTTTGTGTCACGAGGGACTGGACTTTCATCAACCTGCTCTCATGTTGACCTCACCCTTCTAAGTCAAATTGTATTTCTCTTCCTTCATTTATCTCATTACTGTTTCTGAAAATGCAAAGTCGTAGGACATCAAAGTTTTTTCCTTAACGTCTGCTCTTTTATGTGATTATTAGTGTTATTAGTGTCTCAATTAAAAAAGATCCACTTGTTTAAAATACAGTCCGAGGTTTACAAGCAACATCTATGTAGCACATCAGTAGCGAGACCATAGCTCTGTCATTTAGTGAATGTTTGTTGTCGAAACTTTTTCTATACTAATATTTTTATATATAAGACAACATTTATAATCAAGACATAGACTTGTGAATACATTGCATAAAGTACCGATTAATTTTGTAATAAATGTACAATTACCAGAATATTTCTTTCTTTTATAAAATTGGTGCGCGTGCGCGCATCTTCCTTCTGCACTATCTGCCACGTCAGGAAACAAAATTCACAAAAAGCAAAAAAAGTCATGGAGACATCTTGTAGAAGATGCGGGATTAAACAACACCTGTCGCCTTACACACCGGAATGAGATAATAAACTTTATTACCATTGTACACCATCTGCACAATAAAAATATATTGATAGCGAATACTAGTTGTCGTCCTAAGAGGGGTTAAGAAGTTTATCCTTATGTGCATGTGCAAACCATACTAAGACAGTCGTATCATCTCAAGACATCGGCAATGCGACACCTGCAGTGACTCAGGGGACAATCAGTGCCATGCAGACTGCGAGTGTACACGTGGCAGAAGGACTAACACTGTTTGACCTGTCTTACCTGTCTCTGACCCTTCAGTCAGGGTTCAAAAAACGTTTTTCCTCCCTTAACCACCTTAAGCACTTTTAAGCTTTCATACGGGATGCGTTTGTCAGGTAACAACATTAATGATCTGAAGACAGCTTACAACACTAATTGAAAGAAAAGTATTTTGTTGGATCTGTCGACCCTTGGTCTCCGGTGTTGCAAACCTCCTTATGTCGAATGACTCGTTAGTCCTCGGCCTAATTTCCGTCAGACCACTGTAGTGTAGACCTCCTCAACTTCATGACTTTTCAGTGTCCAACCTCCGTTAGTAGGAGATGCGAGATTAAACAACACCTGTCGCGGTACACAGCAGCAAACATTTCCCCCACCTACACAAACCTCTTCCCTTCCTCGCCATCTTCTATACCTCACTCCTCCATTTTCCCTCCCATCCAAAGCCCCACACCTCGTTCAATACCTTTAAGTGGAAGTCCTTTTCCATTGCACAAATAAGACAACCAAGCCCCTCCCCGTAATATCTCCCTCCTCACACCAGGGACGACAATGGTGTGTTGGATATAAAAGGCCATTGCAGGCCACCAGCAAGTGGACTACGAGCTCACCTACAGGAGGAGGCACTTTCCCGACCAATCAAGCAGCAAGGACATTGGACATCACCGGCTACCTGCCTGCAACACATCCTCACGGGCCTGACCATCGGCACTGACCACTTCCACCCGAGGACAGACAAGGGAGGGCGAGTTGTCGCTGTACGAGACAGACATGGCATCAGCACATCACCTGCTCGCCGCCGCCTTTAGTCTGTGCGGACTTTTGTTTCTTCTTCACGTCGTCACAGGTAGCTTCACTTCTTTAGATTCTTTCCTTTCTTTTGTTTTACTCATTTATTTCTCACATTAATGAGGTCTAAATATGTTGCTTGATAAAGGCAGTTGCCTCAACATGTCTGACCTTCGCAGAAAAGACACCATGATATTTCTTTTCCTACAATAACTGCACCGATGTGCTCTTTAACTACAAAATTCTCTCGAATAATTCATTAGTTTAACACTTTTTTCTAAGGATTCAAGGAATGTTTCTCGCAAAGTTTATATTTTGTTCTCTCCAATCTGATGGCTACCTTTTTCCAAAAGGAAATTCGTTTTGGATTCAGTTTAAACGATGACTTTATTACTCATCCATTTTGGTTTACATCGAGTTTATCTGAAACTGGACAACGGGATATACACTCACTGCCTCTAGAGAGAAATCTTGACGATGAACACCCTCACTTCTGTTATAGTTGATCTTTTGTGTTCTCGAGATGACGAGTCAGACCATTGTGTTGTCCTGGAACGGGCTGTAGAAGTTGGCAAGCTGGGAGAAAAATGATGAAAATAAAAGTGCGATTGATTACGTGTAGGCTTCCAACATCACCACCACTCCAGCAAACCTTTCTCTTTTTCATCCTCTAACTTCAGGGCTTCTGCTTACGCAAAAAATTGCGTACATTTTGCATTAAAAGTTCGGAGGACCCCTTCAATTTTCGTCAATGGGGTCCCAGGGGACCCCTTCAAATTTGGGCGAAGAACAGATACAAAATTGGGTAAGTGTAGTGTCTGACATCGTAGCCCAATCTATTGTCTGCTATAAGGTGAGAGTAACTTCCCTTACTTTGTGTTGCAGTCAACAGCCTCAGGTGCAAGACGTGTCGTTTGACGGATGAAGGATGCGATTCCAGAGATTTGCCAGAGAAGGACTGTGGTTCCTACGCCCTCTGTCGCACTGTAGTATTTTTCTACAAGAATGGTAAATAAACATTTGTTTTACGTTTTATGTGTGCGTCCATCTGTGGGGTTCTGTTGTAAGCTCTTACAGTTGTGTTACTGCCCTTGTATTCTGTTTGAATTGTTTTCCTCCCTTCAGTTATGGGCGCGAGTCTCCACTAAAGTCGCAAGTTTCTTCCCCCGCTGCCACTACGTGTCCTTTTCTCTCTCTCTTTTAGATATAACGAAGCTGAAAGAAGTTAGATATGTAGGGGATGGGGCACATACACTTATTGTATCAAATTGTTCAAATTCGATAGACAGAAAGATGGAAGGATATACAGGGAAAAAGAAAACTGTAGAGGTTAAAAGATGATAGATTGACTGTTAGTGGATTAGTGAGTAAATAGGTACATAGATTGATAGAAGGGTAGATAAAATTACTTTTATGAATGCCACTACATACCTTTGCTAAATCATTGCCCTTTGTCTGACAGGCGACACACAGGTTACATTTCGAGACTGCGTAAATGGTAAAGACTGGAAAAACAAGTGTGAAGATGTGGTACATTCGAGGAATTGTTATTACTACTGTGACACTGACAACTGTAACAATATCTCCTACAAACAATAAGAAGAGGACTGACTTGTCAGAAACCTTCATGGGTACAAAAGCTATGCCTCCAGTTCTTTTGTATTAATACAGAACCATGCCAACAAGTACTCTTCAATAAAATTTCAGCCAAATTACACACAAGATAAACCATTTCATTCCACTCAAAATGTCTTCTATTATTTCCTGCTCTGCACCGTCGGAAACGTTTCAAGTAGACATTCCTAAAGGCTTTTTAAACAATTTCGCCTTGTCGTAAATTGATTGTGATATTTCACATGAAATTGTTTGCTTGGTCCTGAAAACTGAATAAAGGTTTGACATCTGAGTTCGTAGCCGCTACTCCTTTGTCGTGCGAACAAATGTAGATATGAATGTGATTGTAGTCTCACCACATCTTATTAATCTGTCTTCTTCTTTCTCCTTTAGTTCATTAGTCTATTTCCTCCTTTGTTCTTTCTCCCGTCTTTCTACATTTTTTTTTTAAACTCACCATCCGTTATTATCGATGTTCCTCTAATTTATTATCTCTGCTCTGATCGTTATTTTATTGTTTATAATTTTTAACTGTGCTATAGATAGAACTGAACAGCATCGGTACATAAATAAATCTATTTTATTAAGATAAAGTACAGAGGAAAGTTTTTTAAAATAACGCATGTAAACAGATTTTGTCTTTTGTTTTTTTTTACTCAGATTCTTATTCCCAAGAATAGTATATTGCTGCCACTGAAATATTGATATAGATACGCCAGAGTGTTACACAACACATCTTACCAAAATGTTTAAGTTAACAGAGCCAACTAGTTCGATGAGAATTGTTTGTCAGCGTGTCCGTTTGCGCCCGTTCCGTTCTTTATTTGGTATCAGACGATGACGACGATGATGAACTCGCTGTATTGGAAAGATGCGTGTTGCTTTGAGAATAACCGATGGTAAGAGAATTAACAGATATGATGAATGACAACAACGGCTCTGACGACCCAACAGTCCACAATAATAAACTTGACTATCTATCTATTCCTCTTCGTGCATCAGGTTGCACACAAGGCCTCGACCAGAGTCCGCCACCGATGTCGATCGGCTGAAACCCGCTCCATGTGACCCCATGTCCAGCCCTTTCCTTTCATCTCTCTTTCCACTGTTCTTCTCCAAGTTTCCTTTGGGCGGCCTCGTTTTCTTCGGCCGTCTGAAGTCCATCGCAGGGCGACTGTAGAGATGTCTGCTGTCTGCTGGCGGAGCACATGTCCAATCCATCGCCAACGCCTTCGTTCAACCTGCGTGGTGATGGTTTCAGTTCTTCGGTGGAGTTCTTCGTTGGTGATGGTGTTTGGCCAAAAGATGTTAAGTATTATTGCCTGAGGCATCTGTTTTAGAAGACTTGAAGTTTGTTACTGATGGTTTTGGTCATCTTCCATGATTTTGATCCGTAAAGGAGGGTGCTGATCACAGTTGACTTGAAGATTCTCAGCTTGATCTTCTGGCTGATGTTTTTGCCTTCCATGTGGTCCTGAGTGAGGCGAAGGCCTGGATGGCTTTCGCCAGTCGGGCTCGAATCTCCACCTCCGCATCCCCGGTGTTTGACATTTTGGACCCAAGATAGGTGAAACTGTCAACTTCCTCAATCTCTTCTCCATTTAGTTTGATGCTGTCTTGGACTCTGGCGTTCACTCTCATACTGTTAGTTTTTTGTGCTGACCTTCAAGCCAAGGTTTCCAGGTGTTTCCGAGAAGGCCTTTGTTTTTTCCTGCATGTCTTGGTGGCGGTGTGACAGCAGTGCAGTGTCATCAGCAATGTCCAAGTCTTCCAGCGTTGTTGTTGCTTTCATAGTCATGGTCCATCTGATCCCTCTTCTTTCACTGTCAGTGGAAGTTTTCATGATCCAGTCCATGGCCAGGATGAAGAGGAACGGCGACAGAATGCATCCCTGCTTCACCCCGGTACTGACGCTGAAGGGGTCTGTGAGCTCCGTGTCACAGACAACCTGGGATTTGAAATCGCTGAACAGCATTTCAACGACCTGAACAAGTTTTGCAGGGACTCCGTAATGCCTCAGGTTGCCGTCAGTCTTGACAGAACAATCTTGCTAAAGACCTTGCTAGTGAGGGAGAGCAGTGTTATGCCCCTTCAATTATTGCAGTCTCCAAGATCTCCTTTCGTTGGTAACTTGAAGATGAGCCCTGTCTTCAATGCATCAGGGAGCTGCCCTGATTCCCAAACTTGCCTGAAGATTTCAGTCAGTATGGGAGCTGTCACATTCACATCTGCTTTCAACATCTCTGCGGTTATTCCATCTGCCCCTGGTGCTTTGCCCCTCTTCATTGTCTTGATTGCTGTCACTTCTTCCAGGCTTGGTGGGTCTGTGCAGATGTCGAGGTCTATAGCTGCTGGCTGGATGTCTGCAAGCTGAGGGGGATCTGGTCTGTTCAGAACTGACTCAAAATGTTCCCTCCAGCGCTGTAGTTTTGCTGCCTCTCCCTCGACCACATTACCGTTCACGTCTTTCACTGGCACATCACTGTTCTTAAACCCGTTGTTTAGCTGTTTGTTTACCTTGTACAGTGTCTTCAGGTCATTTTTTCTTGCTGCTTTTTCTGTTTCATCTGCCAGTTTCTCTATGTAGTCTCTTTTGTCGGTTTTTGTCGTCCTCTTTATCTCTTTGTTTAGTTTTGTATATCTTTGTCTGTGTTGTTCCTTCAGGCTTTCAGATCTGGTGCTGTTGATTCTTTGTTTGGCTGACTTTCTCTCCTATATCTTCTTCCATGTCTCTTCTCTGATCCACTGTTCTTTCTTTTTCCTTTGGAAGCCCAGTATTTTCTCTCCTGTTTCATATAAGACTCGATTGAAGTCGTCTAAGGTCAGGGTTAGGGTTAGGCAGTAATGCAAATTTTAAGATCTTGTTAAATTAAAATTAACAATTTCTAGATAAGGTGTTGTCCACTGTCTTATTTTCATAAAAAAGGTTGGGAGAAGTCTATCCTTCGATAATATCAATATATTGTCCTTCAATAATTGCAATGAGATGATTATTGTCAAACTGCAGTCATCCACAATACTTTCCCAGTCATATTCGGTACAGAATTCAATATTTGTTTCTTTAGTCGTATTTTAGAAATCTTACATCAGCATTGTATTCCAGAAAATGTAGCAGAAATATTAGTTTATTGACACTGACTGGCTAGCGGGTCTGGATTTACATCACTAATTACAGCATAACTAATTAAATTATGAATAATGACTATTTAAGGTTGCACGTAAGAAACCAATTATGAAAAAGCATATCTCACATTTCCGTTGTATTTTGCAAAATTTTCCGATTTCAGGATTAGTGGAATATCAAGTCTTAATACAAAGATTATAATTACAGATACTGTAATATTCTCTCTCAGCTCTTCTAACTACAGCTGCTAGTGGTTCTGTTCGTCCCAGGCCAATAAAATTCGCCAGTTCATCTAAGGTGGAAGTGACAAAACTCTTTGTGTATGGTGAATCTGCTGAAAGCATAGAAAGGGCTCTCAGACTTTTTGAAAGAAACTGTGGACGGTATTGTGCAGACTATTAATAAGGTAATCGGCAACTCTTATATTTTAAGGAATTATTATTTTTTATTATTGTTGAAAGAAAACGATTTGCCCAGCTTTCTGTTCTGACAAATAATACACTTACACAGATGATATACACAAAGTAAAGTAAAGAATTTAGAAGCAATATACTGTCAGGGACGCGTTCAATTCGCACTTTCACACTACTCGCACTCACTGTACGCACACGTCCCCTTACGTGTTCTTTCATTCACAAATCACATAGATTTGTCGTGGGCAACAAAAGTTTTATATCAGTCAACATTAAAAACACACACACGATACTGCGAACTATATATATAAAGTCTGTAGGTCTTTCACGTCGCGGCCTGTAAATCAAAGTTGACGTATGTTTTTGAATAGTTCGTTAAAGTCTTAGTTACTCACACCTCACGGCCTGAAGAGAAGGTCTGTGCAACCCAAAAATAAAACGTCCTGGTGAATTCCTCCTTTTCCCTGGTCCAGAAGTTGTGCAGAAACAAAACTTTTAGGGGAAAGCACATACACGTTGCGGTTCTTAATACGAGTAAGTGCTGACTTGGCAGACACCTAGTCGACGACTTAGAATATATTCTCTGGGATCAACACAAAAGATCCAAACCGAACACCGCGAATAAATCCTCTGGATCGACACATAAGATCCAAAGCGAACACTACAAATAAATTCTCTGGGATCGACACACAAGATCCAAAGCGGACACTCCACACTTTCAGTCCACCTCTCTTCACTCCTCACAGCCGTCTCCCGTCGTCTGCTCTCTTCCAAAAAAAATTTTCACGCTACGTCCCTCTAAAGTTGCGTCATAAAATGACGTCGGGTTCTGACGCGAAACCACAACGCAGCAAACACACTCTCATACTGGTAAGGGCAATAATCCCTGACTAACAACAGACAGGGGAACAACCCCCTGTTCCTAACATATACACATAATATCCTACTAAATAAATACCAAGCATGCACGAACTCTTTCTAACACCTCGCGAACACAAACACAAGCACACAAACAACTAACAATAACTACTGAATATTTTTAAAAAGAAAGAAAAAATATAAAATTTCCTATCAATAAAAAAGAAAGTTATTGTGTATATTTCCTTATATAAAATGGTTTATTTACAGTTTTAAATAAACTTGAATTGTCATTTACCATGGAGTAGGAATCAACGCAATTTTATAATCAGATTTTATATTTATAATGAAGACGTTGACGTGGATAATAAGAAAAACGTTGTTTTGCTGGATTGGAGTCGGTGGGCAAAACTGACAAATAGAAGTTCTTCTATAAAAGTATGCCAGCTCTTTCATGGCTATGTGTTACAACACCCACCGCCCTACACACAAGGAACGGATGACTTACACTCGCACATATACAATCACATTTATAAGTATTATATATTTATACATGTGTAGAATGCATTGCTTTGTTTATTAAGGATTAAGGATTAAGGATTAGAACACTTGGTATATGAAACGTTTCAGTAATGATTAATGCAATTGCTGCCTGTGTTGTTGTAGATGTTGATCTTGATGTTGGATGGATGATGATGAATGGATGATGATGGATGTATGATGATTTATGTATGATGTATGGATGGATGATGATGATCTACATGATGCTGATTCGTATGTCCTACAGCTGCGGAGTATCAGGGCTGTGAGACAGTCGTGGAATGTGAAGGTGAAGGCTGAGTCTTTATTAGGACTCGTCATCATTGATGAAATGCATGTTGATGTGTGCGCTTGAGGCAATGAAATCATCAAGATCATTCACGAGGCTACTCGTTACAGATAGACGGGTTTGATGGTGTTTTCTGGAGGTAGCGAGAACTCGTAACATTTATGTTAATAGACCTCTGTAAACAACAGGTGAACTTTTGACATATGACTTTAACCCCAGCCACATACCCCCACACAGAACGATTGCAATGATTGCTTTACTGTGTATGACCCCACAGTTCACAAAGCGTGATCTTTCACCCATGAACTCGACTAAATACAGTCTTGACACATATGTTAAGGCCTGTCGTCTGTTGTGTGGGTTATGCTTGTGGCAGCTGTGAAATTCTCGTCTTTTATTCAGCCTTACCTAGCGAATTAAAGTCTCACGATGATTACTGACTGGACACTGAGGTTGACGAGTAGACGTTTGTGTCACGAGGGACTGAACTTTCTTTCAAACTGCACTCATGTTGTCCCCACTCCCCCCTCTCCCTAGTTAAATTTCCGTTTGATTCATACATCGATATATTCTCTACAGTACTGAGTACACTACGCAATCACAGTTACGCATGGACTCACGCACCCACCCACAACTCTCCCCCTACACAGCTGTAACGACTAACAACAATAAAATCAACGATATTTTTTCTACAAGTCGTCGACTCTTACCGCCGATTAGTTGTCTCTTTGCCACATTCACGTTGTTTTTATTATTATTACTTTTTTTCCCTTGTCTTTCTCTTCATTTCATTACATTTTCTGAAAATGCAAAGGCGTGAGCCCTGAACATTTTCTTCTTAACCACTGCTTTTATGTGATTATTAGTGTTATTGGTATTTCAATGAAAAAAAGGTCTCGTGTTTAAAATACAGTCCGACGGTTTACAAGTGACAGCTGTGTAGCACATCAGTAGCGGGACAAACGTTCAGTGAGTTGTCGAATTTTTTTCTATATTAATATTTGTACATCAAAGGCAAAATACAGAATCAAGTCCTAGACTTGTGATTACATTGCTTAAAATACCGATTAATTTTGTAATAAACGAAAAATTAACAAAACATTTCTTTCTTTTATGAAATTGGTATGAGTGCACACAGCTAATGTATGTGCAGGAATATGTGTATGAGATTGTGGGCGCGTGTGTGAATGTGTGAGTGACAGATATTAACACGAGTATATCGGTGACTGAGCGAAATGCTATGCAAGATGAAGGTCCAACATCATTAAACACCCTTCAGCTTTGCAACCTTTGAACACCACATGCAAATAATTTATGCACAATTCCATATCTGCTGAACAAAGACAAAGGTAACAAAGAAAAATAATTCACAACTAAGAACTCTAGCTCAAAATCACCATCGTTACACATAATGAGTGTGTGGACTTTATAAAAAGACTGTTTACATGTATATCATAAATAAAGCGACAGGAAACTTTTGTTTCTTCTTTTTAAAAAAAAAAAAAATAGGGGGCAGAAACTGAGGTCCCAATGCACAACGCAAATGTAAAGGAGACAACTCCTATGAAGCCAGCCAACGCTAACTTAGCGTAGCGTCCCTTTAAACTGTGTTTCTGTATGTCTTATAAGCGGTTAGCAGAAGCAGTAGAGAAGATCGGAGAAAAACTTAGAAATGTACTGCGTGTGACAGACACTCTCAGCGCTTTGACAATGCATCGGGGTCTTTGGTATCGTATGTAGTGTGTTGTTGCTGCTGTTGTTGGTGGTGGTGGGGGCACTTTCTACTTGTTGACTTATTACCTGCATGAAGAGGCGGATCTGTCGAGAAAGTCGCCAAATCACAGATCTTTTCATGGCTGTTACAACACAACACAGGTTAGGTTTTGTTCATTTTTTTCGCATTTTTATCTGTTTATCAGTAAATAATATTCAGGTGCGTTGGCATACATTTCATTGTCAAGGCGAGTTGCTGGTGTCAGTCATGTTGCTGATAGCCGCCAAAAAATGTAGACTGCTGTAGACACTGTACTTGTCCCCTATCAACTCTACAGGCTGTTAGAATATTTATATTTTTTGTGTTTGTTATTTTGATGTTATGCTATAGTTGACCCCATGGGGGAAAGAGAACGTCCTCTTTCTTACTTGTATAGTAATATCACTGTTCTTATTAACCTTATTACTAATACATGTATAATCTTAATTGGCCTGATTACCCTTCATTAAAATACAGTCGGACCACGCTAGGTCCACCTTCCCTATGTCGAACACCTCTTTATGTCAAATAACTCGTTAGTCCCTGGCCGAATTCTCATAAGACCACTTCTCGGTTTCCAACCTTCGTTAGTCTAATTTTCTAAGACCTCTGGCTTATTATTCTGAGGCTACATTTCAGAACAGGTATTCCAGAAAACCAAGAAAACGGACGGAAGTTACAGTCACCAGAGCTGTGGAACAGAATAACAAGAAGAAAGTGGAGAGTACAAAAGTAATCCACATTCCCACAAGTACACTCAACAATGCCTGAAGAGAGCGAAGATTTTGAAACTTTACAATAAAAAGCGATGTGTCCATCAGAACGACACTGTCCATATAGATAATCAGTTGTTTGATTTGTTGATTACAATAGGTAATCGTCTAATTTTTTTATTTTGTAACATAATGTATAAGTCACCTGACCAAATCATGATCGTTGAGTTGGCTTCCTTCTGCACTATCTGCCACGTCAGGAAACAAAGTCACAATAAGCAAAGTCAGGGAGACATCTTGTAGAATGTGCGTGATTAAACAACACCTGTCGCGTTAAACAGCAGCAAATATCTGACCTGATCGTCATGGAATGCGAGAATAAACTTTATTACCATTGTACACCATCTGCACAATAAAAATGTATTGATAGCAAATAGTAGTTGTCGTCTTAAGAGGGGTTAAGAAGTTTATCCTTATGTGCATGTGCAAACCATACTAAGACAGTCGTATCATCTCAAGACATCGGCAATGCGACACCTGCAGTGACTCAGGGGACAATCAGTGTCAAGCGAACTGCGAGTGTACACGTGGCAGAAGGACTAACACACTTTGACCTGTCTTACCTTTCTCTGACCCTTCAGTGTGGTTTCAAAAATCATTTCCTCCCTTAACCACCTTAAGCACTTTTAAGCTTTCATATGGGATGCGTTTGTCAGGTAACAACATTAATGATCTGAAGACAGCTTACAACACTAATTGAAAGAAAAGTATTTTGTTGGATCTGTCGACCCTTGGTCTCCAATGTCGCAAACCTCCTTATGTCGAATGACTCGTTAGTCCCCGGCCTCATTTCCGTCAGACCTCTGTAGTGTAGACCTCCTCAACTTCATGACTTTTCAGTGTCCAACCTCCGTTAGTACAATTTTCTAAGGCCTCTGGCTTATTATTCTGAGGCTACATTTCAGAACACGTATTCTGGAAAACTCAGAAAACGGATATAAGTGACAGTCATCAGAGCAGTCAAACTGGGTAACAAGAAGAAAGAAGAATTTGCGAAAGTAACCCACTGTCCCACAAGTACTCTCTACACCTTACTGAAGAAGAAAGATAAGATTTAAAAACTCTACAAGAAGAAGCCATGTGTCCATCAGAAGGAAATGAGGGATGGTTGCTGAGGAGCATTTTAAAAAGTAATCACGGTAGTAAACTAGTAAACATGCTTCACATTCACAGCGGGATTTAAAGCCACAACACACGATCTTGGTCGCCTTCAAAGAGAAAGAATTGACAAATGCTTTTAATGTTGAAGACTTAAATAGCGTTAATCATCATCATCATCATCATCATCATCATCATCATCATCATCATCATCATCATCATCATCATCATCATCATCATCATCATCATCATCATCATCATCATCATCTTTTTGTATTTTGCTACATAAAGTAAAAGTCACCTGACCAAAGCATGATCGTTGACGTGGCTTTTTTTTTTTTGCACCATCTTGTACGCGAGGACAAAATTCACAATAAGCAAAGTCAGTGAGACATCTTGTAGTAGATGCAAGACTAAACACCTGTCGCGGCACACAGCAGCAAACGTTTCCCCCACCTACACAAACCTCTTCCCTTCCTCGCCCCCTTCTATACCCCACTCCTCCATTTTCACTCCCATCCAAAGCCCACACCTCGTTCAATACCTTTAAGTGGAAGTACTTTTCCATTGCACAAATAAGACAACCAAGCCCCTCCCCGTAATATCTCCCTCCTCACACCAGGGAGCGACAATGGTGTGTTGGATATAAAAGGCCATTGCAGGCCACCAGCAAGTGGACTACGAGCTCACCTACAGGAGGAGGCACTTTCCCGACAAATCAAGCAGCAAGGACATTGGACATCACCGGCTAACTGCCTGCAACACATCCTCACGGGCCTGACCATCGGTACTGACCACTTCCACCCGAGGACAGACAAGGGAGGGCGAGTTGTCGTTGTACGAGACAGACATGGCATCAGCACATCACCTGCTCGCCGCCGCCTTTAGTCTGTGCGGACTTTTGTTTCTTCTTCACGTCGTCACAGGTAGCTTCACTTCTTTAGATTCTTTCCTTTCTTTAGTTTGACTCATTTATTTCGCACATTAATGAGGTCTAAATCTGATGCGTGATAAACCAGTTGCCTCAACATGTCTGGCCTTCACAGAAAAGACACCATGATATTTCTTTTCCTACAATAACTGCACCCATGTGCTCTTTAATAAAAAAATTTTCTCGAATAATTCATTAGTTTAAATTTTTTTTAAGACTGCAAGGAATATTTCTCGCAAAGTTTATATTTTTTCTATCCTATCTGATGAAATTCGTTTTGGATTCAGTTTAAACGATAACTTTATTACTCATCCATTTTGGTTTACATCGAGTTTATCTGCAACTGGACAACGGGATATACACTCACTGCCTCTAGAGAGAAATCTTGACGATGAACACCCTCACTACTGTTATCGTTGATCTTTTGTGTTCTCGAGATGACGAGTCAGACCATTGTGTTGTCCTGCAACGGGCTGTAGAAGTTGGCAAGCTGGGAGAAAAATGATGAAAATAAAAGTGCGATGGATCACGTGTAGGCTTCCAACATCACCATTGAAAGTATTTAAATATTGCGGGCTTTTCTCATGTATTTGAACCGAGTGCAGTAAAGAACGGTTATCTGGCATCGTCGCTTTTGAGTAAGAAAACTATTTGGTTTGTTTTGTTAACCGGATCTCCATGGAATATGAAAACATAATTGCCTTACGCATCTCAATAACCCTTCTACATAAAGTATTGATGTTATAATGTGAGGTGTATGCATTCGACTTCATTGTCATTGTCTAACAGGGGAAAGGGTTTTTCCACAAAACCATATAACAAGTTTCGTGAGTTTTAGGAAAATACTTCACAAGAAAATATTGTTGTCACTGAAATATTGGTATACTGATGCCAGAGAGTGTTACACAACAGATGTGGTCAAAACTTACAACGAATTCAAATAACTGACTGATGTCTTCACCTTCGTCACAGCTGACAGACACGTGACTTATCCTCTCCCTCCTTCGATCTTACTTTGATAAGTGGGCTGACAGTCACAGTTACAATTCTCAGCTGTATAAAGATGTTGTTGTTGTGATTTATTAACTTTGAATTTATAATCAAGATGCTTGCTATTGTTGTTGCACACAGCCATCCTTGACATGGACCTAGGCATACTCAATTCAAAGCTTAAGTTCGAGTTCACTTTTTCTAGAAAATATAAAACAGTTTATGATGTGAGGTGCTGTATTCTTTGTTTACTTTTAACTTATTACAAATGTGCCAACTGATGGGACATCAGATACACACAGGAAACGACGTTTAGTATTCTAAGAGTTCTTCTTTCTTTTGTCTTTTCATTTTAATTAACAAGTACAACAGAAAATGTTTCCTGACGATGACTTGAGTATCGACGTCTGTCATTGAGAAAGCTGCCCTGTAGTCACGTGATGCACTGTTGTCGACTGGGGCAAAAGGTCACAATACTTCAAAACCACTTGATGTTCCATCACCAGTTTTCAAAAACTGTTAATCAAGGAATGTGTTGATCCAACATCTTGGGTGACTAGTAGAGACGATGACAGGAAGAAGATTGATGTACCCGTGCTTTGTGTTGCAGTCAACAGCCTCAGGTGCAAGACTTGTTATTTGACGAATGAACCATGCAATTCCATTTATTTGCGACATGAGGACTGTGGTATCGACGCCCTCTGTCGCACTATACTATTTTTCTACAGGGATGGTAAATAAACATTTGTTTTACGTTTTATGTGTGCGTCCATCTGTGGGGTTCTGTTGTCAACTCTTTCAGTTGTGTTACTGCCCTTGTATTCTGTTTGAATTGTTTTCCTCTCATCAGTTATGGGCGCGAGCCTCCAATAAAGTCGCAAGTTTCTTCCTCCTACTGCCACTACGTGTCCTTCTCTCTCTCTTTTAGATATACAGAAGCTGAAAGAAGTTAGATATGTAGGGGATGGGAAACATGCATTTATCAAATTGTTCAAATTCGATCGACAGAAAGATGTAAGGATACACAGGGAAAAAGAAAACTGTAGAGGTTAAAAGATGATACATTAACTGTTAGTAGATTCGATGAATGAGTAAATAGGTACATAGATTGATAGAAGGATAGATAAAATTACTGTTATGAATGCCACTACATACCTTTGCTAAATCATTGCCCTTTGTCTGACAGGCCGCAAAGATCTATATCGAGACTGCGTAAGGGGTACAGACTGGACAAGCGAGTGTAGAGAAGAGATACATTCGAGGACTTGTTATTACTACTGTGACACTGACAACTGTAACAATGCCACCTACGAACTATAAGAAGAGGACTCACTTGTCAGAAACCTTCATGGGTACAAAAGCTATGGCTCCAGTTCCTTTGTATTAATAAAGAACCATGCCAACAAGTACTCTTCAGTGAAATTTCAGCCAAATTACACACAAGATAAACCATTTCATTCCACTCAAAATGTCTTCTATTATTTCCTGCTCTGCATCGTCGGAAACGTTTCAAGTAGACATTCCTGAAGGCTTTAAAAATATTTCGGCTTGTCGTAAATTTATTGTGATATTTCACATGAAATTGTTTGCTTGGTCCTGAAAACTGAATAAAGGTTTGACATCTGAGTTCGTAGCCGCTACTCCTTTGTCGTGCGAACAAATGTAGATATGAATGTGATTGTAGTCTCACCACATCTTATTAATCTGTCTTCTTCTTTCTCCTTTTGTTCATTAGTCTATTTCCTCTTTTTTTCTTTCTCCCGTCTTTCTACCTTTTTTTTTAAACACACCATCCGCTATTATCGATGTACCTCTAATTTATTATCTTTGCTCTGATCGTTATTTTATTGTTTATAATTTTTAACTGTGCTATAGATAGAACTGAACAGCATCGGTACATAAACAAATCTATTTTATTCAGATAAAGTACAGAGGAAAGATTTTAAAAGAACGCATATAAACAGATTTTATGTTTTTTACTCAGATTCTTATTCCGAAGAATAGTATATTGCTGCCACTGAAATATTGATATAGATACACATCTTACCAACATTTTAATGTTAACAGAGCCAACCAGTTGGATGGGAATTGTTTGTCAGCGTGTCCGCTCGCGCCTGGTCGGTTCTTTATTTGGTATCAGACGACGACGACGAAGATGAACTCGCTGTTTTGGAAAGATGGGTGTTGATTTGGAATAACAGATTGCAAGAGAATTTACAAATAATGATGAATGACAACAACGGCCCTGACGACCCAACAGTCCACAATGATAAACCTGACTAAACAGAGCAAAATACCATAGGTCCAGCCTACGACCATCCAAGTCTACAAAATTATTCAGTCTGAACCCTGCAAAGGACATCGTAGGAAAAACACGAAATTCAATCACTCTAGAAGATTTTTTTTACAGCAACATAACTTTGCATGACGGGAATCATCACGTGCCAAGTCATCTGAGACGGAATAGCGGTATCCGCCTGGTCTGCGCATGTGTGTAAAAGACAAAGTTTATTACCGCACTGTACACAGCTGTATAATAAAAATGTTATTGCCAGACACACCTCATCAATATCATCGCAGTACGCATGTTAATTGTCGTCCACAGCTTGATTTACTGGGCAGATACTAGACAGAGCGGTGATAAAGTTTGTATGGACACGCACGTGCAGAATATTTATTCTTTTTTTTTTTTTGTCGTTCGCCTGTTACACTTGGAGACCAGCTCTTGAAATGTAACTGGTGGTCTTCTGTAGAGTCTCCGCTGGCCCGTACAGCTTGTTGTGCAGGGTCTCCGACTGTGGCCACGTCTCTTCCCTCAGTCCTGTAGGATGTGTTCTACAGTCTGGTCTGCCTCTCCACATGAGCATCTCGTGGACGGCACGAGGTGCAACTTCCTGTGTAGGTGGTGAAGCAGCCTGTTGTGCCCGGTCCTGAGGCGGAAGATAGCGACCTGGTCCGGTCTGGACAGCTGATGGTCACTGTCCAGTGGTTGCTGTGGCCTGTACAGAGACTTAATGATGGTTTTCATCTCTGACATGTTGACTGCATTGTCTTCTTGCTCGTCCTCTACACCCAACTAAGCCATCCTGTCAGCTTCCTCATTCCCATCTATCCCGCAGTGTGATGGGATCCACTGTAGGGCTGTTCTGAGGCACTTGATGTTTAGCAGCGCGGCTTCCAGTTCTGGCAGTTTGTTGTTGTTGACTGACTGCAGCACCGACAGAGCATCGGTCAGGAAGACGACCTGGCTGTCATGGTCTGCTCTGCTGCTGATGATGTTTGCTGCGTGGACCAGGGCTTCTACTTCTGCTCTATAGTTTGTACAGTGGAGGCCAGTTGGTATTGCTGCTGCCTGCCACTGTCCATTTGGGAACTGGATGTACACGCCGGCCCCTCCCCTCTGAATAGCGTCTGTGGCTGACCCGTCTGTGTAGGCCCTTATCCATGATTCCTGGGGGTACCTTTCTTCTAGCATGGCTAGCGTCAGGGCTCTCTTGCTCACGTCGCTATGCTCATCCTTTGTTGTGAGGTGAGGAACTGTGGTGCAGATGGTGATGTTCCCTGTTCTGTCTTTCCAAGGAGGAGGATCGAGGGAGGGAGTCGGTACTTGGGCCTGTGCAGGAAGCTTTGTTTGATATTTTCTGTGTAGTGCCTGCGTCTCTCGCACAAAGCTGGATCTTTTCAGCCTTCCCGAGGACAGCTGTTTCTGTCTGGCACTCATCAGGTGGTCTTCACTGTGCCTGTACTTGGTGGCCTGCACGAGCGCTTTGCATTCCCTTCTCTTGTTTAATGGGGGTATGCCTGTTATCTGCTCCATCTTGTCTATTGGCGTAGATCTCATGGCGCCTGTTATTACTCTCAGTGCTTGGTTCTGCACCTTGTCCAAAGTCTGAAGGTGTGACTTGGCTGCTGTCATCCAGGTGCTTGATCCGTACTCAAGGTGTGGTCTTACAGTACCTTGGTACACGGTCTTCAGGATCTTTTCGTTGGCGCCCCAGTGTGTTCCTGCCAGCTTTCTCATGATGTTCAGCTTTCTTTAGGCTTTTGCTTCTGTGTCCAGGATGTGTTGCTTCCATGTCAATCTTTTGTCAAAAGTGACTCCCAGGTACGTCTGCTGGTCTTCAAGTGTCAGTGGAGTGTCTCCCAACTTTAGTCTGCCAGCTTGCGCTTTGGTGGAGAGAGAGAAAAGAGTGGCTGTTGTCTTATCACGGTTGATGGTAACGCACCAGTTGTCTGCCCAGGCTGCCACTTTGTCTAGTGCAAGCTGCATCCTGTAGGTTGCTGTTGTTGCATACTCTTCTGAGCACCATATGACCAGGTCATCTGCATACAGTGCTGCTTGGACTCCTCTTGGAAGCTCTGGTACCAAGTCGTTGATGAAGAGTATGAACAAAGTCGGCGAGAGTACTCCCCCTTGTGGTACTCCGTGCCGTAGCAGCACCTTACGGCCACACTGTCCGTCTACAAGCACCCTGGCTCTTCGGTTGTGCAAGTAGGACTTGGTCCACCGGTACATGTTGCCGCTGATGTTACTTCGCTGGAGCTTGACCAGGAGTCCATCCTTCCAGACCTTGTCGAAAGCCTTCTGCATATCAATGAAGACCGCTAGGGTGACCTTCTGGGCTTGGAAAGCATCCTCTATGACCTGCGCTAGGTGCGTTGTCTGATCTTCGGTGCTTCTGTATCTTCTGAAGCCTGCTTGCTCTGGGATGATGATGCTTTCAGATTCCAGGTACCACTGCAGGCGCTGATTGATGATGCGCTCTATGGTCTTGCAGACGCAGCTTATCAGGCTGATGGGGCGGTAGCTCAAGATTGGCGACTTGTTCTTTCCTTTTTTCAGAACAGGGATCATCCTGGCTTCCTTCCACCACTGAGGTACCTGGCCTTCTCTCCAGCTAAGGTTGAAAATGTCCAGTAGTTTAGTGAGGGATGTGCTGCCAAGGTGTTGCAGCATCTCATTCGTTATGTTGTCTGGACCTGGAGATTTTTTCTTCTTCAGCTGTTTGATGGCATTCTTCAGTTCTTGGATGGATGAGAAGAGAGATGTAGAAAAAAATGTATAGGCGAAAAAATGATAGATTGACATGTAGGTGAATATATGAATAGATAAATAGTTGTATGGGTAAATGACAGGGTTGATAACATTAATTTTCTGTATCCCATTACACTTCTCTGTCATCATTGTCCTTTGCCTGGCAGGGAGGATAAGGGTTATGGGTCGTCGCTGTGCTGGAAATGAGCGACTGCTTCAACAGTCCCAATGTTACAAGGGAGCTCGTCTTCTACTGTAACACGGACAACTGTAACAACGTCCTCAGCCCCAAGATGTCGTACAACCGTCAAAACAGCTTTGACTGCGACGGTCCCAGTGCTTACCAACGGCGCCACCGTATATTGAATCCACGTTGATGTCAGTCTTGCTCTCTTCCAGAAAATAAACAAAAATGATCATCGAGCCTGTTGTGTACTTTACTAAACAGTTCCAGCCTGAAAATATCCAACATTATCATTTCCGGGATTTTAAAGAAGGAAAAATAATTGCGGTATTTATTATTAGGTCAGAACTCCCAATGAAGATCTTTGATTACATACGTCACATACATTACATTTACATATACACTACATTCATTACTTGCGTTACCTATATACATTACATACAGACATACATTACATTCACACATTACATATATACATTGCATACAGTACTAACATACATTATATACATGTGTTATATACATAGTGTAATTTTTAAAAAGGACTTAATTTAATTGCTTGATAAGCTTTCCGTTACTCTGTGTGTGTGTGTGCTCGCTAATAAAACCCCCAATGTTATGTAAGTATAGAAATATTATTTCAATTGTGTGTTGGGAGAAGTCAGGAAATCTTACCACGTATCATCTTTAATTGACAGCTGCACTGCTTCTAAAGTCATGAACAGCTTCTTTAATTAAAGATCAATCCAAGAAATTTATTTGCACCAGGTATTTAAAAAGGTCAAAGACTGCACCAGAACTGTTATTTCCAAAACCTGCCAAATAGGGTTAGCAAGGCTTTAAAGTCTGAGAAATTAAAAAATATCTTCCTTCTTTCATGCTTTCGTGATGAGAAATTTTTTAAGAAGGCAACACGCGGGATACTATTTTCATCTGAATATCCTGGATTCTTTTCTGTCTCAGATTTGTAGCTAAAGAAAAGATTTACAGAATTATACAGAAAAACCAACGCATTCACTAATGTTGTCAAAAAGATCCATTCGCACTTCTTCAATTGACGCCTACTCACACACCATGTAAATACAGACACACATTATTTATGCTCAAAGTCAGGACAGGGTCGGAGGGAAGTCTCTGTTCTGAAAAGAATGATCTTGAGCAGGGGTGGGCAATTAATTTTCCCAAGGGGCCGCATGAGAAATTGGGATGGTTTTAGAGGGCCGGACTAATACAGTTAACTCAGTTTTACCCAATACTGTATATATAGTATATATACTGGCAGGCGGGCCAGTGGGCGGGCCGGTCAGAGACAGGAGGCGGGCCGGATCCGGCCCGCGGGCCGGCGTTTGCCCAGGTCTGATCTTGAGTATAGGTGGTTAGAGAATTAACAGATAATGTTCAATGACAACAACGGCCCTGACGACCCAACTAGTCCAGAAAAATAAACATGACTAAACAGCAGAATACGAAAGGTCCAGCCTACGGACGGTAAAAGTCTGCCAAATTATTTGGTCTGAACCCTGCAAAGGACATCGTAGGAAAAACACGAAATTCAGTCACTCTAGGAGATTTTATTTACCTCAACACAACTTTGCATGCCGGGAATCATCGCGTGCCAAGTTATCTGAGACGGAATAGCGGTATCCGCCTGGTCTGCGCATGTGTGTAAAAGACAAAGTTTATTACCGCACTGTACACCAGCTGTATAATAAAAATGTTATTGCCAGACACACCTCATCAACATCATCGCAGTACGCATGTTAATTGTCGTCCACAGCTTGATTTACTGAGCAGATACTAGACAGAGCGGTGATAAAGTTTGTATGGACACGCACGTGCAGAATATTCAAGGACGGTCGTTTCCATCCAGACATGAGGACACACCACACACTGGATGACACAGAGAACAGTCAGTGCCAGGCAGCCTGGGAATTGCAGAAGGGATGACACACCTCCGTGCAATACCTGTCTCACCTGAAGGTTTGACCCTCTACGACCCCTCAGTGTGTCTCAGACACCATCCTGTCTCTCTTTGCACTGCCCTGTCGGCTTTGACCTTTACACCAGCAATTTATTTGTCTGCTAAAAACATTTTATTGGAGGTGGTCAGCTAAGACGGTTTGCGACAAAACTGACAGAGACTCCAGCCCAGAGTATAGCTCAACCATCTATGGCTCTGCTCTGGAATAATTTCTAATATATACTGACATTACTGATCATCATTATGGGCTCTGCACCTGTCATTCGAACAACTAAAATATTAAGCAGGTGCTGTGGAAACCCTGATTTCTTTTTGCCGCCTGAAACTTGTACTTTCGTATGCTTGTCTAAAATCTCACCCTCCAACTAACTTGCTGTTTCTCATTATCATCGTACTGCCCTGTGCCTTATTCGTGCCAAAGAGCTCAAACCAGTAACCCTTCGTATACTGCATTAATCACACGCTGCCTGAGCAGATACTCAACAAGAAGACTTTCTCATTCTCCATTAAGGACCTCCTTGGACATATTTGCTTCCTCAGATTCGTCTTAATGTCAAACATTAAGATAGGCGACACGTCTACAGAAAGTTCTTTATGAGTTTTATGGATTGTGGTCTTTCTTAGTGAACTTGGTGGACAGCTGCAGCTCTTTCCTGTCAGAAGCAACAAGCATATCAAGCTTGTCTTACTAATGAGCGCTCCAAGTACTATTTGAGTTCAAAGCCATGGTGGCAATCATTGAAATGTTCATGTGGAGCAAGTCGCTATGATGCCGTCTGTCTGACTACAGACCTTCTGATGGATTTGTGCGGCATGAGAAACAATTCAAGGAAGACCAATAAAAACCCCTACGATGGTTTGGCTGATTTATATATATTTTTGTAAGTGGTTTCCACTGGCTGGCTAGTCTCTAGAGAAGGCGAGCTTAACGTTCACGGAGATGGCTGCCAGTCTAATTAATTTAACAGCAACAGACATTTGGACTGCGTGAATCACCGCGTGCCGCGATGTCTGGGACCAAATGACCGGATCGGCATGGAATGCGAAAATAAACTTTATTACCATTGTACACCATCTGCACAATAAAATGTATTGATAGCAAATAGTAGTTGTCGTCCTAAGAATGGTTATGATGTTTATCCTTATGTGCATGTGCAAACCATACTAAGACAGTCGTATCATCTCAAGACATCGGCAATACTACACCTGCAGTGACTCAGGGGACAATCAGTGCCAAGCGAACTGCGAGTGTACACGTGGCAGAAGGACTAACACACTTTGACCTGTCTTACCTGTCTCTGACCCTTCAGTCAAGATTCAAAAATCTTCTTTCCTCCCTTAACCACCTTAAACACTTTTAAGCTTTCATATGGGATGCGTTTGTCAGGTAACAACATTAATGATCTGGATTCTAGCAACGGGGTGAGCGATGTTCAGCATGGCTGACGGACATGCTCCTGTGTATGGGAGAAAAAATTTTCCCTAAACCGGCTTCAATCGATGTTGAAGATGTTTAAAAAATAGTAAAAAATAGTAAAAAGAATCAGGGAATGTACAAATGAAAAGATTTCTGCGCCCGCTGTGTTTCTGCGCCCGCTGTGTACAAAAGAATAACTGATTGTGAGACGTGGTGAGTTCTGCTTCTGCCGACTTCGTAAACAACTCTAAGCTTTGGTGAACACGGGCCAGGTTATGGCCTCAATGAAACAAAAGGACAAAAAAGAAAGAAGGCTTCAAGTTCTGAAGAAAGTGCGATGGAAAGCTCCAAAATAACGGACGGAGAAGAGAGAACAGGCCGTCTTCGTGAGAGATCGGATAGCAAGTCCAAAAAAGGTAGGCCGTCGCAGTCTAGAGACAGGCAACAAACGCTACTTTACACAGGCCTTTGTCGTCAAACAAGGTGACAATGCTGCTATTGTAGAAAGACTCGAGGCCTTACAGAAAACGACCGATTCGATGAAACAACTGATAGAAAACAGCAGATGTTCACTTGCTGAGCAAATTGATAAAAAATTAGAAATTCTTACAAGCACTTTGTTTGAATTAAGAACTGAAAACGATCTGCTAAACAAATCTTAGAACAAACGCAAAACCAAGTAAACAGCTTGGAGGAAGAATCACAAGTTTGAGAATACAATGTGCAGAGCAGAAGGAACAAATCAACGTGCTGGAACAGTACTCACGACGTGAATCCATACGTGTGTTCGGGATACAGGGAGACAGAAAAGAAGAAACACCTGCAGAATGTGAAAAAAAAAATACTGCATATGATTCAGAATGTGCTTGGTTTGAGAGATATTGATAGTGCCAAAATTTCAACACTTCATCGAGTGGGAGAGTGACGACAAACAAACCTCGACCAGTGATCATAAAATTCGTGTCGCGCAAGGACAGAGATCAGGTGATCAAAACAAGAAATAAACTTAAGGGCTCAAATGTTGTCATCACAGAAGACCTGACTAAATTAAATGTACAAAGACTAAATCGTCTGCGGCAACACGATGGAGTGTTAGATGCCTGGTCAGCGGCAGGAGGTCGTTTATTCGTTAAACTAATAGACCTATCCATAATGGAAATCAAGAACGGAGACACCAACCCCATAGAGAAGAAACTGGTGGGTTACAAGACAGCAACAGCGACCAAGCAGGGAACCAAATAGACAACAGAGATATCGTCAGGGGGAGCAACGACGGCAGCAAGACCAAAGACAACACCATCAGAGGTCAGGACGGATGGGGGACGACCGTCATGGGGCCTCACCGTCACGTTCCCACTTCTCCCCTACCACCTATTCGACGCCTTCAACTACCTGGGTACATGCGCCGAAACCTGTGTTAGAGACAGATGTCCATCAGCATGACGCTAACAAGGAACAGCAGCCAGCCGCAAGTGATGTGAGCAACATTGATGTGGAAAACACAAGCAGAACATTGGATAATCCGCCTGTGTAATTGTGAAATACTAATGACAAAAAGCAGTAGACATTCGGTATGTAGAAACTGAAAATTCATGGATATATGTGATTTCCCCTCAAAAACCAGTGTGTACTGGTAAGTAACTTTCTTATATATATGTTCTGTACTCTTTGAGACCTTAATAAGGGAGTGAAGAAGCTAGTAGGAATACGCAGAGCCAAGGATGGGTTACCTTTTTTTTTTTTTTTTTTTTTTTTTTTTTTTTTTATTTATTTATTTTTTTTTTATTATTATTTATTATTTTTTTTAAATAGCCCACCCTTTGAGATTCTCTCTATTAAATAAAAAAGTAAGAGACAGTTATTAGCGCATTTAAATTCTAAACTGCACGAATTCTTACTACTTAGAATTGAGTGTGCTTTCTTTCCCCCCTCCCATGTACTCGCATCAAGAAAAAGTACGCAGCCGTAAATAAAGGTAGCGCTTATGCACAGCAAAAAGCTCACCGACGTAAACATAGATGCACAGTGGGACCTTTATGTCATCCCTTTCTGTAACAGTATACATCATCGACATCAATACATCTGTGAATACCGCTCATGGCAAAATGCTGTGGCCTTGCTGCGCCACCGTGCCAGCTTTTTTGTTTGTTGTTACATGTTGTTGCTCTGTACTTTGTTACTTTTTACTTTCGGAAGAGGAAACAGTCTAATTATGACTCTTTGGGCAGTCTAGTTTGTTTGTTTGGTTTTTTTTTTTTTTTTTTTTTTTTCTTTCCTAATTAAAAATAATGGATAAGTTAACTATATGTTCTATGAATTGTCGAGGCTTGGGAGACCCGAATAAAAGAGATGAATATTCTCCATTTCCTTAAAGAAAAAAAATACAACGTATACTGTATTCAAGAAACTCATTTTACTAAAAAAATAGAACATATTGTCAAAGCAAAATGGGGATATGATGTTTACTTTAATTCTCACAGTTCAAACGCTAAGGTCTGGCAATATTAATCAATAATAACTTCGAATACAAATACAAAGATCTATACAATGATCCAGCTGGAAACTTTATGATTTTAAAAGTGTGCATTGATGACTCTGATTATCTGCTAGTTAACCTTCATGGCCCAAATACTGATAGTCCAGCTTATTACAGTGAACTTAAAGAAAAGCTGCATAATCGAGAAAAAGTCTATGTCATCATGACTGGTGATTGGAACCTGGTGTTAAACCCAACTCTTGATTATTGCAACTATAAAAGAATAAATAATCCCAATTCGAGGAAAATAGTAAAAAACATTATTGAAGAGTTTAATCTAGTTGATATTTGGAGAGAGATGCATTCTGAGACTAAAGGTTTCACTTGGCGCAAGAGACACCCACTACAACAGGCTAGGTTAGACTTCTTTCTGATATCAGAAACATTAGCCGGGGAAGTTACTTCAGCAAAAATAGAACCATCTTATAGATCTGACCATTCCCCTATAATGTTATCACTTCAGCTAGGAAAAAATCATGGAAAATGCAAGACATTCTGGAAGTTTAATAAATCCCTTCTTAAAGATGAGGAGTACATACAATTAGCCAAGAAGGTCATTAGCGAGACTAGAGAACAATATGCAGCTTTACCATATTGTCGTGAATCACTGGACTCCATTTCTCCTTCTGATCTTCACCTCCAAATAAGTGATCAACTTTTTTTTGAAATGTTACTTTTACAGATTAGGGGAGCCAGTATAGCTTATGCATCTGCCAAAAAGAAGAAGCAGATTACAAGAGAGAAAGAGCTAAAACAACAAATAAGTAACATAGAAGAAAACATGACTGAAGACTCCACATTACAGCTTGTAGCACTGCAAAATGAACTACAGAATATTAGGGAACATAGAGTTGAAGGATTGAGGATACGATCGAAAGCAAAATGGATTTTCGAAGGAGAAAAAAATTCTAAATACTTCTGTAATTTAGAGAAAAGACATTTTGTAAGTAAATTAATGAAGACAATAGAGAAAGAAAATGGGGAAATCCTTTGCGATCAAAAACTGATTACAGAAGAATGTGAAGCATATTATAGAGAATTGTATAGAAGTAAGGAGTCTGAATTAATGGAGTTTAAGCCAAACTGTCTGGAGAAAAATAACTTCCCAATACTAACTGAAGATGAAAAGAATGAATTAGAAGGTTTAATAACAGAAAAAGAAGCATGCAGAGCTCTTAGAGAAATGAAGAATGATAAAAGCCCTGGAAATGATGGTTTCCCAGTAGAGTTCTTCAAATTCTTTTGGAAAGATTTAGGAATATTTCTAATAAGATCATTAAATGAGGGGTTCAAAATGGGCAGTTTATCTGTAACACAGAGACAGGGGGTTATAACACTAATACCAAAAGGAGACAAACCCAAACATCTGTTAAAAAATTGGCGCCCAATCTCTTTATTAAATGTGTCATATAAAATTGCCTCAGCCTGTATAGCTCAGAGAATAAAGCGAGTTATGCCATCTATTATTCACGAGGATCAGAGAGGTTTTATGCAAGGAAGATCGACTGCAGATAATATTAGACTAGTATATGATATATTATACTATACTTAGTTACAGCGGAAGCCAGGTTTGCTACTGCTAGTGGACTTTGAGAAAGCTTTCGATTCCATTGCACACTCATTTATTCAGAAAGCCCTTAGACTGTTTAATTTTGGACCAGATCTTTTACGGTGGGTAAATGTATTTTATAAAGATGCAGAATCTTGCCTTATTGTAAATGGCTGTGTCTCTCGACGTTTTCGTATAGAACGAGGTTGCAGACAGGGCGATCCTCTTTCGCCATATATCTTCCTTATATGTGCGGAAATTCTCTCCATTCTACTTAGAGATAATGCTGATATTAAAGGTATAGTTGTGGGAAGCAAATCATTCCTAGTGTCACAATTTGCTGATGACATGTCATTGTTTCTTGATGGATCTAAAGAATCTTTTGAAGCAACTGTTTGGGAATTGGAGAAGTTTGCTCTGTTTTCAGGTCTCAATATTAACTTTGATAAAACTGCTGCAATTTGGATTGGTATTAATCGAGGCTGCTTGACACGCTATATGACTCAATTAAAAATTCAATGGAATCCCGAAACATTTACAGTTCTTGGTATTACTTTTTCTCTAGACCTTGAAGCTGTGATAAATATTAACTACCAAAAGAATTTTACTAAAATGCACAGGATTATGATGGAATGGAAGGCGAGAGATCTCACACCAATAGGGAGAAACGCTGTATTCAAATCCCTTATACTGTCTTTATTTACTCATCTATTTATTACTCTTCCCTGTCCTGGTAAGAATATTCTTAAGAAAATTAGTCAGTCAGCCTTTGAGTTCATTTGGAAGAAGAAAATTCACAAAATTAAAAAAACCACTGTTATCAGGAAATACTCAGAAGGGGGACTAAAGGTAATGGATATCAATGCTTTTCATAATGCACTCAAGCTGACATGGATAAGGAAGATTTGTACATCAAATGCAGGCTGGAAGTACCTTTTGAATTCAATTCATCCACAGATTTTAAATTTCAACAGTATGGAGGATACTTTCTGGAAAATATTGCTGAAACAAATGTGTTTTGGAAAGATGTATTCGCTATTTTTTCTGACTTTTGCATTAGATTTACCCCCTTGTCACTTACAGAATTTCTGCATGAACCGTTATTTTTAATACTTTTCTGTCCAAAAATGATACACAAAAAACAGTAGAAAAAATGGTTAAACTGTAATATTATGAAAATTGGGGATTTACTTGATAATAATGGAATACCTATGAAATTTGAAATATTCCAACAAATACATGGCAAAAATATAAACTTTCTCGAGTATTACAGTAGAATCATGGCCATTGTCAGATATAAAAGAAAGATTGGTCACTTATGGAAACAATCAGATAGAAATACTACATGCTATGCACCACTGTTAGCCATAAACAAGCATAAAAAAGGCACAAAAGGTATATATAATAAACTGTTGTGTCCACAGACGCCTCCTACATGCATTAGAAAATGGGAAAAAGTTTTTCCAGACCTTCAGTGGGGACAAATATTTGCTCACCCTTTTATTGTTACAATGGATACAAAACTTCAGTGGTTTCAATATCGTATTCTGCATCGTGTTTTAGCTACAAACACACTATTATATCAAATAAAACTTAGAGATTCAGATCTTTGCACCTTCTGCAATCAGTCAAGGGAATCTATAGAACACTTGTTTTTTGATTGTATTATTGTTAAAAAATTTTGGAATGATCTCTTTACTAAGTTAAAAGAAAAATGTGCTCATTGTGAGCAGATAGAAGTAAAGAAACAGTTAATACTATTTGGAGTCCAAAATGAGCTTATGACAGATAAGATATTCAGCCTTATTCTAATTATGGCAAAGTTTTATATTTACCGGTGCAAATGTTTCAATATTCATCTAAATGTGAACTCATTTGTATTGGAAATAAAAAAAAGATATCATGTAGAAAAATATTATTACACAATAAATAGTAAGCCAGAATGTTTTGCACTAAAATGGATACCATATGAGCAGCTTTTCTTCACACATTGAATGTTTCTGTCTGTTTTTTTTTTTTTTTTTTTTAAGTGAGAATGCATTTACATTGTGGTCTAATGAAAAGCCTGCGAATCCTGTTCTTTTCCACATTCCTCTTCCTCCCTCTTTTGTGTTTGTGTTTTTGTGACAATCCATAGTTTTGTTTTGTTTTGTTTTTGTAAATTTATGTGGTTTTTTTTTTTTTTGTTTTTTTTTTTTTTTTTTTGTTTTTGTTGTTTTTTTTGTTTGTTTATTTATGTTTTCTCAAGGTGTAGAACAAATGTACAGTCTTGCTTACTGTTACTTCCATTGGCAACGTCATCAACCATGTGTTTAACTGCTAAAACTGTGTTAAGCCTCAGGTGTCCTTTATCTGTTTTCATTTACATTTTTGGTGCAATTTTTTATCCATTCTGTCTTAATTTCGTGCTTTACTGCCAACATTTGGCAGTCTCCACAACACTTTCTTTAATAGTCTAGTTAGTCTTTCTTTTCACATTCTTTATCTGTCTTGCTTCCCTGTTAAAATATGTAAATACTTGTTTCATTATCAGCCATTTGTATAAATGCGCTTAGGGCTTGGGAGAAATAAGTTTTTGTGAGAACAATATGGCTGCAGTTTTTGTGTCATTCAAATTTTGATTTATGCTGGAACAAACTGCACATTTCTGGAAAGTGTTTTGCAGTCGGTGGTATGCAACCAATGAAGATGGAAGTTCTGTTAAAATATGTAAATACTTGTTTGATTATCAGCCATTTGTATAAATGCGCTTTTTTTTTTTTTTTTTTTTTTTTGTTTGTTTGTTTGTTTGTGAGATTGCATGGGGAAGATTTGCATTTCACTCAGGTTGGAAAATTTTCCTCGTAGCATCTGTAGTCATAATGTCTGAAGGCAAAGTGTAAAAGACTTCTGCTTTGAGAGAGACTGTACTTTGTGCTGAACCAAATTACTTTGGCCTGTACAGTTTCACAAGTTTAGTATAACTGAACAATTTGCGTGATATTTCATGGTTTAAAAAAAAAAAATAAATTTGCTGTTTTATATAGAAAATATTTTGATTCTTCATTGTTAGCTGATGTGAATAAAAATGGGTCTTGCTATTATTGCTCTGAATAACAGTTTGTTGGCTGTTGCCTCGAGATTAAATAAATTTGTGAATTTCTATTATGCAAACATTCCTACATAGTGAGGGTGTAGGTACTGTCGTGCAATGACTAGATTGAACAATTGTTTTCAGCTTTTTTTCTAAAGCTTTTGATATACTGTATACATTTGCTGAACTTGTGAACCTTGTGATAGTTTGGTTTTTTTTTTTTTTTTTTTTTTTTTTTGTACAAAGGAGAAATAAGTTTTTGTGAGAACAATATGGTTGCAGTTTTTTGTGTCATTCAAATTTTGATTTATGCTAGAACAAACTGCACATTTCTGGAAAGTGTTTTTAAATATGTGTGTGTGTGGAGGTATTAGGTCACATGATTGTTGGATGTAATTTCTTGTTACTGTCATGCTTTGCTTCAGGGCTTGAGAGAAGTGCTTAACTTACATTCATATGGGGTTGACATGGAAGTGTGCGCATACTGTGTTGCATGACTTGTTTTTTGACTGTGCCTTGTGCGTTTGTGGTTGTTTTTTTCCTACGATGTTAAATATTGTATATTTATTTGTATCTGTTTGGTGTATCTAAGTATTATGAAATAAAAAAAAAAAAAAAAAAAAAAAAAAAAAAAAAAAAAAACATTAATGATCTGAAGACAGCTTACAACACTAATTGAAAGAAAAGTATTTTGTTGGATCTGTCGACCCTTGGTTTCCGGTGTCGCAAACCTCCTTATGTCGAATGACTCGTTAGTCCTCGGCCTAATTCTGTCAGACCTCTGTAGTGTAGACCTCCTCAACTTCATGACTTTTCAGTGTCCAACCTCCGTTAGTACAATTTTCTAAGGCCTCTGGCTTATTATTCTGAGGCTACCTTTCAGAACACGTATTCCGGAAAACTCAGAAAACGGATATAAGTGACAGTCATCAGAGCAGTCAAACTGGGTAACAAGAAGACAGTGGAAATTGCAAAAGTAACCCACTGCCCCTCAAGTACTGTCTACACATTACTGAAGGAGAAAGAGAAGACTATGAAACTCTACAAGAAGAAGCCATGTGTCCATCAGAAGGAAATGAAGGATGGTTGTTGAAAACTAACGGATGCCGACATTTATTTTTGAGGTGGCAAACTGGAAACAAAAGGAAAATGAAGAGGGGATGAAGAAGGCTGACGATGCTGAGGAGCATTTTAAAAAGTAATCACGGTAGTAAACTAGTAAACATGCTTCACATTCACAGCGGGATTTAAAGCCACAGAACACGATCTTGGTCGCCTTCAAAGAGAAAGAATATACAGATGCTTTTAATGTTGAAGACTTAAATAGCGTTAATCATCATCATCATCATCATCATCATCATCATCATCATCATCATCATCATAATCTTTTTGTATTTTGCTACATAAAGTAAAAGTCACCTGATCAAAGCATGATCGTTGACGTGGCTTTTTTTGCGCCATCTTGCACGTGAGGGCAAAATTCACAATAAGCAAAGTCAGCAAGACATCTTGTAGTAGATGCAAGACTAAACACCTGTCGCGGTACACAGCAGCAAACATTTCCCCCACCTACACAAACCTCTTCCCTTCCTCGCCCCCTTCTATACCCTACTCCTCCATTTTCCCTCCCATCCAAAGCCCCACACCTCGTTCAATACCTTTAAGTGGAAGTCCTTTTCCATTGCACAAATAATCAACCAAGCCCCTTCCCGTAATATCTCCCTCCTCACACCAGGGAGCGACAATGGTGTGTTGGATATAAAAGGCCATTGCAGGCCACCAGCAAGTGGACTACGAGCTCACCTACAGGAGGAGGCACTTTCCCGACCAATCAAGCAGCAAGGACATTGGACATCACCGGCTACCTGCCTGCAACACATCCTCACGGGCCTGACCATCGGCACTGACCACTTCCACCCGAGGACAGACAAGGGAGGGCGAGTTGTCGCTGTACGAGACAGACATGGCATCAGCACATCACCTGCTGGCCGCCGCCTTTAGTCTGTGCGGACTTTTGTTTTCTTCTTCACGTTGACACAGGTAGCTTACCTTCATAAGACTCTTTCCTTTCTTTTGTTTTACTCATTTATTTCTCACATGAATGAGGTCTAAATCTGATGCGAGATAAACCAGTTGACTCAACATGTCTGACCTTCGCAGAAAAGACACCATGATATTTCTTTTACTACAATAACTGCACCGAGGTGCTCTTTAATTGCGAAATTCTCTCCATTATATCATTAGCTTAACACTTTTTTCTAAGAATGCAAGGAATGTTTTTCGTAAAGTTTATATTTTGTTCTATCCAATCTGATGGCCAACGTTTTCTCAAAGGAAATTCGTTTTGGATTCAGTTTAAAAGATGACTTTATTACTCATCCATTTTGGTTTACGTCGAGTTTATCTAAACTGGACAATGAGATATACACTCACTGCCTCTAGAGAAAAATCTTGACGATGAACACCCTCACTACTGTTATCGTTGATCTTTTGTGTTCTCGAGATGACGAGTCAGACCATTGTGTTGTCCTGGAACGGGCTGTAGAAGTTGGCAAGCTGTGAGAAAAATGATGAAAATAAAAGTGCGATGGGTCACGTGTAGGTTTTCAACATCTCCACCCCTCCCGCAAACCTTTCTCTTTTTCATCCTCTAACTTCATTTCTTTTTTCTATCGATCTGTCAGGATCGGCTGTTGAAAGTACTTAAATATTGCGGGCTTTTCTCGTGTATTTGAACCGAGTGTAGTAAAGGACGGTTATCTGGTATCGTCGCTTTTGAGTAAGAAAACTGCCTTTGTATCATGTGTCAGACACAGCTTAGCCGCAGTGACTCGGCGAAACCTTTCTTAATCACATTCACACAGTACAGGGGAAAGGGTTTTTCTAAGAATACAATAGAACAAGTTTTGTGGGTTTTAGGAAAATACTTGTTTACAAGAATAGTATATTGTTGTCACTGAAATATTGGTATACTGAGTCTAGAGAGTGTTACACAACAGATGTGGCCAAAACTTACAACGAATTCAAATAACTTTCTGATGTCTTCACTTTCGGCACAGCTGACAGACACGTGACTTATCCTCTCCCTCCCTCGCTCTTACGTTGATAAGTGGGCTGACAGTCACAGTAACAATTCTCAGCTGTATAAAGATGTTGTTGTTGGGATTTATTAACTTTGAATTTATAATCAAGATGCTTGCTATTGTTGTTGCACACAGCCATCCTTGACATGGGCCTAGGCATACTCAATTCACAGCTTAAGTTCGAGTTCGCCTTTGTAGAAAATATAAAACAGTTTATGATGTGAGGTGCTGTATTCTTTGTTTACTTTTAACTTATTACAAATGTGCCAACTGATGGGACATCAGATACACACAGGAAACGACGTTTAGTATTCTAAGAGTTCTTCTTTCTTTTGACTTTTCATTTTAATTAACAAGTAAAACAGAAAATGTTTCCTGACGCTGACTTGAGTATCGACGTCTGTCATTGAGAAAGCTGCCCTGTAGTCACGTGATGCACTGTTGTCGATTGTGGGCGAAGGGTCACAATACTTCTAAACCACTTGATGTACCATCACCAGTTTTCAAAAACTGTTAATCAAGGAATGTGTTGATCCAACATCTTGGGTGACTAGTAGAGACGATGACAGGAGGAAGACTGATGTACCCGTGCTTTGTGTTGCAGTCAACAGCATCGTATGCAAGAACTGTAATTCCAATGATGCCGGATGCCTTTCCGGAAATGTGCCAGAGGGGGACTGTGGTGCAAACAACCGCTGTCGCACTACAATAGTTTACTACAAGAATGGTAAATAAACATTTGTTTTACGTTTTATGTGTTCGTCCATCTGTGGGGCTCTGTTGTCAACTCTTACAGCTGAGTTACTGCCCTTGTATTCTGTTTGAATTGTTTTCCTCCCATCAGTTATGGGCGTCAGCCTCCACTAAAGTCGCAAGTTTCTTCCCCCGCTGCCACTACGTGTCTTTCTCTCTCTCTCCCTCTCTCTTATATATATACAGAAGCTGAAAGACGTTAGATATGTAGGGGATGGAGAACATACACTTATTGTATCAAATTGTTCAAATTCGATAGACAGAAGGATGGAAGGATACACAGAGAAAAAGAAAATTGTAGAGGCTAGAAGATGATACATTAACTGTTAGTGGATTAGATGATGAGTTAATAGGTACATAGATAGATAGAAGTGTAGATCAAATTACTTTTATGAATGCCACTACATACCTCTGCTAAATCATTGCCCTTTGTCTGACAGGCAACACACAGGTTACATTTCGAGGCTGCGAAAATGGTAAAGAGGATCAAGACAAGTGTACCGACTTCGATGACAGGAGTGAGTGTGACGAGTACTGTAACACTGACAACTGTAACAAAGACACCTACGGAGATTAAGACGAGGACTGACTTGTCAGAAACCTTCATGGATACAAAAGCTATGGCTCCAGTTCTTTTGTATTAATACAGAACCATGCCAACAAGTACTCTTCAGTGAAATTTCAGCCAAATTACACACAAGATAAACCATTTCATTCCACTCAAAATGTCTTCTATTATTTCCTGCTCTGCATCGTCGGAAACGTTTCAAGTAGACATTCCTGAAGGCTTTTAAAATATTTCGGCTTGTCGTAAATTTATTGTGATATTTCACATGAAATTGTTTGCTTGGTCCTGAAAACTGAATAAAGGTTTGACATCTGAGTTCGTAGCCGCTACTCCTTTGTCGTGCGAACAAATGTAGATATGAATGTGATTGTAGTCTCACCACATCTTATTAATCTGTCTTCTTCTTTCTCCTTTAGTTCATTAGTCTATTTCCTCCTTTTTTCTTTCTCCCGTCTTTCTACCTTTTGTTTTAAACACACCATCCGTTATTATCGATGTTCCTCTAATTTATTATCTCTGCTCTGATCGTTATTTTATTGTTTATAATTTTTAACTGTGCTATAGATAGAACTGAACAGCATCGGAACATAGCAAATCTATTTTATTCAGATAAAGTACAGAGGAAAGTTTTTTAAAAGAACGCATATAAACAGATTTTATGTTTTTTACTCAGATTCTTATTCCCAAGAATAGTATATTGCTGCCACTGAAATATTGATATAGATACACATCTTACCAACATTTTAATGTTAACAGCCAACCAGTTCGATGGGAATTGTTTGTCAGCGTGTCCGCTCGCGCCTGGTCGGTTCTTTATTTGGTATCAGACGACGACGACGAAGATGAACTCGCTGTTTTGGAAAGATGTGTGTTGCGTGTAGAATAACAGATTGCAAGAGAATTTACAAATAATGATGAATGACAACAACGGCCCTGACGACCCAACAGTCCACAATAATAAACTTGACTAAACAGCAAAATACCAAAGGTCCAGCCTACGGACCATCCAAGTCTACTAAATTATTCAGTCTGAACCCTGCAAAGGACATCGTATTAAAAACACGAAATTCAGTCACTCTAGGAGATTTTTTTTACAGCAACACAACTTTGCATGACGGGAATCATCACGTGCCAAGTCATCTGAGACGGAATAGCGGTATCCGCCTGGTCTGCGCATGTGTGTAAAAGACAAAGTTTATTACCGCACTGTACACAGCTGTATAATAAAAATATTATTGCCAGACACACCTCATCAACGTCATCGCAGTACGCATGTTAATTGTCGTCCACAGCTTGATTTACTGAGCAGATACTAGACAGAGCGGTGATAAAGTTTGTATGGACACGCACGTGCAGAATATTCAAGGACGGTCGTTTCCATCCAGACATGAGGACACACCACACACTGGATGACACAGAGAACAGTCAGTGCCAGGCAGCCTGGGAATTGCAGAAGGGATGACACACCTCCGTGCAATACCTGTCTCACCTGACGGTTTGACCCTCTACGACCCCTCAGTGTGTCTCAGACAACCTCCTGTCTCTCTTTGCACTGCCCTGTCGTCTTTGACCTTTACACCAGCAATTTATTTGTTTGCTAAAAACATTTTATTAGAGGTGGTCAGCTAAGACTGCGCACGCGCATTGTTCGCCATGAGTAAAACCTCAAGGAACACAAGTCAGACCCATACGATGGTTTGGCTGAGTTTTTTTATTGTTTTGTAAGTGGCTCCACTGCTGGCTAGTCTCTGGAGAAGGCGACTTTAAAGTTCATGGTGTTGGCTGCTAGTCTGGGAGGTTTTTTATATTTAACAGCAACAGACGTTTGTACTGCGTGAATCACCGCGTGCCGCGATGTCTGGGACATGGAATGTGAAAATAAATTTTATTGCCGCTGTACACCATCTGCACAATAAAAATTTATTGATAGCAAATAGTTGTCGTTATGAAGTTTGTTCTTATGTGCATATGCAAACCATACTAAGACAGTCGTATCATCTCAAGACATCGGCAATGCGACACCTGCAGTGACTCAGAGGACAATCAGTGCCATGGAGACTGCGAGTGTAGACGTGGCAGGAGGACTAACACCAGGGTTGTCCATGGGACATATTTTTCTATCCCATCCCATCCCGTCCCATGGCAATTTATGCCTGTCCCATCCCGTCCCATCCCACGGGACGTTTCCCATGGGATTCCCATGGTATTAACAATCCTGTGGACAACACTGAAAACCACTTTTCGGCTTTTGTTCTATAATTCCTGCTACTTCACATACAATAGATGATTCAGAGGAAAGATTTAAATCATTGATGAATGAAATAACAGTAAATTTATTTTGCAAGATCAAGTATCGACTACCATGGGAAATACAAGTGTGTGCTGTCCCGTCCCATCCCATCCCATGGGACGTTTCCCATGGGATTCCCATGGGATTCCCATTCCTATGGACAACACTGACTAACACACTTTGACCTGTCTTACCTGTCTCTGACCCTTCAGTGTGGTTTCGAAAAACGTTTTTTTTTCTCCCTTAAGCACTTTTAAGCTTTCATATGGGATGCGTTTGTCAGGTAACAACATTAATGAAATGAAGACGGCTTACAACACTAATTGAAAGAAAAGTATTTTGTTGGATCTGTCGACCCTTGGTTTCCGGTGTCGTATTGCTCACTTGATCGAAAACTTTCCCTCCCTTCACTATTTTCAGGTTCTTACAATAAAAGTTTTATTGCTAGAAAAAGTCATCGCCATTCACATGTTCATTGTCGTCCACAGCTTGATTTATTGAGCAGATACTATACCGAGCGATTATCAACTTGGTCTCTATGCGCATGCGCAGAACATGAGAAGACAGACGGTTCATATCAGACATCATACAGTTTTATACAGTCAACCGTGACCAGAGGTGGATGACAGATAACGGATTCCTCTTCTCTTCCAAATTCTCCTATTAATTACTGCTGTCTGAAGGACCTGGGAAGCAACTGTAACGACTAAGCTGCGGATTTGAACTGCGCTTTGACTTTATAACAATGTAGTATTACTTCGTCTCATTAATTATAATTTTACTTGGTCTCATTAACCAAGCAGCTTACTCTGGGAGAAAAAGCTCAAGGCAGAGTCGTGTCTACCCCCTGCTAGCCCTGCTAGTACCTGTCGTTGGGGAGAGGGGAGGAAGTAAGAAAGAAAGAAGTGACAGCTAGGATTAAAGTCATAGTTTCTAAAATCATGATTGAGTGTAATCATTATCGTCACCATCATACAGCCAACTTTCACCGTCCTGGTGACAGGCGCTGACTATGGCGTCCCCCGGACCACCCTGGGTACTGGGTAAGATGAACGTGCGATTGATGACTTGTACGCTTTCAACATCACTTGGTATTTCGCCTGTGTTTGAGCCGAGTGAAGTGACTTTCTTTCAAGACATTCCAGTTTTGCTTGTAAAAACATTTTGTGATAAAATTTCGGAAAACTTATTCCATCATCATGTTTTATTTATCTCTCTACCTGTAGGCCATTATCTTGAGTCATAGTAGGAAAAGAATCTGTTCTTTGAACCAGATATCTATGGAATATGAAAACATATTGCCCTACGCATCTCAACAGACCTCATACAGACAAGTACCGATGTTATAATGTGAGGTGTATATCTTCCACCTAGAGATTTACCCTACTACGAGGGCACTAATATTTATAATGACATTGCCGTGCTTGAGTAAAGTTTATTCGATATTATTAAAACAAGCAAGTTGGGTGATGTTAGTGCTGAGTTAGTTGTAACAGGACAAGAGTATGACACACAAATACACACCACACATCGTTCGACGAGCCCCCGCAGATGACGATGAGGATGAAGATGAATGTTTCCACATGATGTACCATCACCAGTTTTTTGAAGACTGTTAATCAAGGAATGTGTTGATCCAACGGTAACACATCTTGGGTGACTAGTAGAGAGGATGACAGGAGGGACACTGATGTACCCTGTACTTTGTGTTGCAGTCAACAGCCTCAGGTGCAAGGAGTGTCTTTACACCGATTCCAAATGCGATTCCGTGGAGGTGCCAGAGGTTGAATGTGATTCCGTTGCCCTCTGTGGCACTGCAGTCATTTACCACAATTATGGTAAATAAACATTTGTTTTCCGTTTTATGTGTGCGTCCATTTGTGGGACTCTCTTGCCAACCGTTACAGTTGTGTTACTGCCCTTGTATTCTGTTTGCATTGTTTTCCTCACCACTTATGGGCGAGAACCTCCACTAAAGTCACTCTTATAGACAGGTGATTCTATATACTGTATATACGCTATATACATATACATGGGCTTACGTTTGTTGCATGAAATTGTTTATAGTTGAGTGATATAAAGATGGAATGATAAAGTGAGAACAAGAAAAATGTATAGGTAAACTGAGTCTGATTGACACGTATTTCAATGGATACATGTGTAAATAAGCAGATGATAAAGTAGCAGCATACATTAAAAACACTTGTATGTGTACCATCACATACCAGTCCTAAATCATTGCCCTGTGCCTGGCAGGTTGGATAAAGGTGAAGGCTCGTGGTTGTAGTGATGGAGGAGGATTTACTTGCATCTCTGATAACTCTGTTACGGAGAATCGCATTTCCTTGTGCGTCACGGACAGCTGCAACAACAGGAGCAACGACAGCTTCTCCCGGGACGACAAGACAGGCATCGCATGCACGGTTCAGGAAAGCTTCCCTTCTGAGGAACTCGAGGATGAACCCTCCAGCGAAACCCGATAGTAGAGCACTTCCAAGTTGATGTCCGTGTTGGGTTCGTCAATAAAATAAAAATATAAATGATCGTTGGCTCTGTTGTACACCTGAGTGTACAGTTCAGGCTTGCAAGTATCCAGTAATATCCTTGTATGAACTTTCATAAAAGCAAATGTAATTGTGGTATTTGTGTATTAGGTCAGAACTCCGTCTAAGCTTCCTTGAATACACACAGTATCTAATAACTTATACTGGAAAATAAAGACTAAAACTTCTTGACAGTGAGAAAACCAGAAAGCAAATATGAATTTCCTGAGGTTTGAATGTATTAGTCAAATAACAAGTAAAAATATCCAACAAAGTGTTAGAAATTACAATGTGTTAGAAATTACTCAAATATTACACATACAAATTCTATAAAAATTCATTTCATCCACGATGAGTTCACTAAAGTGTAAAGGTCAAGAAAGTTCAAACTGTTGACTGTTGAGATAAACGGTTTGAGGTAGTGGCCGTTAGAGGGTTAAGGCAAAATAAAAGACGACATCTACACTTGGCCTGAGTGATCTGTGTTCACCACAGAAAAAACACTTACTTCCCGACCTTTATATCTGAACTGTAACGAATCCCAATATCTACAGATGAACTCCAGTCTATGACTTTTCACCTTTCCCGTCGTCTTGCATGACTGACATCGTAACGGCTTCTCTACACACATCTACAATGGACTACTGATGATCTTTTCTGCGTTAGTCATGGAAGAAACAACATCTTTACCACCTGTAGATGTAACATCTTGGACCATATAAAAGATTGTGTGTGTGTGTGAGAGAGAGAGAGAGAGAGTGTGTGTATATAGTGATTAGTGAGTGATAGATAATGAATCAGTGACACAGCAAGATTATATGCAAATAATAAGGACAAGCAGCGTATGTATAATAATGTACGTATACAAACATCTCGATTTTCAGCATTTGAAAACAACTTTTAAATACTTTACACAAACATTTAAAAATCTTTGACTCCAGACGGCCGAAGAAAACGAGGCCACCCAAAGGAAACTTGGAGAAGAACAGTGGAAAGGGAGATGAAAGGAAAGGGCTGGACATGGGGTCACCTAGAGCGGGTTTCAGCCGATCGACATCGACATGGCGGACTCTGGTCGAGGCCTTATGTGCAACCTGATGCACGAAGAGGAAAAGATAGGTAGTCAGGTTTATTATTGTGGACTGTTGGGTCGTCAGGGCCGTTGTTGTCATTCATCATATCTGTTAATTCTCTTACCATCTGTTATTCTAAACGCAACACGCATCTTTCCAAAACAGCGAGTTCATCATCGTCGTCATCGTCTGATACTAAATAAAGAACCGAACAGGCGCGAGCGGACACGCTGACAAACAATTCCGATCGAACTGGTTGGCTCTGTTAACTTTAGACCTTTGGTAAGATGTGTTGTGTAACACTCTGGCGTATATATATCAATATTTCAGTGGCAGCAATATACTATTCTTGGGAATAAGAATTTGAGTAAAAAACATAAAAACATAGCTTAGTTAAAAAATATAAACAATAAAATAACGATCAGAGCAAAGATAATAAATTAGAGGAACATCGATAATAGCGGATGGTGAGTTTAAAAAAGAATGTAGAAAGACGGGAGAAAGAAACAAGGAAATAGACTAATGAACTAAAGGAGAAAGAAGAAGACAGATTAGACAGATGTGGTGAGACTACAATCACATTCATATCTACATTTGTTCGCACGACAAAGGAGTAGCGGCTACGAACTCAGATGTCAAACCTTTATTCAGTTTTCAGGACCACGCAAACAATTTCATGTGAAATATCACAATAAATGTACGACAAGCCGAAATATTTTAAAAGCCTTCAGGAATGTCTACTTGAAACGTTTCCGACGATGCAGAGCAGGAAATAATAGAAGACATTTTGAGTGGAATGAAATGGTTTATCTTGTGTGTAATTTGGCTGAAATTTCATTGAAGAGTACTTGTTGGCATGGTTCTGTATTAATACAAAAGAACTGGAGCCATAGCTTTTGTACCCATGAAGGTTTCTGACAAGTCAGTCCTCTTCTTATGGTACGTAGGAGATACTGTTACAGTTGTCAGTGAGGCAGAAGTACTGACAACTCTTCTCTCCATAAATTTCCATACAAAAGTCCATATTCTCTATACCTTTTCTGCAGTCTCGAAGTGCAGCCCCTTTTAGGCCTGACAGACAAAGGGCAATGATTTAGCAGAGGTATGTAGTGGCATTCATAAAAGTAATTTTATCTGCCCTTCTATCTATCTATGTACCTATTTACTTATGCATCTAATCCACTAACAGTTAATCTTTCATCTTTTAACATCTATAATTTTCTTTTTCTCTGTGTATCCTTCCATCTTTCTGTCTATCGAATTTGAACAATTTGATACAATAAGAGTATGTTCCACATCCCCTACATATCTAACTTCTTTCAGCTCATGTATATATAAGAGAGAGAGAGAGAGAAGGACACGTAGTCGCAGAAGAGAAACAAACTTGTGACTTTAGTGGAAGCTATTGCCCATAACTAATGGGAGGAAAACAATTCAAACAGAATACAAGGGCAGTAACTCAGCTGTAAGAGTTGACAACAAAGCCTCACAGATGGACGCACACATAAAACGTAAAACAAATGTTTATTTACCAGTCGTGCTGTTGTAAAATACTATAGTGCAGGGGTCTCAAACTCGCGGCCCGCGGGCCAACTGCGGCCCGCGAAACAAAAGTTTGCGGCCCCCACCTCAATATCAAAGTTTCATGTTAGTGCGGCCCGAGTTTGATACTGTTACTGTATATCATCTGTCACGGACCAGTCTGTGAGGGGCGGGAGGTTGTTGCCCCTGTCTTTTGTTTTCTTAGTGATTGTTGCCCTTGCCTTGCATTTAAGAGTGTGTTGGATACGTCGCGGTTTCGCGTCAGAACCCGACGTCATTTTGTGACGTAATTTTAGTCTGAGGCAAGTGAAAAAATATTTGGAAGAAAGCAGACGGTCAGTTTAAGTTTGCCATTGCACAACAGTGAGCCCGCAAAGACCTTTACGCACAGCTCCAAACATGTCTTTTTCAAAGCCTGCAGTTAAGAGAAAGGTTGGTGATGAGCACAGACAATTTCAGGAAAAGTGGGAAGAGCAATATTTCTTTGTTGAGCACAGAGGCAGCCCAACGTGTCTTATTTGCACAGAGAAAGTTGCAGTGCACAAAGAATACAATTTGAAACGTCATTACACAACTAGACATGCTGAGGAGTATGCAAAATACCAGGGAGATGAGAGAGTCAACCGGGTTGCTAATCTTAAAACATATCTACTGAGGCAACAAAATTTCTTTAAGAAATCAACCAAAGAGAATGACGCAGCAGTCGAAGCTAGCTACGTGGTTAGTGAGATGATTGCTAAAGCAGGAAAGCCATTCAAAGAAGGCGAATTTATAAAAATGTGCATATTACAGGCTGCATGTATTGTCTGTCCAGAAAAGAAAGGTCAGTTTAGCAACATCAGCCTTTCTGCCAACACCGTAGCAGAGCGCATTTCTGACCTGTCAAGTGACATTTATGATCAACTGTGTGAGAAAGCAAAATGTTTCAGTGTATACTCAGTCGCTCTTGATGAGACCACAGACATCACCGACACTGCCCAACTCGCAGTCTTTGTCCGCGGTGTTGATGACACTTTTGAAGTCATAGAGGAGTTGCTCTCAGTGATTCCAATGCATGGCCAGACCACCGCTCAGGAGATATTTCACCAGCTGTGTGATGCCATTGAGAATGCCGGTTTGCCTTGGAGGAGGTTTGTTGGAATAACAACTGATGGAGCGCCATCAATGACAGGGAGGAAAAATGGACTCGTGGCACTTGTTCAAAAAAAACTGGAAGAGGAAGGTGTGGAGGAGGCCATTGCTCTGCACTGCATTATTCATCAGCAGGCCCTTTGCAGCAAATGCCTGAAGTTTGACAATGTGATGTCTATCGTTGTGAAATGTATCAACCAAATCAGATCCAGGGCTTAAAGCACAGAAGGTTTCGTGCTTTTTTAGAGGAAATGGAGTCAGAATATGGGGATGTGCTCTACTTCACCGAGGTACGTTGGCTCAGCAGGGGAAACATATTGAAGAGATTTTTTGAGTTGAGAGCCGAAGTGAAAGCCTTCATGGAGGAAGATGGGGTTGCTGTTCCTGGGCTAAGTGATCCAAAATGGCTCATGGACTTAGCTTTTTTGGTTGATATGACACATGAGCTTAACGTACTGAACAAGAAGCTACAAGGTCAGGGGCAACTTGTCAGTGCTGCCTATGACAACGTGAGAGCATTCTCTACAAAACTTATGTTATGGAAAGCCCAGCTTTCTCAGACAAACCTTTGCCATTTCCCAGCATGCAAGGCACTCATGGATGCAGGCACACCGTTCAGCGGTGAAGAGTATGTGGATGTCATTTTGAAGCTACAGGAGGAATTCGATCACAGATTTGCAGACTTCAAGACGCACAGAACCACATTTCAAATTTTTGCGGACCCCTTCTCCTTTGATGTGCAAGATGCTCCTCCTGTGCTTCAAATGGAGCTCATTGACCTGCAGTGCAACTCTGAACTCAAAGCCAAGTTCAGGGAGGTGAGTGGAAAAGCAGACAAGCTCGGGCAATTTTTGAGAGAATTGCCCCCTAGCTTCCCTGAGCTTTCCCGAATGTTCAAGCGGACCATGTGTCTTTTTGGGAGCACATACTTGTGCGAAAAGCTCTTCTCTACCTTGAACTTCAATAAGTCCAAGTACAGATCCAGACTTACTGATGAGCATCTTCAAGCCGTACTGAGGGTCTCAACTGCTTCCTCTCTTAAGCCAAATGTGGCTCAGCTATGCGAGAGTAAGCGCTGCCAGACCTCTAGCAGCAAGAAGTAGGCAGAAGAAGCCATGTTCAAAACAGTTTATGTTCAATGTTCCATTCATGTTCAGAAAGTTAAATGTTAAAGAAATGCTAATACAGACATTTGAATCTGAATAATAATAATTACATTTCTCTGGTCAGCAACTATATTTTCTTCAGTCTTCTATATCTGCTGTATTATTATTATATTTTCATTTTCAATTTATTCATTTATTACTAATTGATTTATTTTTTCTTTGAATTTGTTAATTTATTTTTATTTTTTAACACAAAATTAAGATGAAAAAATAAGACATTTGATAACATTGGAATGTTTTTGTAAGAGCTTTTCTTGTGGAAAACCTGATGCGGCCCGGCCTCATCCAGACTCTGCCTCCAGTGGCCCCCGGGTAAATTGAGTTTGAGACCCCTGCTATAGTGCGACAGCTGACGTTTGAACCACAGTCCTCCTCTGGCACATCTCCGGAAAGGCATCCTTCATCCTCGCGACTACACTTCTTGCATACGATGCTGTTGACTGCAACACAAAGCACGGGTACATCAGTCTTCTTCCTGTCATCGTCTCTACTAGTCACCCAAGATGTTGGATCAACACATTCCTTGATTAACAGTTTTTGAAAACTGGTGATGGTACATCAAGTGGTTTAGAAGTATTGTGACCCTTCGCCCACAATCGACAACAGTGCATCACGTGACTACAGGGCAGCTTTCTCAATGACAGACGTCGATACTCAAGTCATCGTCAGGGAACATTTTCTGTTTTACTTGTTAATTAAAATGAAAAGTCAAAAGAAAGAAAAATTATCTAGAATACTAAATGTCGCTTCCTGTGTGTATCTGATGTCCCATCAGTTGGCACATTTGTAATAAGTTAAAAGTAAACAAAGAATACAGCACCTCACATCATAAACTGTTTTATATTTTCTAGAAAAAGTGAACTTGAACTTAAGCTTTGAATTGAGTATGCCTAGGCCCATGTCAAGGATGGCTGTGTGCAACAACAATAGCAAGCATCTTGATTATAAATTCAAAGTTAATAAATCACAACAACATCATCTTTATACAGCTGAGAATTGTTACTGTGACTGTGAGCCCACTTATCAAAGCAAGAGCGAGGGAGGGAGAGGATAAGTCACGTGTCTGTCAGCTGTGCCGAAGGTGAAGACATCAGTCAGTTATTTGAATTCGTTGTAAGTTTTGGCCACATCTGTTGTGTAACACTCTCTGGCATCAGCATACCAATATTTCAGTGACAACAATATACTATTCTTGTGAATAAGTATTTCCTAAAACCCACAAAACTTGTTCTATTGTATTCTTAGAAAAACCCTTTCCCCTGTACTTTGTGAATGTGATTAAGAAAGGTTTCCCCGAGTCACTGCGGCTAAGCTGTGTCTGACACATGATACAAAGGCAGTTTTCTTACTCAAAAGCGACGATACCAGATAACCGTCCTTTACTACACTCTGTTCAAATACACGAGAAAAGCCCGCAATATTTAAGTACTTTCAACAGCCGATCCTGACAGATCGATAGAAAAAAGAAATGAAGTTAGAGGATGAAAAAGAGAAAGGTTTGCGGGAGGGGTGGTGATGTTGAAAACCTACACGTGATCAATCGCACTTTTATTTTCATCATTTTTCTCCCAGCTTGCCAACTTCTACAGCCCGTTGCAGGACAACACAATGGTCTGACTCGTCATCTCGAGAACACAAAACATCAACGATAACAGTAGTGAGGGTGTTCATCGTCAAGATTTCTCGAAAACGAATTTCCTTCTGGAAAACGGTGGCCACCAGATTGGATAAAACAAAATATAAACTTTGCGAGAAACTTTCCTAGCATTCTTAGAAAAAAGTGTTAAGCTAATGATATAATGGAGAGAATTTCGCAATTAAAGAGCACATCGGGGCAGTTATTGTAGTAAAAGAAATATCATTGTGTCTTTTTCTGCGAAGGTCAGACATGTTGAGGCAACAGCCTTTGTCACGCATCAGATTTAGACCTCATTAATGTGAGAAATAAATGAGTAAAACAAAAGAAAGGAAAGAGTCTTATGAAGTAAAGCTACCTGTGACGACGTGAAGAAGAAACAAAAGTCCGCACAGACTAAAGGCGGCGGCGAGCAGGTGATGTGCTGATGCCATGTCTGTCTCGTACAGCGACAACTCGCCCTCCCTTGTCTGTCCTCGGGTGGAAGTGGTCAGTGCCGATGGTCAGGCCCGTGAGGATGTGTTGCAGGCAGTTAGTCGGTGATGTCCAATGTCCTTGCTGCTTGATTGGTAGGGAAAGTGCCTCCTGTAGGTGAGCTCGTAGTCCCTAGTGTGAGGAGGGAGATATTACGGGGAGGGGCTTGGTTGTCTTATTTGTGCAATGGAAAAGGACTTCCACTTAAAGGTATTGAACGAGGTGTGGGGCTTTGGATGGGAGGGAAAATGGAGGAGTGGGGTATAGAAGGGGGCGAGGAAGGGAAGAGGTTTGTGTAGGTGGGGGAAATGTTTGCTGCTGTGTACCGCGACAGGTGTTGTTTAATCTCGCATCTACTACAAGATGTCTCGCTGACTTTGCTTATTGTGAATTTTGTCCTCGCTTACAAGATGGTGCAAAAAAAGCCACGTCTGCGATCATGCTTTGATCAGGTGACTTTTACATTATGTAGCAAAATACAAAAAGATGATGATTAATGGATGATGATGATGATGATGATGATGATGATGATGATGATGATGATGATGATGATGATGATGATGATGATGATTAACGCTATTTAAGTCTTTAACATTAAAGCATCTGTCAATTCTTTCTCTTTGAAGGCGACCAAGATCGTGTTCTGTGGCTTTAAATCCCGCTGTGAATGTGAAGCATGTTTACTAGTTTACTACCGTGATTACTTTTTAATATGCTCCTCAGCCGCTCTTCATTTTCCTTTTGTTTCTAGTTTTTTTTTTTTTTTTAGGCCCTTTCACCCCTCCTGGGGCATAGGCCATCGACTACAGTCTTAACTGTTGTCGATGTTTCGGTAGCATGGATTTGTTTTACGGGGTGGGGGTGCTGGCCCCACGCCCAACCCTCCTCCTTTTTCAGCCGGGCTTGGGACCGTCCTTGGCGGAGGGCGGCCAGCCCTGTAAACAGATGCCACGTGCAGAGAAAGAACAGCATGCCCGAGACGAGAAATGAACTCAGGGCAGCCAACCTTCACTGTATTGGTGACAGGCGCTAACAGCGCTAACCGTTGCGCCACCGGGCCACTTTTGTTTCTAGTTTGCCACCTCAAAAATAAATGTCGGCATCCGTTAGTTCTCAACAACCATCCTTCATTTCCTTCTGATGGACACATGGCTTCTTCTTGTAGAGTTTTTAAATCTTCTCTTTCTTCTTCAGTAAGGTGTAGACTGTAGAGAGTACTTGAGGGACAGTGGGTTACTTTTGCAATTTTCACTTTCTTCTTGTTACCCAGTTTGACTGCTCTGATGACTGTCACTTATATCCGTTTTCTGAGTTTTCCGGAATACGTGTTCTGAACTGTAGCCTCAGAATAATAAGCCAGAGGCCTTAGAAAATTGTACTAACGGAAGTTGGACACTGAAAAGTCATGAAGTTGAGGAGGTCTACACTACAGAGGTCTGACGGAAATGAGGCCGAGGACTAACGAGTCATTTGACATAAGGAGGTTTGCAACACCGGAGACCAAGGGTCGACAGATCCAACAAAATAGTTGTTCAATTAGTGTTGTAAGCTGTCTTCAGATCATTAATGTTGTTACCTGACAAACGCATCCAGTATGAAAGCTTAAAAGTGCTTAAAGGTGGTTAAGGGAGGAAAGAAGATTTTTGAATCTTGACTGAAGGGTCAGAGACAGGTAAGACAGGTCAAAGTGTGTTAGTCCTTCTGCCACGTGTACACTTGAAGTCTGCATGGCACTGATTGTCCCCTGAGTCACTGCAGTTGTCGCATTGCCGATGTCTTGAGATGATACGACTGTCTTAGTATGGTTTGCACATGCACATAAGGACAAACATCATAACCATTCTTAGGACGACAACTACTATTTGCTATCAATGCATTTTATTGTGCAGATGGTGTACAATGGTAATAAAGTTTATTTTCGCATTCCATTCCTATCCGGTCATTTGGTCCCAGACATCGCGGCACGCGGTGATTCACGCAGTACAAATGTCTGTTGCTGTTAAATTAAAAAACCTCCCAGACTAACAGCCAACTCTGTGAACGTTAAGCTCGCCTTCTCTAGAGACTAGCCAGCCAGTGGAAACCACTTGCAAAAATATATATAAATATATATAAATCAGCCAAACCATCGTATGGGTTTTTATTTGTCTTCCTTGAATTGTTTCTCATGCCGCACAAATCCTTCAGAAGGTCTGTAGTCAGACAGACGGCATCATAGCGACTTGCTCCACATCAACATTTCAATGATTGCCACCATGGCTTTGAACCCAAATAAAGACAATGTCTTTGCATGACAAACTAGAGCTGCTTGATGATATTGAGCTGGACTATAAGAGATATTCCAAACGGCAGTAAAGAGTTAGGATAGCGAGACAAAATTTGTTATGAGGTTTTCTACCGAAGAGACTGGTGTCCATGCTATTAAAATGATTTGAAGTCGGACATAGTACATGGAGCGCTCATTAGTAAGACAAGCTAGATATGCTTGTTGCTTCTGACAGGAAAGAGCTGCAGCTGTCCACCAAGTTCACTAAGAAAGACCACAATCCATAAAACTCAGAAAGAACTTTCTGTAGACGTGTCGCCTATCTTAATGTTTGACATTAAGACGAATCTGAGGAAGCAGATATGTCCAAGGAGGACCTTAATGGAGAATGAGAAAGTCTTCTTGTTGAGTATCTGCTCAGGCAGCGTGTGATTAATGCAGTATACGAAGGGTTACTGGTTTGAGCTCTTTGGCACGAATAAGGCACAGGGCAGTACGATGATAATGAGAAACAGCAAGTTAGTTGGAGGGTGAGATTTTAGACAAGCATACGAAAGTACAAGTTTCAGGCGGCAAAAAGAAATCAGGGTTTCCACAGCACCTGCTTAATATTTTAGTTGTTCGAAAGACAGGTGCAGAGCCCATAATGATGATCAGTAATGTCAGGATATTTTAGAAATTATTCCAGAGCAGAGCCATAGATGGTTGAGCTGTACTGTGGCCTGGAGCGAATCAAGGTACAAAATAGAAGAGCTAAGACCTGACATGGCCGACTACTCAAAGAATGTCAAATGTTTTCTCACACGAGCTTTGTGGGAGTGTGATATAGTGAAGGAATGACTAAAGTAAACGATAATCTTTAACATATTTACTGTCTAAATCACTCTAAGTTCCATGCTGTTTACAGACATTGGTTAGAAATGTCTCCCGTTGTACAAAATGTTATGATCACTGACTTGGTGGGAAAGGAGATAAACACACCGCTACTAAAGCTCTGAGGACACGTTTTCGATGAAGAGAGGCAGACAACCCCGAAAGCGGAGGGCGTAAAGGTCAAACAGAATTCTGCTCTGTCAGTTTTGTCGCAAACCGTCTTAGCTGACCACCTCCAATAAAATGTTTTTAGCAGACAAATAAATTACTGGTGTAAAGGTCAAAGCCGACAGAGCAGTGCAAAGAGAGACAGGATGGTGTCTGAGACACACTGAGGGGTCGTAGAGGGTCAAACCGTCAGGTGAGACAGGTATTGCACGGAGGTGTGTCATCCATTCTGCAATTCCCAGTCTACCTGGCATTGACTGTTCTCTGAGTCATCCAGTGTGTGGTGTGTCCTCATGTCTGGATGGAAACGACCGAATTGAATATTCTGCACGTGCGTGTCCATACAAACTTTATCACCGCTCTGTCTAGTATCAGCTCAGTAAATCAAGCTGTGGACGACAATTAACATGCGTACTGCGATGATGTTGATGAGGTGTGTCTGGCAATAACATTTTTATTATACAGCTGGTGTACAGTGCGGTAATAAACTTTGTCTTTTACACACATGCGCAGACCAGGCGGATACCGCTATTCCGTCTCAGATAACTTGGCACGTGATGATTCCCGCCATGCAAAGTTATGTTGCTTTAAAAAAATCTCCTAGAGTGACTGAATTTCGTGTTTTTCCTACGATGTCCTTTGCAGGCTTCAGACGAAATAATTTTGTAGACTTGGATGGTCCGTAGGCTGGACCTTTCGTATTTTGCTTTGTTTAGTCAAGTTTATTATTGTGGACTGTTGGGTCGTCAGGGCCGTTGTTGTCTTTCATCATTCTCTGTTAATTCTCTTACCACCTTTTATTCTAAAAGAAACACACATCTTTCCAAAACAGCGAGTCCATCATCGTCGTCGTCGTCTGATATCAAATAAAGAACCGAACAGGCGTGAGCGGACACGCTGACAAACAATTCCCATCGAACTAGTTGGCTCTGTTAACTTAAACATTTTGGTAAGATATGTTGTGTAACACTCTGGCGTATCTATATCAATATTTCAGTGGCAACAATATACTATTCTTGGGAATAAGAATCTGAGTCATAAACATAAAATCTGTTTACATGCGTTCTTTTAAAAAAAAAACCTTTCCCCTGTACTTTATCTGAATAAAATAGATTTATTTATGTATCGATGCTGTTCAGTTCTATCTATAGCACAGTTAAAATTATAAACAATAAACTAGTCAAGGAATTTGACAACTACAACTTGGACATCCTGGGAGTCAGTGAGGTCAGATGGACCGGCACGGGAAAGAGGAGACTATCGTCAGGACATACCATCTTGTTCTCAGGAAGATCAGACGCTCAGCACTCTGAAGGAGTAGCTCTACTCCTCAACAAGAAAACTGAAAAGGCACTGCTGGAATGGAAGCCTTATGGACCCAGGCTTTTGAGAGCAAGATTCCATTCAAAGTACACCAAGCTGACAGTGCTAGCCTGCTATGCACCAACAGAAGACTCCGAGGCAGAAGACAAGGATGCTTTTTACGATCAGCTCCAGGCAGCCTCAGAGAGCGTTCCAGCCCACGACATGTTGCTCATCATCGGCGATCTCAATGCCAAGGTGGGAAGTGACAACACCTGCAGGGAGCATGTCATGGGCAAACATGGAATTGCAACCATCAATGACAACGGAGAGAGACTGGCAGACTTTTGTGAAGAAAACAACCTACTGATTGGAGGCACACTCTTCCCACACAAAGACATCCACAAGGCAACATGGACATCACCAGATGGGATCACAAAGAACCAGATAGACCATGTCATCATCAACCGAAAATGGATAGCTCACTTCAAGATGTTAGAGCCTACAGAGGAGCAGACATTGCCAGTGACCACACTCTTGTGATAGCCACAGTTTCTCTGAAGCTACGTCGATCACGAGGAAAACAGGCACGTCAGCAGAGAGTGGACTCCGGCAAACTGAAAAATCCAGTCATCGAAAGGGCCTTTGCTATGGAAGTAAAGAACAGGTTCCAGGCACTAGGAGACCAACAAGAGATGACCTTAGACGACTTCAATCGAATCTTACAGGAAACAGGAGAGAAAGTCTTGGGATTCCAACGGAAAAAGAAAGAACAGTGGATCAGAGAAGAGACATGGAAGAAGATAGAAGAGAGAAAGTCAGCCAAACAAAGAATCAACAGCACCAGATCTGAACGCCTGAAGGAACAACACAGACAAAGATATACAAAACTAAACAAAGAGATAAAGAGGATGACAAGAACCGACAAAAGAGACCACATAGAGAAACTGGCAGATGAAGCAGAAAAGGCAGCAAGTAAAAATGACCTAAAGACACTGTACAAGATAAACAAACAGCTAAACAACGGGTTTAAGAACAGTGATGTACCAGTGAAAGACGTGAACGGTAATGTCATCGAGGGAGAGGCAGAAAAACTACAGCGCTGGAGGGAACATTTTGAGTCGGTTCTGAACAGACCAGATCCCCCTCAGCTTGCAGACATCCAGCCAGCAGCTATAGACCTTGACATCTGCACAGACCCACCAAGCCTGGAAGAAGTGACAGCAATCAAGACAATGAAGAGCGGCAAAGCACCAGAGGCAGATGGAATAACAGCAGAGATGTTGAAAGCAGATGTGAATGTGACAGCTCCCATACTGACTGAAATCTTCAAGCAAGTTTGGGAATCAGGGCAGCTCCTTGCTGCGTGCAAGACAGGGCTCATCTTCACGTTACCAAAGAAAAGAGATCTTGGAGACTGCAATAATTGGAGGGGCATAACACTGCTCTCCCTCACCAGCAAGGTCTTTAGCAAGATTGTTTTGTAAAGACTGACGGCAACCTGAGGCATTACGGAGTCCCTGCAAAACTTGTTCAGGTCGTTGCAATGCTGTACAGTGATTTCAAATCCCAGGTTGTCTTTGACACGGAGCTCACAGACCCTTTCAATGTAAATACTGGGGTGAAGCAGGGCTGCATTCTGTCGCCGTTCCTCTTCATCCTGGCCATGGACTGGGTCATGAAGACTTCCACCGACAGTGAGAGGAGAGGGATCAGATGGACTATGACTATGAAAGCAACAGCAACGCTGGAAGACTTGGACTTTGCTGATGACATTGCCCTGCTGTTACACCGCCACCAAGACATGCAGGAAAAAAACAAAGGCCTTCTCGGAAACAGCTGGAAACCTTGGCTTGAAGGTTGAGCTAAGATGCAAACATAGAGGAGAATTCACTGCTGAAAAATCCCGTTATTCAAACTGAACACCCTTGTATCGTAGGCGGACTCTATGGAAAAGATTGTTCACATGATGGACAAAATGTGACAGGACACTTACTCCCAGAAATCTGAAAGTATGCAAACCAACTCATGTAGACAATTGCAAGGGAGACAACTCCTTTAGTGATATCTGTTGACCTCTTGCTTTATCTCCCTTTAGAGTGTATTTTATTTCATATAAATGTGACCAGAAGAGCTAAAGAAACATGTAAACTGCTGACAAACAGTGTCAGTCCTGTGATAATGCCTCAGTCTTCTTATCGCTTGTAACGGGGTGGGGTGGGAGAGTGGTGAGGGAGTAGTTTCTATTTTTAGACACTATACAACAGTAGGAAGTAGCGGGCCCCGCGAGACATGTTCGTGTCTTTACCTTGAGAACACGGCACAGGTAAGGCCCCGTGGGTCTCTTTTCATGTTGTTATCTGTTGATCAGCAAGTACAGGTTGCATCAGGTGTGTTGACATACATTTTATTGTCAAATCGAGTGTCTGGTGTCAGTCATGTAGCTTACACTTTGCCGTCAGAGAATGTAGACTGCTGTAGATACTGTACTGCTCCGCTATTTACTGTACTAAGTTATATACAACTACAATAATTCCATCATATCTGTCACTTTCCAGTTCTTACAAATATGTATATACGTTCCTGTTTCTGTCATTAAGGAAATATTGTGTCATACAACTAGTGAGGTGTATAACATAAACAAAGTAGTAACACCAGTTAGCAGAAAGTTCTACTTTCGATTTCGTTTTGTACCTACTGGGGACATCGAGCACATTCGCCCCAAACCTCACCAGCATGTTTGTGTTCCTTCGGGGAAAAGATTTCTGCTGCACATTTCCGTGAGAAAAATTAAAACAATCATTAGTGCATAAACGATGCTACAAACACCAAGTCACCAAAGAAAGAAGAAATATTAATAAACAAAGTCAGCTGACAGTACACAGACTACCACAATCCAGCAAAGCAAGCAGCAAGCAAAATTTCAAGGAAGAGGACTACTTACTCTGATGCATTGAAACAGCTCTCCGATTTAAAGTTTTATTAAATGCACCCCTCAGTTCTGTCTTACTTTATTGTTTATTTCTTTATTTATTTCCACAGAACACATTTGATAATTTTGTTATAAGTTAGTAAGTATACCACCATTTCAAAGGATCTCATTTGTACTAATTTCTGTACCTTTTGCTCGTAAATGAGCAGTGGATTGTCGTATCTTTTAAATGATATATTAATGTTTATCTCAGACAAGGCAGTCGTGAATCAGTTTTCAGTGAAAGAGGTACACTTGTGTATGTGGTGTATGTATCAGTATTTATTCACACGTCACATACCAAAGCACTAACCACCAATATTCCTGGGGAAAACATTAGATACATCCAGCTTTGATCTTTGAGGGAAAATGTGCGATGTTTTCAGAACTTTTCGTTAATTTAGTATAGCTATATATATATAATAACAGACTTTTATTAATGCAGTTGAGGTCTGTGTGCGGTCAAGTTTGTGCCATCTGTGAAGAACCTCTGTATGTTCCACAAACATCATGGCGTCCACCTGGCCACCAGTCAAATCAAACACTGCAGTTAACGTGTCCAAGCTCGTGGCAAAGCTCCTACATCATGACACAGTTCTGGCTGACTTACTTGGAGAACTAAGAACTGATGGACTGTCACTGCTTGATAGACAGGAGCAGTATAGCCAGTGGTAACATCCTAGTGATCCACGGAGACCCCAGGAAAGTGGCAGACGTCATCCACAAAGTGGTCGACGAAACAGATGTGAAAGCTGATGAAAATGACAAAGAGGTTTTGACCGTTTTGGACTCGTTCAAGGAAAGATTCCACTTTCAGTTTGAAACCGATTTTGAGCAAGACAATTCTACCTTCAAAACAGCTTTTCACAGAAAAATAAGCGATGAAGTTAAGCCTAGTATCTTATCGCTGACTAATAAAGATGGTCGACTACTGTTGTCAAGGCACCAACTGAGCTATCTTCACTGTCATTTGGATCATCTAAGAGAACAAGTTCGTACATCTTGGCCCGAAAGTGCTGTTATCATCAATGTGCAGAACGAAGCCAAAGGACAAGGAGGTTTGGTAGTTTCTTCCAAGCGACACGATTTCCAAGGTGTAATAAATTTCCTTCATCTTTTCATGGCAAACATCAAAACATCTTCAAATGAGCTGGATGCTTCACGGGCACTTTTTCTTAGCGGTGCCAAAGGTCAAAGAGATGTCACGCGATTGCAAAAGGAACATCAGTGTCAGATCTCTGTCATTTTACCTGGACATCAGGTGTTGGTGCGAGCTGAGTCTCCTGCAGGACATCGTCTCTTCCTGTGTGAAGGCAACATGGCCGCCACTGACTGCAACATGTTAGTTCTACCTTTCAGCGAGAATCAAAGAGGTTGGACAGCTACACAGAAACGTGTTCTTGACAGAGGTGAGACCCAGTAAAGTGTTACAATAACAGTAAGTGGTCAGATTGTAGTGCTGGGTTATATATTTATTTATATGTATGCGAGTGTGAGTATGGTTGTGCGTGCGTGAATCTTTGTTTTTGGGTTGGTATGATGGAAATATTTGGATCCATTATGAATGTTCCTTGCTAATAACCCAGAGAGCCCACTTGTCCTTTAACTTTGATGATATTTTTTAATATACATTGAACACATTTCTTGTATTTGAAGGTCTGCTGACAACCAAAACTGAGTTGTATACAAATTGGATTGGCTCTCCTCCCAAGAAGCGCACCTTGATACTCCGGTGTCTGACACCAGAAGCTGGAGAAACAGTGATGCTAGTTCATGTTTCTGACCCTACGGGTGGTCCCTCTTCAGGAGCTGAAGCATTGACTCAAGAACTTGCTCAGGAGTTATCTGAAGGACTGGCTGAAGCTCGAAGGATTTCAGAACCACGTGGTGAATTCATCGCTGTACCCGTTGCCTTGAGTACCCGGCAATCACTGAGTGATAATCTGGAATTCATTCTTCCTGTCATCCAAGATTACTTGGCCAAGGAAGTAATTTCTGCAACTGTTGTTCTTTACCTGGAGAAATTATCTGCGTCTGAAAAGCAGAAGCTCGTTGAAACCCTGGAGAAGAGGATAAATCAGAAGTGGAAAGTTCAGACAGACGGTGGTGAGACCTTATATGCAAAAATGTCTTACAGCAAGAAAATTGTCCTTTTATATAAGGGAGCAATTAATCTGAAAGATATATACAGCCTCTTATGAAATAGTCTAACCTGAAATTTATGGTAGATGACCATGACCTAGGATCTTCTGATGTTTCTCGCATTTATTCTTATCGACGTTTTTATTTTCGTAAAATTTCATCTTATTGTTTCAAAGGAATAATTAGGCTGATAGAGATTTAACCAACACACAATTTGGTGGGAAAAGGAGAACTGACAATGAACAATATCGTAAATATTTGTTAAGAATTTGTTTTTAGAAAGTTCATTGACATACACATTGTCTAGCTAAATAAATCTCATATATCTTTCATGTTTTGCAGTTGCTGTTTATGAAGATAATTTCTCATCGCAAAACCTCGTTGTTGCTGGGAAGATGCAAGATATAGAAACAACATTTAGTAAGGTTTGTGTCATTGAATGTTTAACACATGAGAAGTTAAACTGGAAAGAGCATGCAATAAGACAGAGTGTTTTGTTGGGTCACACGGCCTCTGAAGTCCAGCTTGAACCACTTCAATGTTCGAGAAGGATCCCTGGTGTCCTGTGAGGTGGCGACCGTGGTCACTACAAAGTCGTTGGTTTTGCGACTTCTGTTCGAGTGCACGTCCACAACACACATCATTACAGCAGAATGTGAATAACAAAGAACTTGTACAGTTTGTACTTGGTAGAAAACCTGATAATGCTACTTTGCTCAGTGCTGGTCGTCTGGCCATTGCTACTGTCTCTGGTGTTATTTTGATGTGGATGTCTGTCCTGCATCTCCTATCGTTGGAGAGGGTGACTCACATGTGCTTAAGACTGTTGAACTCGAGCTGTACTCCATCATGTTGATCTCGGCTTTGTCGCTTACTTCGGTTTCAACCATGACTGTGCTCTTGTCAGTGCTGGTGTCTATTCCATTTGCATCCAAACTGTTAGTTTGTTGGTAAGGTGTTCCAGTTCTCAGATGCTGCCTGCTATTGTCTGTAATGCGTAGAATCTGCCTACGATGGAAATGGTGAAAGGATAGTCGTGTGGATTTTATAGTATTTTCCAGAAAAATGTTTAACAGCACGGGGGACAGACGGAACTCTTGACTGATGGCCTCTGTTTTGTGATAAAAGTTCTCATTTAGTTGTCCAGGAATACTACTCTTATTGAGCTCTTGCACAACGCTTCAGTGACTGGAACGAGGCTCTTTAATGTTGAATGTTTCAGTTGCAAAGCCTGCATGTGCCCAGTGACATCCAGAAACGCGCAAGTTTACTGGACTCTATGAACAAACCAAGACAGGTAAGTACAGCTTTAGAGGCCATTCAGAATAAAGTCTTTTGAATTTTAAAATTCGTAAATTCATCATGTAACGAATCACGATTGTTCTGCACAAAAGTAATCGGAGCAAGCTCATTTCATGCGTTACAGGAAACTAGGCGAAAAATGTTCGCGTGGGTGAAATACAGCCCACTGTGTAAACATAAATAAGTAAAGAAGGGACGAAACATTTAGTTTATTCACAAATATTTCGTGATTAACTATGTCAGTCTAGCAAACAAAATGAAGACAACAGGGATGCAATAGTAACTGGGTATAGCTCAGTGTAAAATACTATTTCGCTCAGTCTAAGCAAATACTCCTCTGACCATGAACAGATTGAGGTCAATAACATAGACATCAGGATACATTTGCGTTATCAAGGCAACAGCCAATAGGAAAGCTGGCATCATGTGTTCTACCATTATGGTGACAATACAGTTGAATTAAATGTAAAACATTATCTTGTTGAGATGACAGTGTATTCACTTCAATTTGCAGGTCAGGAGATCACCCACGCAGGAAAGCGAAGCTGATGCTGAGGACAACAAAGACATTGGCAAAGAGGATGATGTGAGAACAGTGTGTGTGGATGGTCTCACTGCTGATGATGGCGAGTTGTGTCAGATGTACTTCCAGAACAACGAGCAAAGTGGTGGCGGACAGTTGGCTCAGAAAACTGTTGTATGGGACGATGATACTCAGTGTGGGTTTGAGCAAAGGAATGGTGAGAGTTAAATATTTTAAAATAAATGTTATTGTATTCAGGGATGCTGGTATAAGGCTCTCTTTAGTTGCTGTTGTTTATGTGAACTAGTCAAAAGCAATGGTCAGATTTTCTTGTTGATCTTATTACACAGCACAGTTACCTAACAAAAACTAACAGGAGTTAGTTATAGTTTATTACTATCCTTAAAGACAATTTTGAAAATGCAGATATACTTGCTTTGTTCCTCCGAACTATAATACTGTTATTTATTCTTTCTGTCTTTACAGTGGCAGCCCGGGTGGCAAGTCGTCAACACACAATCAACGGTCAGCCTGTGGACGTGAAGCTTGTGTATACACCTCAGGTATCATACCCGGATAAGCTGCTGTTCCACAACGTTTCTGAGAGCATATCACGTGACTATCTGACCTTGTACCTGGAGCGCATAACTGGACAGGAAGTAACGGACTTGATGTATGCTGATAAGGCTGGGGATGTCCTTGTGGTACTGGACGAGGAGCCAGGTACACAAATTTCCACATGTTGTCTTAAGAAACTCTGTCAATAAGTCAATCAAAATATTTTTGATATCCTAATTTTGCTAGTGGTCTTTACTGAAATAATAATCGGGCAACAGATTTTACAAAACAAAACCAACTACACAGGTAAATGGTATTTAACAACGATACATCGTAATATTAAAATGCTATATTATGATTACAATTGTGTTACAAGGTAATTAATACCCAGATAATCCATAAAACAAAATAGTCACTGGTGTTCCCGAACGTTAGTAAGTCATCGGCACCTACCTGTAAAATATTTTTACATACTGTAAATAATACATCCCTTTATAAAAGCATGTCTCCTTTTTAAGACAACGTGTAATTTATGTTTAGTATTTCTCATTATTGGTGACTGAAGATTATCTAACAGTAGCTTATACTGGTATTCAGTGTTAAAGTGTGCTATTGTCTGCCGAGAAAGTATTTTTACCACCAAGAAATTAAGACTGTGACATCATGTTGGAAATACCATCCCCCACACCCAAAAAAAGAAATGAACTCCCGCATAGAATTGCTTCATAGAAAAACTAATACACATCATTCAAATGGACAAGACTTCTAAAACACTCAGCAACGTCTGTAATTACAGGAGGTTTTGTCTATTGTTAGACTTTACCCAGGTGCAAGAAATGTGCCGACAAAAGAAGCTGGAGGGACAAGAGCTATGGGTATCGAGGGTACCCGTATCAAACTGCATTCTTCTGGAAAACCTGAGCGAGGCAACGAGCGAGGACACTGTGATGTATTACTTTAGTAACAAGCGGAGTGGAGGTGGTCCTGTGGAAAAAGTTGTCTTTAAACAGGAGCAAAGAAAATGTCTCGTTTTCTTTTATAACCACGAGGGTATGAAGATATTTTGCAATATGAATTATATATATATACTGGTGTAGTTCTTTTATTTTTTTAATTGTATTGTGTGTAGTCTTTCATGTGTGTAGCATTCCTAAGGCACATGTAGGAATGTTTGTCCACCAAAGGAAATTGATGATTATAACTTCACCAAAGTATAACTAGTTTCAATCGCGATGGGTTCAGAGGAAGACGATGAGGCCAATCCGGGTCTTCTCCCACATTTGGCCTCAGCAACTAGGTCTTCTTGGGTGAGGACTGCCTCAGGGTGAGCGATCGAGGACAAGGCAAAATATCGATGGCAAGATGTTTGAAGGTGGTTTTCAGGCTGTCTGTGTCGCTCACCTTTGCCATTCAACTATGTGTTTTCTTTATCTACAGCACATACAGCATAATATCTTGAAAATAGCAAATGGTCTTTGGCGACCAAATGTCTAGGGAGCGAAATAATGTTTGTATTTTTAATTAGAAGGGAGTTACTCTTCATTTTACTAAGTTCTTTTCCTCCATACTTGGGCGTTTAATGTGCCTTGATAGTTTTGCAGGATAAAAAAGTATAAACTATTTTTTTCTTCTTAACAGTGATCGAAAACATCCTAGGAAAAACCCATGCACTGGATGGAAGCCAGCTCCAAGTCAGGCTGTACATTGAATGTCTTGGACCATCTGGGGGTAGACGAGATGTCAGTCCTTTTACTCTGCCCAGTCGTGTAGAATTTAAAAATGTGGATAAATACAAGATGGTCTTTATTCGGCAGTCGGCTGCATTACAGCAAAGACTAGTCGAGCTACTGACGGATTTACATGCAAAGCTAATCTCAGCAGACAACCTTCTGTCTGTGGAATGTACCCTGACAACAGCAGTTCCCCATGCAAGTCAGCTGGCTGCTTCTTGGACCAAAGATGTTCAAGACGCCGTGAATTCAGTTATCGACATGGTTGTCGTTCTTCATCAAGAGGTGATGCAGGATGTGTGGACTGAGACCGAGAAAGCTGTGTCTGCCATCAAGCCCACGAGCCAGGACTCAGCACTCATACTCGTCTTAGCTGAAAATAGGAAGTTCATAGTGGTGGGCGTGAAGAACATGGCTGACGATCTGATAAAGCAAGTGAAACAAATCGTCACCCAGAAGGAGGAAGAAGCTGAGCGTAAAAAGCAGGAAGTCACAGAAACCAGGAAGCTCAAGCCATTCCAGCTTCATCTTCTGACAGATATGTCTTTTCAGAGCGAGGTGGCCAAGCGACACCCAGCACTTAAGGTCAAAATTTGCATAGAGAAAGGGGAGATAAGTTACCAGGGTTTGATCAGAGATGTGAAAGAAGCTCAGGTTGAGATGTACGAACTGCTGATGACTGTCAGGTCAGAAAAACTCACCATGTCCAACCTGCAGAAAACTATTTTGAGTGCAAAGGAAGCGCGAGACTACGTTGTCCACAAATTTCATGTTGACAAACTTGTGGCATTCTGGGATGTAGACAGACAGGGGAGGTGACTGTCTACAGCTGCTCTGACTCTGACCTTGCAAAAGCTATTCAAATAATTCAAAAGTCTGTTGTACAACATCAGAAAATACTTCAACCCGAGACAACTGAACTGCTAATGTCATCACAGTGGACCGAGTTTGTTTCTAAACTATCTGGTGACCATTCTGGTGTCTTGAAAATTTCTCATGTTAAAAATGACCACCAACTGCTTCTAGCAGGGATAGACAGCATAATGAGTGGAGTTATAGAGAAGACAGAGCGATTCCTGAAGGAGAACACCATCTACATGCTGAGCTGCCATTTTTTTCCGAGTCGTCATTTTTTTGTGGCCAATTATTGGTGGGCCAGGGTCGTCAGTATCAGCAATAATTTGAGAGCTTACAAGGTGGAAGTAAGCCTGGCTGAATCTGGGCATAAGTTTTATGTCCGTGGTACACAACCAGGACTAGATACTATGGTAAACAACCTCAAACAGCTGGGTTCAGGGGTCAAATGTCACATAGCGAGATTGGTTAACCAATCACAGGTTAAATTCCTGCTGTCTTCCAAATGTAAGAAGAAACTGGAGAAACTTGGCCGCAGCACCCAGTGTGTCTTTTCCTTGAAAGAGGAGCCTGTGGACTTGGTGAGCTACCATTCTGTGAAACTGTCTTATCAGTACCTTAATGTGCGAATGTCGTTTTGTGTTCTACTAATTTGCATCGTGTCTGAAGGATAAAACATAAAATATATTTAATATTTAATCAAGCCATAGTTCAAGGACTGAGTTTTTCAGAAATTAAACATGCTTAGACCGTATTTCAAATTTAGATGTACGCTACGGCTGACAACAGTAAGCACAATTTATTTTCTTTTGTGGCGACAGGGTTAGATGGCGTTTAGATGAGGGGAGGTAAATCACAGCAATGAGTTACGTGTTTAATAGTAAGTTAGGCTATGGAAGTGTTGAACTTACTTTGAGACGGTTGTTCTCGTTTTCAACTAATCACTGATGTTCTGTGAGCTCATAAAAATACAATACAGTACAACTTGATTGATCCCCAGGGGCAATTCAAAATAGTGCTCGTACAAGAAGCCACTCGGGTAACCTGCCGGTCCCTAGCCCGGATGAAGGAGGAGGGTTGGGCGTGGGGCTAGCAACCCCACCCTGTAAAAAAAATTAAACGCTACAGAAACCGCAAGCACCGCTCGTAAAAGCAATAGTATGTACATACACATGATATAAAAAATATAATTGTACATGCTGAAATGGTGTTTCTCACACATACACGTTCTCTCTTTCTCTCTCTCTCACACACACATTCCTAACAGCAGATACAGTGGGTGACCCAGGTCACCTCAGCCTAGTACAAGATGACGGCCAGTAGAGTTTATCAAGTGAATTGCACGTGGAATGAATGACTTGCGGTGACGATTGGTTCTGTAGACAGACATCGGGTACCTACAGCCAGACTAAAAGAGTGAAAACTCACATGTTAACACACGATGCGAAATAGTAAGAGTGAAAATTCACATGCCAACACATGACCAGAAATATAGAGGATGCGTGATGCCTTCCTGATTTGCTGATGACAAAAGGCTGCCAAGTCCCTCTGCATGGTTCTGGTGATCTTGGAACAGATGTTAACAAGGGAGATAAGACTGTTCTTGTTCCCTAGTGATAGGCTCTTGAACGAAGGGATGAAAGAAAAAGTAATGAGACCTTCAATGAAGGATTGATAGAACCGAGTGAGGAGGACAGAACTGACAGAGAAAGATGTGAGTTTCCGTAGGAGGTACAGACGTTGGCTCTTACGGAGGATCATGTCAGTGTTGATGTCACATTTAAGGTTGTTATAAGAATAGTACCTAGATATTTGGCGCTGAACTCGAGTTAGGAGGTAAGATATCATCTGGAAAGCTGGAAATGTCAAGGTGAAGTGTAGCCGAAAAGTGCGAGAAGGTACTCACGACTGTATCACATAATGGAGGCCCGCCATCTTGTTAGCCAGTTGCACCCGAGGTCCAGGGACATATACAAAAGCATCACAAACAAGCGCACACTGCATGAGGTTTACTTGTATATCATTGTAGAAGTGAACCCTTACAATACTATGAACTAAGCTGAGCAATTGATATAAAAAAAGAGTTGTAAGAAACTAAAATACTAGGGAACTGCGGCAAGTCGCCCTCGTGTTGAGCGTCCTTAGCCTTCACCTTCAACTATCGTTGTGATAGAGATGGGAGAACCAAAAGACTGAGGCTCTCCCATCACAAAGAAAACCAGTAGTTATCAACATTTAAAGCACAGGTGTTCATATGTATTCTTTACGATTTCTTGGATGGTTCACGGCATCTAGGAGCCGAATCATAAGTTTATCTTAATCTCGAGGACAGAAATGTTCTGTGTTCAAATAGGATCAAATATTAGGAAAAATGCGAACCGTCTGCAGCTCTTTAACCAAACGAGCAATCTGACTTAATTTGTTTGGACTTTGTGTTCTGTACAGGTGGTGTCGTTAGAAAGTTCTCAGAGAGCCACCAGTGAAGTGGATACAAAATCTGCTGCTTCAGGGAGCCAAACAGCTCTGAAACGGTCTTCAGTGCCAGGCAATGATGAAAATTTTATGATCTTGTGAAATCTGTCTTATTTCTAATTTCCTAATTTTCCTGTCTTATTTTCTAATTTTTAAATATCATGTTTTCCATGGTCTTATTTTCTTCAGAAAAAAGCCAGAGAAGTCTATCCTTTGGTATTATACAGTCCATGATAAATACAAAGATAGAATTGTTATCTAACTACAGTCATACGCAAGATATTCCCAGTCATGTCATGGACAACATTTGATGTTTGTTTCTTTAGTCATATTAAAAAAATCTTACCTCAGCATTGTATTTTCTAAACAAATGCAGCAAAAATATTTGTTCATAATTTTGCTCTAGCTTTATTTTTTACTGTTGTTGTATAGTTGTGTGAAAATGTGATACAGACCAGCTAACAGGTCTGATGAGACTTCCAACTCCTTCAATAATGTACTTTTTAGGTACTGTGCTAAACTGTTTACTTGCCAGTGGCTTTTTGGTTTTCCTTTCCAGGGGCCGTATTTATGATGCTAGAGTAAGTCTTTTTACCATGGCAAAACAGTAAACTCATGAAACAGAGTTTGTTTCCAAAGTTGTGAACGCGGACATATTACTCACCTCAGGGCAATTCGCCATCGTTTTATAACTAAGGTTTTAGGGTAAAACATCTTCATGGTCTGGACGCAGATTTACAATTTTAAACACGAGACGATTGTCTTAGAGTTCCCCATGTTTCCCTAAGACATACGCTCACTTCATACCTACCGCCACAGATATTGCCTTTCTTGTAGCCGTAAGTCTTCTCTGGCTACCACCATGACAGTTTCTTCATTTTTACAAGTCGCCTCTGCGATAGACTATTCATCGGTGTCAAACGATCATTGGCTTCAGCATTTTACTGTGAATTATGTTGATACTGTCTTCATGCTTTGATGTTTGTTTCTTTTGTTTCTTTTGTTTCTGATTGTTGGTCTATTCTGCTGAAGTCACATGACTTTCTGTACATCTGTCTCACTAATTTGGTTTATGAATGTCAGCCTGCAGAAGAACGAACTGGCATTCTTAGCTTCAGAGAGAGAAAGCATCACAGGAATTGTGTCTGTGTTTTGTTGTTTTATTGTTATTATTGTTGTTGTTTTTGGGTTTGTAGTGGGCGTAGAGTCTGGCTTTAGTTGGGATATCGTGCTGGAAAAGTTTACATCATTTTATTTACAACCGAGAATCTGTGCTTCTTGGAGATGTTTTGTGAGTTGGTCTTGTTTATGTGTTTTGATGTGCTCCTCTCTGTTGACATATATGATCGAACTATGTGTGTTATGGGCTTTTTGTGTCTGACTTACTTTGTGTATTTGCTCTTCTCTTGTAAACAGCATTAAACCTTCTCCTAAGTAAGGAAATGAGCTATATAGCTTGACTTTATCATTATAATTATGATTGCGAAATCCTTAATTACAGTAAAACTAATTATATTAGAAGTAATCAAAATTTTAAGTATCCATGTAAGCAAACAAAAATGAAGACGTATGTCCCCCAACTTCGTATTATTATGAACTATTTTGAGATCCAGGGTTAGCAGAGCACCATCTCTTAGCACAGATCATAATTGAGAATACTGTAATTAACTTTCTCTGCTCTTTTAGCTACAGTGGCTGGTGGGTCTGCTGGTGTCAGTCAAACAACGGTCTCCAGTTCTTCTGTGGCGGAAGTTACAAAACTCTTTGTGTATGGTGAATCCGATGAAAGCATAAGAACAGCTCTCAGACGTTTTGAGGATCTTGTGAAGGATAAGTTCACACGCAAAAAAATAGAAGATAAATGTATACAGAATATGACTGAAGATGAGGTAAATTGCAACTCTTATATTTTAGAATTTCGTGGGGAAAAAGAGGAAACCACTTGTCATATTCTCTGTTTTGAGAAATAGTACACTAACACAGATGATATGTAGAAACTAAAAAAAAGCAATAATTTATTTAAAAGGTATTAAAAAGTGAAAATATAATGAAGACCCAAACAAACAATTTCAGGATTACATATAGTTAAATGCATTCTAGTACCGGCAAAACACCTCCTCCTCAAACCACATACACCCACACATGGAAAAGGTATTGAGAAAGATAATTCAAACTCGAAAAAAATAATACCATATAAATATTTTGAAGATGAAGAATTATAAATTTGTAGATATTCTGCTTATATCTATCAATCTTATTTCAAAATGTTCTAAAGAAATTAAAAAAATAAACCTATTGTTTCCTTGACAAAAAAAAAAAAAAAGATTGGTTAATTCATTAAAAACATTATAATAATTGGAATCTACCGTTGAGAAGGATCTGACGCAAAATTTTCGTTGGAGTCCGAATGTTATATTTAGAGTAAAAAATTACATTCCCATGGATAAAAAAAAAAAAAAGTTGTGCTGCTGGGGGTGGGGGTGGGTGGAGGAACCTTAGAAATACGAGTTCTGTAATTGTAGGCTAGCTGTTTGTCTGTCATGGCTATGCGTTATGTCCACACATACAAATACGTTGTGATATACTTGCACATATGCCATCACATGTGCCACTGTTACATAGACATACTATATATATGTACTATAATCCTTAAGTTTCGATTGTTCAGCATAGCAAAACATCATAAACTGTTCATCACAGTAGAACATCAAAAAATGTTTCATCTAGCAGAATATCTATAACCACACAAAGCTCGCGGGTGAGGCGAAAGAAACTTAAAAACATCTTATTGCCGGGGGAGGGGGCCTTAAAACACAGTGGTGATGCCACCTACCCCCACTCTATACTCTGACCGTGACACAATTTTTATTAAATCCTTTGAGTTTTTTGAAGGACAGAATGAGATGTACAAACATTATGCTCTGTTAGTATAAATAAAATAAGAAGAATCAATTTTACTAATGACAAAAGTGCACGAAGTGACAGTTACCATCTATTAAAGGTGATAAATGAACTATAATTGTTAAACTTGTGTTTGTAAAGGAAATGTAAGGGTTTAGCTTCTACTGTAGAAGGTGTCAATACAGCACTAAGGCAGATTTTTTTCCATTCTTTTTTCAGGCACGCAGTCGTTGCACATTCACTATTCCCACTGCAGATTTGCATAGCTTGGAAAAAAGTGATTTGAATCCTGCAAAAAATCTTATCAAAACTGAAAACGATGGTCAGAAGTGTTCCGTCCCATTGGAAAACCAGATAGCTTCTTTTATTAAAGGTATTAAAGTGATTAGTTCAGTACCTGCTGGTTCAAGGGAAGGAGGCGTTCCTACAGTGCTAGAGAACAAAAACCCTATGGTGAAAAGGGATGTTCCAAAATCAAAAGAGAAACAACAGAGCCCTTTGCTGGAAAAGAATGTTTCTAAACTTAGAGAGAGCAAAGAGAACACTTTGATAGAGAGAGAAATAGATTCTCTGGAATATGAGGCTCTTAAATATCTCCTGGAGGATTCATTCACTTGCTGTGCCACGAAAACGAGTGGAAAAGGTGGGCGGGTCACAGTGTCTGTACCCATGACAGGAGACATTTGCGATAAGATAGATTCCTTATGGCAGGAAACTGTATCTCTTGATGAGAGTGACTTGTCAAAACTTGAAAATCCTATTAATACAAGGTCTGAGGGAGTGGAGGCTTTCGTGAAGGTCTTTCAGAAGGAAAGAAAAGTTGTCATATTCTCCTTTGGCTACAGTAATATGAACAAAGCCAAGCACTTGCTGCAAGTTAAGACCGGAAAAATCACACGTAGGAGCAGAGTAGCCAGAAAGTTTGGAGAGGGATCATCCTCTAGCAGTTCACAGCAGCCATCAACTCATACTCATTCAAAGCCTGTAGATCGTATAGAACTGAACACAGAGTCTGGCATCAAAGTATTTGCGTACAAGACGGACATCACAAAGCTGCCTGTAGATGCCATTGTGAATGCTGCAAACAATAATCTCCAGCATGGTAGTGGGGTAGCAGCTGCTATTGCCAAAGCAGCAGGTCCTAGCCTGGAAGAAGAAGGAGATGACTACATCAACAAATATGGCCCTTTAAAGGTTTCACAGGTCATACCAACAACGTCTGGAGCTTTGCCCTGTAGGGCAGTCCTTCATGCAGTGGGACCACGCTGGTGGGACTACGAAGACAAGATGCAGTGCCAGCAGGACTTGGAGCAAACTGTTTTTAACTGCCTAGAAACAGCACATAACATGAAATTTGGATCTCTTGCCGTCAGCTCTATTGGCTCAGGTGAGGATGGTGTGCTGTGTGTGCACATGTGCGTGCTCCTTGAACTGTATATTTAGTGGTTGTTGCTCTCTTCTTAGAGACTGATGTAGCACAGGAACTTTGCAATCATACACCTGATTCTGATGGTGATCAATTCTGTCATTTATGTGTGCATAAATTTTACTTCCAAATTAAAACACTTTACAGTGTATTAACAACTTTAAGAGACAAAATCTTTTTCTGCTTAAATCACTTGCCTTTCAGGCTTAAGGCTTTCATAAAAGTCTCTCATCTGTTCTTTTGCTCAAATTCTCAGAAGTATACAGTGTATGGACCATACAATTAGTGATTTGCTTTCTCTTTTAGCCAAATGGCTATTTAATATGAAGATTACTCAAAATGTTGCTAACACCGTTTTCGCTCAATGAAGCATTTTATTGTGCAGTTTGAATGTATTTCTGTTCCAGCTATATTTGGAGTGCCTAAGGATGTGTGTGCTGAGATGTACCTACAAGCAGTACAAAGATTTGATAGCCACTATGGAATTACATCTTGTCTGAGACAAATCCACTTTATTGATATAAGTGATGAGATGGTCTCCAAAATCCAGGATGTCTTCTCACAGAAATGGAAAAGTGCTAGATACAATGTGCAGTCGAAACAACACAGCAGAACACAAGCAGCTACTTCTGGAAACAGAGGACAACCGAATAAAAATGAGTACCCATAGTGAAGCACCTTTTTCAACAACAGACTGCAATAATATAACAGCAGACAAGATGACAACAGACTGAAAACAGTCAGGCATTTAGAAACAGCTGTAAACATGGCACAGCAGCTTGTGAAGAACAAGACAGTAAATGCAAGTCCTTGTGGATGAATAAAATTGTATTTATTGTATTGTAATGTAATACCCAGAGAAGCGCTTATCACATCAAGTGTACCAACCTGTCAAATATTGACTGAGTTGCATCTAATAGCGCTACTTAATCTCGCACCGATACACGCGCTTCTCTAAAATCCTCCTTAATAACAGCAATTCTACGAATTACAATATCTATGAAATTTACAGGGAAAAAACTCGTCTAGGCGAGACAGCACATTAAATTGAGGTCGCGGCGCATACAATGACGATCGACCTCTGCACTTTACAGTTTCAGGTAAGTGGGCACCGACACCATCTTCCTACACGACGATCGGAAGCCCACTGCCTTTCTCTCATCAAGGTGACAGTGATGTACTTGTACAATGTTGAAACACCATTTTTTATTTCTTTCATTCTGCATTGTAAAAGGTTTTTACATACTTTATTGGTGTTAAGATTTTTTTGTGATTCAGTCATCAATAAATGACTAGGGACAATGTAATTAGAACCCTTTTGCACACCCAGTCGATTGTGTACATGGACAGCCCTTTCTGAGTATAAACATTCCTACTAGGGAAATTTTCTACTTTTTTCCGTCTTCTTGTCCTTGTATACACAAGCTCTGTTTACCACCCCATCCTGCACCAGCTCCAGGATTTCCTCTATGTGGACTTCATCTTGGCTAACTATGGCAACAAGCAGCAAGGGATCGAGAAGAATATATCTTGTGTTAAAAGTTTACTCCATTACGATCCTGGCTTGTGCGGAGAGTAAATCTGTTTCAGACAACTGTGGTGGATTGTTCCGCGGTTTTATCCATCGACCCATTGCTCCTATTTGGTAAATAGCTGCTGAAGAAAGTTATGCAGTAAGATATATATATGCACATGAATCTTTCAGTTGTATCTAAGTCTGACATGTGAAACAAAACATATATTTTCGAGAATTTCCTCAATAAAAGCCCGTACAGATCCATTTTTTATTTGGGAAAATTTGCAAATGGACTTGAATCATTGTAATTTTAAACGTTGTATCACGTGGCCCAGACAAAAGAGCAAAAAGATATCTTGCACGAGTGTTGTTGTTGTTTGCTGCAGCGAAGAACGGCCGACATCAATGACGAACAAAACATTTTGGTGTTTGACAAGATGAACCGCGTCGTCTAAACTGAAAGAAACTGTAGATAGTGATAAACATTGCCGGCGATGCTAGTGTGCATGGAAGAGACGAGCGACCTCTAACGTGTCTTGCACAAACGTTGACAAGAAGAGTGGCTGATCTTTCCTCGAGATGTTATCTGCTTCATTCATTTAACATCAATAGGCAGTGTCTGAACACAAAAACCAACACTTTTTACAAGACCAAAAACTCTTTGTATTTTGAGGCCTTATCAAAGCACTGTCAGTGTCTGTTGTATACAGTTTATTTTTCTGACTTTCAGCTTGTGACTTCTGGTAACGACGATTGAAGCCAAGTAAAAGTCGAGTTAAAAATGGCGGTAATTCAAGTTAGTGATGCACAGACCTCGTTATAGGAGTTTGTACTGCATTGTTTTTCTCAGATGTACCAGACTTGTGCTCACAATTTACTCACGAAACAGTATAGGAGTCTTGCTTGACTATGTTTTATCCAGGGCTCTGATGCAAAGTAGACTTTGAGCATCTGTACCTTAGTGTCTCCACACCAACACAGTCTTTACACTTAATGCACATTTTTAATGCATGCTTCGTTTTGTTAACACCCACTTATGTACATGTTTGGCCAGCAAAAGTGCAATTTTCACTGTCCATTGTATAAATAAACTATAAACTATAATTATATGTCAGTCCTTGTGGGAGCCGGAATGTGCTGGAACATCTTAACACTCTTTTGTCATTAGAACATATGTTACTAGGAGTCTGAGCTCATGAATACTATTCTCGGTATATTTGCTGGTTCTATGATTGTTGTCGGTTATGTTGATCCCGAACAGAAGATGTAAAAGTTTCGACAGGCCCAAGTGTCCGGTTAATGGTCAAACTGTTATGTGTTTGAATGTTGGACATTGTGATTACTCAAGTTGTCTTCCCAAAGGTGCTTAACAGCAGATTTAAATAACATGTAAAATAATAAAACGTAGACAAAGTCTTTAGAGAAAAAACTTTAATCCACCAGCAAAGTAACAGTAACTGTTTGAAGAATTTCTAAGGCAGATATTTGACAAACTTCAGATCCAAGGGTTAGTTTAAACACACAACTTAGTATTTACTGTAAAATCAGTAATAACATGCTATATTTGATATTCTGCTCTATATACCTACCTGAAGTTCCAGGTTGTAAACTGTATTAGCATATAAATTACAGAGTACACTATAATTACAGAAATCATTGCACTACATGTTAGGCAGATTCAGAAAACAATGTTGCATCATACAAGTTCTTAATGTCCAGTTTTGATAATACAAAGTGTTTCTATACTAAAGCCAGTCACGGTTGTTTGGTCTGAAACATGCGAAAGATCTGTGTGCTCTTTGTGGTGCAGCAATTAAATGCAGAGACTACAGTCACATGATGTTCATATGTATGTTTTCGTCACAGGGAATGTGATTGTAAAGGACAGGCGTCGAACAAAACTAAAGAACCAAATATTTTGCACTTGAATGTTCATTGTCAACAGATTCATCGTGATATGCATCAAAATCACCATGTCCCTCAAGACTTCTTCAGTGGAAATTTCCGTCATCAAAATCACAACCATCATTATCTCCATAATCAGAATCGCCACTGTCAAAGCTCCCACTGTTAGAATTCCCAGAATGCCCACAATACACACAGAATTACCAGAATATCCACAATGCCCACAGTTCCCAGGATTACCACTGCTAAGGTTGGATGGCAGGCTGTAGGGCCCTGCTGCTGCCATTTGGACCATGTGATTAGTCTAAGATCTCGGGGTTTTCAGGGTCAGCAGGTATTGTGGGTAGGCCTGGGCGTCATGGAAGACGACCACCATGTCTGGTCCGGTCACTGAGTCGTACAACCTGTCCGAGCCTGGCTTCTTAGGTGGGACTCTCATCTGCGAGTTACCCGGGGTAGATTCCCCTACCAGCACCAGAGCCAGGAATATAGTACCGCTGTGTGTGTAACTGTTGCTGAAATCCGCGTTAGTCGCGAAGTACACTCCGTGTCCGAACTTCGTGCCTGCAGAGAGAAACCCGAGCGATTATTTCCAAAACTCATTCAACACACACACACACAAACCACACACACACTATCACACACAGACACACAAACCTAACACACACACGCACACAAACCTAACACACTCACTTCCACACCAAATGCTAGCAAAGAGGTCCATCACATTGTTAGCATTTAAAATGCATCACGTGACTTTGTCCTCTTCTGAATTTTCTTGAGCATGAGCTTTGGCTGAAATTTAGTTTCTCATTTGTTCATTTATTCTGGGAAGGATTTTTTAAATCGGTTTTAACGAGTGTCTTCTCAAGTTACTGTTAAATTTTATATACACATTGCCCTACTGATAGAAACGATTTTATCATTATCGGCTCATATGATAATATATTAGAAATTCATAAATACGCATTTCATCACACAAAGACAATGTTGCATCCTATAGACATCAACATACAAGAAATAAGCCTTTATTAGTGACGGTTTAGTTGGTTGTATCGGGCCATCAAAGTATTTAAGTTCTGTCCTTAATGTTTGTAGGTATTATTGATAATGTATTGAATTCAGAACACGACGCTTCTTATCACCTTGACCACTTGATATTAGCTGAAATATTGCATAAAATATAGAACAGCTGCAGTCTCCTAAATACAAGTTGAAATGTTGCTGACCGTTCTGTCCACAGTAGCCACGGTTGAAACCGTTAGTGATGATGCTGCTGATGTTTGCGGCGTTGGTGCCGTGCCACAGTTGCTGCTCGTTGGCTGTGTTGGATGAGTTGTTCATTTTCATATCTCTCTTCTTCGCTCTGTACTGCTGGTACAGGGTTGGGTTCTGCACGCGCTGAATCTGACAACAAAGTACCTCACTGTTGTTTTCCAGTTTTAAACAACCAGAACTGCTCAGCCGAGAATAATGTAGAAATCACTCTTGGTGACACTCCTTACTTCTGACATTAATTTGTGAGATTATGTGTAAGATTGATATTGTCACCTAAAAATTGGGCCAGGACAAGGTTAGTACCTTGGTTTAAAAAAAACCTATATATTTCATCTTTTTTGAGGGTATTTCATCCGCCCTGACCTCTACTGGATTGAATTGACTTACTAAACATATAAAAACTTAGCTGTGATGCTAAGCTAGCTACATTCTGTCCGCAGCTTTATATGGTCAGGCATCGCTTGGTGACAGAAATGTGTTTTGATGATGTACTTACACAAATACAGTTATTATCCTTATCAAATATTATGTATTGTATTTCAATACATAATTTTATGTGATATAACTTTATACAACTGGCAGCTTGATACCACAGGTACGTACCTGAGTAATGTATAGCGTTACCATGGCGATGACGTCCCTGGATTTTTTTCTCCAGTGCCATTATAATCTTATCAGATCATAAGATGTTGTCTGTAGTTATTTGTTTACAATAATTGTTTGTAACTTACACTCTTCAAGCCATTCCTCTAGTGAGACCCACAACTTGCTGATATTCGGTAGAGGAGGGATCCAAGTCGACCAACTTGACGTTGTCTCCGTTCATTGGCTCCCAGTGGCTTGGCTGGGAAAGAACTGTACACACACACACATACACACACACATGCATATACCCAATAGCACATAAGACCAGTCCCATGAACTTTCTGACACGGCAACTTTTATGGTATTGAAACAATGGTCCTATAAACACTTTCCTGAAAGCCACCTCTAACATGCTTACTAAACATATCTCAGTTCTTATTCACTGAGGTCGGTCGTCCTTTTCCTTTGTATGCACACTTCCTGAATGTGACATCCGTGAAGAAAAAAGTGAGCCAATTCAAACACGGTTAAATTTTGTGCTCATGCTTTTCTCAAACATTTAATTCCGTTTGTATGTGTTCTACGAAATTTCTTACAACCACAAAGGAAATGCCCGCATTTCTGCTTCAACAAACCTGTTGCATTGCCACTCGTAGCTTGTGGGGCTTGGGGGTTCGAACTTTGCTTCTGCTTCGAACTCTGGCGACCACTTCCTGTCCTTGTTAGTCCCTTGCTGTCATTAATACTGTCCTGTACCGCCGTGAACACCTGTCAGCAAAGGAATGACGTCTTTCTATTAGCTAATGCCTCGTCACGTGACCTCCTCTATTGTCTTAATGCTTTCAAAGTTAAAACTGATTACTGTTGAACTAATTCCACCTTATTATCAGTGTAGATGTTGACAATTTAGACACAAAACATGTTTGCCCTGATTTCTCGGGAAATAGAAAAACATTTTCTTAAGTTAGAGAAAAAATAAGCTCTCCTTTTTTGATAAGGAAAATACTTGGAAATCGTAAGCTTATCGCTTTATGTTTTGCTTCCAGAAATGTTAAAAAAATATTAGAGGATTGTTGGTCAGATCATAGATGATCTTCTCATTAACACCCGGAACAAGGGAAGACCGAAGGCACTGACAAAAGTTGATGAGATGGCGTACTAACCCCTCCTACAACCATCCCAACCTGTGTCCAGACAGCACCACACAGCGACTCACCTGCAGGCCGGCCGTGTCATTGGTGAAGACAATGATCTGAACTTCTTGCAGGCGATAACCACGGTGTCTGTCGACCCACGAGTATATGGAGTTCAGCAAAATCGTGGCCACTCGATCGAGTGGGTACCCCAGGAAACCTGCACCCAGGGTGGGGAACGCAATGCTTTTTGCTTCATGCTGTTTCGCCGTGTCCAGACATTCCTTTACAGCAGATTTTAGTGTCCCCTGTGGGACCCCGGGGTATGCTTGCCTAGCAAGCATTGTAAGAATAGGGTCCCTGCCATCCAGCCAGGCATGTCGTAAGAGGCGACTAAGGTGGACACCTCACCTAGAGGTAAAATAGGTTGTGGTAGGGCTAACAACCCCGCCATGTAAAAAAAAAGCATGTTACAGAAACTAAAACCAGAGAACTCGTCACAGATGGCGAAGGTAATGAAGCACACCAGGAGACTGGACTAATGACGGACGACAGCCAAACCCGAAAGGGAGCTGGCGCCCCGACAGTGGATTTACTGAAGCCGAGGCAGAAGTTGAGGGTGGGGTGCTGGAACGTCCAGACCTTGTACCAGACTGGCAGGATGCTCCAATTAGTCAAGGAGTTTGACAACTACAACTTGGACATCCTGGGAGTCAGTGGGGTCAGATGGACCGGCACGGGAAAGAGGAGACTAGCGTCAGGACATAGCATCTTGTTCTCAGGAAGATCAGACGCTCAGCACTCTGAAGGAGTAGCTCTACTCCTCAACAAGAAAACGGAAAAGGCACTGCTGGAATGGAAGCCTTATGGACCCAGGCTTTTGAGAGCAAGATTCCATTCTAAGTACACCAAGCTGACAGTGCTAGCTTGCTATGCACCAACAGAAGACTCCGAGGCAGAAGACAAGGATGCTTTTTACGATCAGCTCCAGGCAGCCTCAGAGAGCGTTCCAGCCCACGACATGTTGCTCATCATCGGCGATCTCAATGCCAAGGTGGGAAGTGACAACACCTGCAGGGAGCATGTCATGGGCAAGCATGGAATCGGAACCATCAATGACAACGGAGAGAGACTGGCAGACTTTTGTGAAGAAAACAACCTACTGATTGGTGGCACACTCTTCCAACACAAAGACATCCACAAGGCAACATGGACATCACCAGATGGGAGCACAAAGAACCAGATAGACCATGTCATCATCAACCGAAAATGGAGGAGCTCACTTCAAGATGTTAGAGCCTACAGAGGAGCAGACATTGCCAGTGACCACACTCTTGTGATAGCCACAGTTTCCCTGAAGCTGCGTCGATCACGAGGAAAACAGGCACGTCAGCAGAGAGTGGACTCCGGCAAACTGAAAAATCCAGTCATCGAAAGGGCCTTTGCTATGGAAGTAAAGAACAGGTTCCAGGCACTAGGAGACCAACAAGAGATGACCTTAGACGACTTCAATCGAATCTTACAGGAAACAGGAGAGAAAATCCTGGGATTCCAACGGAAAAAGAAAGAACAGTGGATCAAAGAAGAGACATGGAAGAAGATAGAAGAGAGAAAGTCAGCCAAACAAAGAATCAACAGCACCAGATCTGAACGCCTGAAGGAACAACTCAGACAAAGATATGCAAAACTAAACAAAGAGGTAAAGAGGATGACAAGAACCGACAAAAGAGACCATATAGAGAAACTGGCAGATGAAGCAGAAAAAGCAGCTAGCAAAAATGACCTGAAGACACTGTACAAGATAAACAAACAGCTAAACAACGGGTTTAAGAACAGTGATGTGCCAGTGAAAGACGTGAACGGTAATGTCGTCGAGGGAGAGACAGCAAAACTACAGCGCTGGAAGGAACATTTTGAGTCGGTTCTGAACAGACCAGATCCCCCTCAGCTTGCAGACATCCAGCCAGCAGCTATAGACCTTGACATCTGCACAGACCCACCAAGCCTGGAAGATGTGACAGCAGCAGTCAAGACAATGAAGAGCGGCAAAGCACCAGGGGCAGATGGAATAACAGCAGAGATGTTGAAAGCAGATATAAATGTGACAGCTCCCAAGCTGACTGAAATCTTCAGACAAGTTTGGGAATCAGGGCAGCTCCTTGCTGCGTGCAAGACAGGGCTCATCTTCACGTTACCAACGAAAGGAGATCTTGGAGACTGCAATAATTGGAGGGGCATAACACTTCTCTCCCTCACCAGCAAGGTCTTCAGCAAGATTGTTTTGTCAAGACTGACGCAAACCTAAGGCATTGCGGAGTCCCTGCAAAACTTGTTCAGGTCATTGCAATGCTGTTCAGCGATTTCAAATCCCAGGTTGTCTGTGACACGGAGCTCTCAGACCCCTTCAGCGTCAGTACCGGGGTGAAGCAGGGCTGCATTCTGTCACCGTTCCTCTTCATCCTGGCCATGGACTGGATCATGAAAACTTCCACCGACAGTGAGAGGAGAGGGATCAGATGGACCATGACTATGAAAGCAACAACAACGCTGCAAGACAGACTTTGCTGATGACATTGCCCTGCTGTCACACCGCCACCAAGACATGCAGGAAAAAACAAAGGCCTTCTCGGAAACAGCTGGAAACCTTGGCTTGAAGGTTGAGCTAAGATGCAAACATAGAGGAGAATTCACTGCTGACAAATCCCGTTATTCAAACTGAACACCCTTGTATCGTAGGCGGACTCTATAGAAAAGATTGTTCACATGATGGACAAAATGTGACAAGACACTTACTCCTAGAAATCTGAAAGTATGCAAACCGACTCAAGTAGACAATTGCAAGGGAGACAACTCCTTTAGTGATATCTGTTGACATCCTGCTTTATCTCCCTTTAGAGTGTATTTTATTTTATATAAATGTGACCAGAAGAGCTAAAGAAATATGTAAACTGCTGACAAACAGTGTCAGTCCTGTGATAATGCCTCAGTCTTCATATCGCTTGTAACGGGGTGGGGTGGGAGAGTGGTGAGGGAGTAGTTTCTATTTTTAGACACTATACAACAGTAGGAAGTAGCGGGCCCTGCGAGACATGTTCGTGTCTTTACCTTGAGAACACGGCACAGGTAAGGCTCCGTGCGTCTCTTTTCATGTTGTTGTCTGTTGATCAGCAAGTACAGGTTGCATCAGGTGTGTTGACATACATTTTATTGTCAAATCGAGTGTCTGGTGTCAGTCATGTAGCTCACACTTTGCCGTCAGAGAATGTAGACTGCTGTAGATACTGTACTGCTCCGCTATTTACTGTACTAAGTTATATACAACTACAATAATTCCATCATATCTGTCACTTTCCAGCTCTTACAAATATGTATATACGTTCCTGTTTCTGTCACTAAGGAAATATTGTCTCATACAACTAGTGAGGTGTATAACATAAACAAAGTAGTAACCCCAGTTAGCAGAAAATTCTACTTTCGATTTCGTTTTGTACCTACTGGGGACATCGAGCACATTCGCCCCAGACCTCACCAGCATTTTTGTGTTCCTTCAGAGAAATGATTTCTGCTGCACATTTCCGTGAGAAAAATTAAAACAATCATTAGTGCATAAACGATTCTACAAACACCAAGTCACCAAAGAAAGAAAAAAATATTTATAAACAAAGTAAGCTTACAGTACACAGACTACAACAATTCAGCAAAGCAAGCAGCAGGCAAAATTTCAAGGAAGAGGACTACTTACTCTGATGCATTGAAACAGCTCTCCGATTTAAAGTTTTATTAAATGCACCCCTCAGTTCTGTCTTACTTTATTGTTTATTTCTTTATTTATTTCCACAGAACACATTTGATAATTTTGTTATAAGTTAGTAAGTATACCACCATTGAAAGGATCTCATTTGTACTAATTTCTGTACCTTTTGCTCGTAAATGAGCAGTGGATTGTCGTATCTTTTAAATATATTAATGTTTATCTCAGACAAGGCAGTCGTGAATCAGTTTTCAGTGAAAGAGGTACTTGTGTATGTGGTGTATGTATCAGTATTTATTCACACGTCACATACCAAAGCACTAACCACCAATATTCCTGGGGAAAACATTAGATACATCCAGCTTTGATCTTTGAGGGAAAATGTGCGATGTTTTCAGAACTTTTCGTTAATTTAGTATAGCTATATATATATAATAACAGACTTTTATTAATGCAGTTGAGGTCTGTGTGCGGTCAAGTTTGTGCCATCTGTGAAGAACCTCTGTATGTTCCACAAACATCATGGCGTCCACCTGGCCACCAGTCAAATCAAACACTGGAGTTAACGTGTCCAAGCTCGTGGCAAAACTCCTACATCATGACACAGTTCTGCTTGACTTACTTGGAGAACTGATGGACTGTCACTGCTTGATAGACAGGAGCAGCATAGCCAGTGGTAACATCCTAGTGATCCACGGAGACCCCAGGAAAGTGGCAGACGTCATCCACAAAGTTGTCGACGAAACAGATGTGAAAGCTGATGAAAATGACAAAGAGGTTTTAACCGTTTTGGACTCGTTCAAGGAAAGATTCCGCGCTCAGTTTGAAACCAATTTTGAGCAAGACAATTCCACCTTCAAAACAGCTTTTCACAGAAAAATAAGCGATGAAGTGAAGCCTAGTATCTTATCGCTGACTAATAAAGATGGTAGACTACCGTTGTCAAGGCACCAACTGAGCTATCTTCACTGTCATTTGGATCATCTAAGAGAACAAGTTCGTACATCTTGGCCTGAAAGTGCTGTCATCATCAATGTGCAGAACGAAGCCAAAGGACAAGGAGGTTTGGTAGTTTCTTCCAAGCGACACGATTTCCAAGGTGTAATAAATTTCCTTCATCTTTTCATGGCAAACATCAAAACATCTTCAAAAGAGCTGGATGCTTCACGGGCACTTTTTCTTAGCGGTGTGAAAGGTCAAAGAGATGTCACGCGATTGCAAAAGGAACATCAGTGTCAGATCTCTGTCATTTTACCTGGACATCAGGTGTTGGTGCGAGCTGAGTCTCCTACAGGACATCGTCTCTTCCTGTGTGAAGGCAACATGGCCGCCACTGACTGCAACATTTTAGTTCTACCTTTCAGCGAGAATCAGAGGGGTTGGACAGCTACACAGAAACGTGTTCTTGACAGAGGTGAGACCCAGTAAAGTGTTACAATAACAGTAAGTGGTCATATTGTAGTGCTGGGTTATATATTTATTTATATGTATGCGAGTGTGAGTATGGTTGTGCGTGCGTGAATCTTTGTTTTTGGGTTGGTATGATGGAAATATTTGGATCCATTATGAATGTTCCTTGCTAATAACCCAGAGAGCCCACTTGTCCTTTAACTTTGATGATATTTTATAATATACATTGGGTTCCCAGTCACTTTATCCCCAGACACTTCATCCCCGACACTTCATCCCCGACACTTCATCCCCTAGACTTTTAATCCCCAGACACTTCATCCCCAGACACTTAATCCCTAAACTAAATCCTTAACTATAAAAATTATGAAGTCAGCGAAAAATTTAATTGAAATTCAAATTCAAATCATGCTATTAACTTCAACGTCATTTGAACATCTCAGTGGCGTAGGAAGATGTTCGGCGTTGGGGGGGGCAAACTCCCTGCTGACAGTGAACGGCGTTCGCACTCGCACATTACGTAAAAAAGATGGGGGGGGGGGTACTGCACGCACGCACGTACACAGTGGTAGCATCACAACACGCTGTTATTGTTAAAAGGCAAAGCAGAATTAAATAAGAAAAAACAAATTGAAGAATGACTCCCCGGCTAACGCATTCACAACGCATACTGGCCAGGGTAGCCATCGGGTGGAAAAACAAAGGTAAATATTAATTAAGCCTACTCACCCAACGGCTCGTGACACGCTTTGTTCTATCTCACAACAAACGCGGGGAAAATGGTTGCTGGAACCCTCTTCTAGACACCACGCCAGTTCCAGCGACAGTACACACAGCACGTGGCAATTTAAACCCCCGACTACTCCCAGAGACGGGCACAGGTCTCTCCACCAGCAAAAAATCTCATCTTCCGCCCCGCCGTCTTCCCAGTCCACATATACCTGTGTGGCAGGTTTCTATAGGCTTCGAGAAACCTCCAGAACCTTTCCCTACCCACAGGGCCCAGCGTCCGCGAGATAAAACACGTTACAAAGAGGCACAGCCCTATACCTGAACTTGGTGTCCACACACCCTGGGAAAATAGCCCCATCCACCTCAAAGAGAACCAAAGAGACCAGAGAGGAAGGGACGCAAGGCTACCGTATAATTAAGGGCCATAAACTGGCCAGACCACCGTGGCCAGGGGACGAAACTAGGGTGGGAATGGCCTCAGGGCCACCCCTTCCTCGCTCCGCTACCCGACGGTGCTGAGCCAGCGATGCGACACGTTCTATGGCCATCTACCAAAACACGGACACATATATACAAACCAAACAGTATAACACAGATAACTTATGTTGAGTACCAGCCACAGTCGTTGATGATAAAAGAGTGCCCTTGTGTAGTTTTAGAAATGTTACTTATGCACTTCCCCCTGAGTCGTAGATAGCAATAATACCAGTCTCTCTGTCTCTAAAGAAAACTACCAATATAGGGACTCAGAGTCTTTGCCTTACTTAGGTGAAGTCAAAGCCGTCAATTCGCACTAAACCGTTGGTGTCTAGTAAGATGGAAGTCCTCATGCTTCGCTAGCTTTTCACAAAGTGTAAGGGTTCCTGTCTGATTGGCAAGACTGGGGTATTGCCGTATTGGTATGCAACTAATTCGTTACTGGCTTTCTGTGTTCCCCATGACCAGTGCGGCCCCTATGGTTGTAAGCGATAGCAGATAATTTTAGGGCGACAGCGAGTGGGTGGGGGATGTTTGATGTTGGTCAAACGAAAACCGCCAAAGAAAAGGCGTCGCTTTATGGGGGAGGGGGGAGGGAGACCACACTCGATGTACCGATGTACTGTCCGGCTGCTTTCTTCGCTCAGGCTTCAACACAGCCTGCAATTAGCATGCAAACAATACCAACGGACTGTCCCCGATCTGATCGTCAGAGGTGTTAGAGCCTCCACTTGCCTCAGGGCCCGCTTTTGTGACAGTGATGACCGTCTCCTCTCTACGTTCCCCTACCTTTCTTCAGTTCTTTGCTCTTTGTGAGGAATTACGTCTCAAATATTGGGGGGGCAAAAGGATATTCCTGCCCCCCCTGTATTTTCCTTGGGGGGGCGGCTGCCCCCGATGCCCCCGCTGCCCCCCTGGTTCCTACGCCACTGCTGATCTACAACATTAGTTAAAGTTCATATAAGCTAGTAAATTTAATGTTCTTTAACAATATGATATGAAAATAGTTCTTGAGTGTTGGGGATGAAGTGTCGGGGATGAAGTGTCTGGGGATTAAAAGTCTCGGGGATGAAGTGTCGGGGATGAAGTGTCTGGGGATTAAGTGACCGGACACCTATACATTGAACACATTTCTTGTATTTGAAGGTCTGCTGACAACCAAAACTGAGTTGTATACAAATTGGATTGGCTCTCCTCCCAAGAAGCGCACTTTGATACTTCGGTGTCCGACACCAGAAGCTGGAGAAACAGTGATGCTAGTTCATGTTTCTGACCCTACGGGTGGTCCCTCTTCAGGAGCTGAAGCATTGACTCAAGAACTTGCTCAGGAGTTATCTAAAGGACTGGCTGAAGCTCGAAGGATTTCAGAACCACGTGGTGAATTCATCGCTGTACCCGTTGCCATGAGTACTCGGCAATCACTGAGTGATAATCTGGAATTCATTCTTCCTGTCATCCAAGATTACTTGGCCAAGGAAGTGATTTCTGCAACTGTTGTTCTTTACCTGGAGAAATTATCTGTGTCTGAAAAGCAGAAGCTCGTTGAAACCCTGGAGAAGAGGATAAATCAGAACTGGAAAGTTCAGACAGACGGTGGTGAGATCCTATGTGCAAAAATGATAACTTTTTCTTGCTGGAAGAAAATTGTCCTTTTATATAAGGGAGCTGTTAATCTGAAAGATATATACAGCCTCTTATGAAATAGTCTAACCTGAAATTTATGGTAGATAACATTGACCTAGGATCTTCTGATGTTTCTCACATTTATTCTTATCGACGTTTTTATTTTCGTAAAATTTCATCTTATTGTTTCAAAGGAATAATTAGGCTGATAGAGATTTAACCAAAACACAATTTGGTGGGAAAAGGAGAACTGACAATGAACAATATCGTAAATATTTGTTAAGAATTTGTTTTTAGAAAGTTCATTGACATACACATTGTCTAGCTAAATATCTTTCATGTTTTGCAGCTGCTGTTTATGAAGATAATTTCTCATCGCCAAACCTCGTTGTTGCTGGGAAGATGCAAGATATAGAAACAACATTTAGTAAGGTTTGTGTCATTGAATGCTTAACACATGAGAAGTTAAACGGGAAAGAGCATGCAATAAGATATAGTGATGTGCTGGGTCACACGGTCGTTGAAGTCCAGCTTGCACCACTTCAATGTTCGAGAAGGATCCCTGGTGTCCTGTGAGTGTGGCGACCGTGGTCCCTACAAAGTCGTTGGTTTTGCGACTTCTGTTCGAGTGCACGTCCACAACACACATCATTACAGCAGAATGTGAATAACAAAGAACTTGTACAGTTTGTACTTGGTAGAAAACCTGATAATGTTACTTAGCTCAGTGCTGATCGTCTGGCCATTGCTGCTGTCTCTGGTGTTATTTTGATGTGGATGTCTGTCCTGCATCTCCCATCGCTGGAGAGGGTGGCTCCCATGTGCTTGACTGTTGAACTCGAGTTGTATTCCATCATGTTGATCTCGGCTTTGTCGCTTACTTTGGTTTCAACCATGACTGTGTTCTTGTCAATGCTGGTGTCTATTCCATGTGCGTCCAAACTGTTAGTTTGTTGGTAAGGTGTTGCTGCCTTCTGTTGTCTGCAATGCGTAGGATCTGCCCACGATGGAAAAAGGATAGTCGTGGGGAGTTTCTCGAATAGTATTTTCCAGAAAAATGTTTGACCACACGGGGGAAAGACGGCACTCGTGACCTATGCCCTCTGTTCGGTGATAAAAGTTCTCATTTGGTTGTCCAGGAAGACTACTCTTCTGGAGCTCTTGCACAAAGCTTCGGTGAATTGAACGAGGCTCTTTAATGTTGAATGTTTCAGTTGCAAAGCCTGCATGTGCCCAGTGACATCCAGAAACGCGCATGTTTACTGGAATCTATGAACAAACCAAGACAGGTAAGTACAGTTTTAGAGGTCATTTAAAATAAAGTCTTTTAAATTTTAAATTTTGTAAATTCATCTTGTATCTAAATCACATATAATCGGAGCAAGCTCTTTTCATGCGTTACAGGAAAATTTGCGAAAAATGATTGTGTGTGTGAAATACAGCCCACTGTAGTTAAGTAAAGAAGGGACGAAACCTTTAGTTTATTCACCATTATTTTATAATCAACTGTGTCAATGAAGACAACAGGGATGCAATTAATTGCTAGTAACTGGATATAGTTCAGCGCAAAATACTATTTTTCCCAGTCTAGGCCAATACCTTCCTGACCATGATCAGATGGAGGTCAATAACATAGACGTCAGGATTGTACAGAAATACATTTGCGTTGTCAAGGCAACAGCCAATAGGAAAGCTGGCATCATGTGTTCTACCATTATGGTGACAATGCAGTTGAATTAAATGTAAAACTTATCCTGTTCACCTGACAGTGTATTCATTTCAATGTACAGGTCAGGAGATCACCCACGCAGGAAAGCGAAGCTGATGCTGAGGACAACAAAGACATTGACAAAGAGGATGATGTGAGAACAGTGTGTGTGGATGCTCTCACTGCTGATGATGGCGAGTTGTGTCAGATGTACTTCCAGAACAACGAGCAAAGTGGTGGCGGACAGTTGGCTCAGAAAACCGTTGTATGGGACGATGATACCCAGTGTTGGATGATCACTTTTGAGCAAAGGGCTGGTGAGAAATCAATATTTTAAAATAAATGTTATTGTATTCAGGGATGCTGGTATAAGGCTCTCTTTAGTTTCTGTTGTTTTAGGTGAACTAGTCAAAAGCAATCGTCAGATGTTCTTGTTGATCTTATTACACAGCACAGTTACCTAACAAAAACAAATAGTCAGTTATACTTTATTGCTATCCTTAAAGACAATTTTGAAAATGTTTCCATTATTCTCAACGAACATTCAATCGTCGATATACCTGCTTTGTTGCTCCGAACTATAATACTGTTATTTATTCTTTCTGTCTTTACAGTGGCAGCACGGGTGGCAAGTCGTCAACACACAATCAACGGTCAGCCAGTGGACGTGAAGCTTGTGTATACACCTCAGGTATCATACCCGGATAGACTGCTGTTCCACAACGTTTCTGAGAGCATATCACGTGACTATCTGACCTTGTACCTGGAGCGCATAACTGGACAGGAAGTAACGGACTTGATGTATGCTGATAAGGCTGGGGATGTCCTTGTGGTACTGGACGAGGAGCCAGGTATAACCCTACATGTTGTCTTAAGAAACTCTGTCAATAAGTCAAACAAAAATGTTTTTGATATTCTTATTTTGCAATTGGTCTTTACTGAAATAATAATCGGGTGACTGATTTTATAAAATATTAACATTAAAGTCCTAGCCACAATTTAGTAACGGCAATGAAATAATGAAAAGATACACTATATGTAAAGCACAAAGAAATGACCATACATAAGTGAATTAAGAGAAGGAAGAATGTCAGTATTATTCAAGAAAAAATATCATCATGTCCTTTTTAAGACAACGTGTAATTTATGTTTAGTATTTCTTATTATTGGTGACTGAAGATTATGTAACAGTAGCTTATACTGGTACTCAGTAGCAGTTGCACTTGTTAAAGTTTGCTATTGTCTGCCGAGAAAGTATTTTGTACCACCAAGAAATTAAGACTGCGACATCATGTTGGAAATACCATCCGCCCCCTACCCCAAACAAGAAATAAATAAACTCCCGCATAGAATTGCTTCATAGAAAAACTAATACACATCATTCAAATGGACAAGACTTCTAAAACACTCAGAAACGTCTGTAATTACAGGAGGTTTTGTCTATTGTTAGACTTTACCCAGGTGCAAGAAATGTGCCGACAAAAGAAGCTGGAGGGACAAGAGCTATGGGTATCGAGGGTACCCGTATCAAACTGCATTCTTCTTGAAAACCTGAGCGAGGCAACGAGCGAGGACACTGTGATGTATTACTTTAGTAACAAGCGGAGTGGAGGAGGTCCAGTGGAAAAAGTCGTCTTTCAATCTGAGCAAAGAAAATGTCTCGTTTTCTTTTATAACCACGAAGGTATGAAGATATTTTGCAATATGAATTATATATATATACTGGTGTAGTTCTTTTATTTTTTTTAATTGTATTGTGTGTAGTCTTTCATGTGTGTAGCATTCCTAAGGCACATGTAGGAATGTTTGTCCACCAAAGGAAAATGATGATTATAACTTCACCAAAAATATAAGTAGTTTCAATCGCGATGGGTTCAGATGTAGACGATGAGGCCACTCCGGGTCTTCTCCCACATTTGGCCTCAGCAACTAGGTCTTCTTGGGTGAGGACTGCCTCAGGATGAGTTATCGAGGGCAAATGCAAAATATCGATGGCAAGATGTTTGAAGGTGGTTTTAAGGCTGTCTGTGTCGCTCACCTTTGCCATTCAACTATGTGTTTTCTTTATCTACAGCACATACAGCATAATATCTTGAAAATAGCAAATGGTCTTTGGGGACCAAATGTCTAGGGAGCAAAATAATGTTTGTATTTTTAATTAGAAGGGAGTTACTCTTCATTTTATTAAGTTCTTTTCCTCCATACTTGGGCGTGTAATGTGCCTTGATAGTTTTGCAGGATAAAAAAGTATAAACTATTTTTCTGTTCCTTAACAGTGATCGAAAACATCCTAGGAAAAACCCATGCACTGGATGGAAGCCAGCTCCAAGTCAGGCTGTACATTGAATGTCTTGGACCATCAGGGGGTAGACGAGATGCCAGTCCTTTTACTCTGCCCAGTCGTGTAGAATTTAAAGATGTGGATAAATACAAGATGGTCTTTATTCGGCAGTCGGCTGCATTACAGCAAAGACTAGTCGAGCTACTGACGGCTTTACACGCAAAGTTGATCTCAGCAGACAACCTTTTGTCTGTGGAATGTACCCTGACAACAGCAGTTCCCCATGCAAGTCAGCTGGCTGCTTCTTGGACCAAAGATGTTCAAGACGCCGTGAAATCAGTTATCAGCATGGTCGTCGTTCTTCATCAAGAGGTGATGCAGGATGTGTGGACTGAGACCGAGAAAGCTGTGGCTGCCATCAAGCCCACGAGCCAGGACTCAGCACTCATACTCGTTTTAGCTGAAAATAGGAAGTTCATAGTGGTGGGCGTGAAGAACTTGGCTGACGATCTGATGAAGCAAGTGAAACAAATCGTCACCCAGAAGGAGGAAGAAGCTGAGCGTAAAAAGCAGGAAGTCACAGAAACTAGGAAGCTCAAGCCATTCCAGCTTCATCTTCTGACAGATATGTCATTTCAGAGCGAGGTGGCCAAGCGACACCCAGCACTTAAGGTCGAAATTTGCATAGAGAAAGGGGAGATAAGTTACCAGGGTTTGATCAGAGATGTGAAAGAAGCTCAGGTTGAGATGTACGAACTGCTGATGACTGTCAGGTCAAAAAAACTCACCATGTCCAACCTGCAGAAAACTATTTTGAGTGCAAAGGAAGGGCGAGACTACGTTGTCCACAAATTTCATGTTGACAAACTTGTGGCTGTCTGGGATGTAGACAGACAGGGAGAGGTAACTGTCTACAGCTGCTCTGACTCTGACCTTGCAAAAGCTATTCAAATAATGCAGAAGTCTGTTGTGCAGCATCAGAAAATCCTTGAACCCGAGACAACTGAGCTGCTAATGTCATCACAGTGGACCGAGTTTGTTTCTAAACTAGCTGGGGACCATTCTGGTGTCTTGAAAATTTCTCATGTTAAAAATGACCACCAACTGCTTCTAGCAGGCATAGACAGCATAATGAGTGGAGTGATAGACAAGACTGAGAAATTTCTGAAAGAGAACACCATCTACACGCTTAGCTGCCATTTTTTTCCGAGTCGTCAGTTTTTTGTGGCCAATTATTGGTGGGCCAGGGTCATCAGTATCAGCAATAATTTGAAAGCTTACAAGATCGAAGTAACTCTAGTTGAGTCTGGGCATCAGTTTCATATCCGTGGAACACAAGCAGGGTTAGAAACAATGACAAAGAACCTCGAGCAGCTGGGTTCAGAGGTCAAGTGCCACATACAGACACTGGTTGACCAGTACCAGGTTAAATTCCTGTTGTCCCCCAACTGTAAAAGAGACCTGGAAAAACTTGGCCGCAGCACCAGGTGTGTCTTTTCCTTGAAGGAGGAGCCTGTAGACCTGGTGAGCAACTATTTTGTGAAACTGTCTTATTTGTATCTTAATATGAGAATATCGTTTTGTATTTTACTAATATTTGTATCGTTTTTGAAGGAAGAAAATACAATTATAAGAAACATTCGAGCCAAAAACTTTTTCAAAGATGAAACATGTATGGACCAGATTTCAAATTCAGGTTTATTTAACGTTGAAAACAATAAGTATGAATTTCTTTGTGGTGAGAGAGTTAGGTTGAGTAGTTTAGATGAGAGGAGGTAAATCACAACAATGAGTTACATGTTCTAATGTTAAGTTAACCTATACGACGGTTGGTCTTTTGCTTCATGAAGTCGAAGCTGCTGTTCTCATTTTTTCTAAGTTTTAATGCTCTGGGAGATCATAAAAATATTCTACACTTATGATGAAGATGTGAAAACAGAAAGACTGAGACTTTTTGATCGCCTGGAAAACCCGCTTTGTGAAAATTTTCATCACACATGCGCATGGGCTTTCTTTACGATTTCTTCGGTTCATGGCATCTAAGAAACAAATCACATGTTCAACGCAACCCGAAGGACAAATATGTTCTTTGAGTTCACACATGACCAAAGATTAGGAAAATGTGAACAACCGTCCCTAATACTTTAAGCAGACAACTAAACGAACATTCCGACCAAACTTTGTCTGGACTCTGTTCTCTACAGGTGGTGCAGTCAGACAGTTCTCAGAGACTCACTAATGAAGTGACTTCAAAACCTTCAGTGAACCAAGCAACTCCAAAGCGGTCTTCAAACCAAGGTGAAAAGCAAGTGTGAAAATTTTATCATCACATTAAATTATAATTAACAATTTCCAAATAGTTTAGTCCCACCATCAGTTGCTAAAACTTACCTTGTAGTGGTGTGGGGGCTTGAGGATCCACAGAGCCATGTCGGCGGGAGCCTTGTGGTCCTGGCAGGTGAAACCAAGCCCAACAGGGGAGAGGCCAGACTAAAATGTTGTTCCCTGGCCCTCCAGGTTGGGGGTTTACTTTGGGCTAACAACCCACTCATGTAAAAATAAACTGTTACAGAAACCGCAACAGTATCACAGGGGCCTGGTGGAGGAGATTTTTGCGGCCCTTTGCTCGTGGAGGAGTAACAAGGAATAAACTAAACTTAATGTTCTATGTAGGATGAGCGGAATACCAGGTCTGACAAAAAAGATTATAATGGAAGATACTGTAATATGTTCTGTCTGCTTTGTTAACTACAGCTGCGGGTGTCTCTTTTGGTCAAAGTCGAGTAGAGCTCTCCAGCTCTTCTTTAGCAGAGGTTTCAAAACTCTTCGTGTATGGGGAATCTGATGAAAGCATAAGAAATGCCTTCAAACATTTTGATGATCTTGTGAAGGGAAACTCGACAAGCAAAAAGATCGTCGATGACGTGATACAAGATATGACTGAAGATGAGGTAAACTGCAACTCTTATCTTTTAAGAAACTGTTGAAAATAGAGAAAACTACTTGTCTAACTCTGTTTTGGCGAATAATATATGTACACACTAGAATAAATAAATAAAGTAAATTACTGAATCAGTTTAAAAGCAACACAAAGTGAAAAAACCCAAATAATATCAGGAATACACAAACTTGAACCACACGCGCGCGCGCGCACACACACACACACAATGTAGAGAGTAAGATTTACCAAACACAAAAACATAATACATGTACTGTAAAAATATTTTAATAGAAAGAGGTAGAAGTTTGAAAATATATTTATATGTTTGAACCCTGTTCCTAAATCTTCCAAAGAAATTTGAAAAAAATGTTTGCAAAAATAGTTCCATAGCGTTCTTTTAACAGAAAGAAGAATGGTTTATCATTCAAAATATGCATGATATATAAACTTGTATATATACCAGCACTTGAACGAATATTACATTTCTGCATGTGGATAATAAATTGTTTTGTTTATTGAGAACTACATAAGTATATATATATATAGAAAACGTTATAGTTATAATTAATGCAATGACCATCTATGTTGTTGTTGCTGATGACAAAGTCCAAGTGATAATGTAAATAATGTAAACTGCAATGTATAACTTACAGTTGCGAGGAATCAGGGCTATGGGGCAGTCGTGGAATGTGAAGGTGAAGGTTGAGCCTTTAGTGGGACAGGTCATCGTTGATGGAATGCATGCCGATGTGTTTGGTGCAAGCAATGAAATCATCAAGATCATTCGCGAGACTGCTCATTACAGACAGCAGGCCAACAAGGTTCAATGGTGTTTTCTGGAGGTAAAGAGATCTTAGCATTCATTTCAATGGAACTTTAATAAAAGTGAGAATTCCGGAAAGATGCACACTATCTAGCTGTCGTCAACAACGCTCAGCAACTCATCTTTTTTCTCCGGAAGCTAAAGTCTTTCTCTGTCTCCCATTGATCTCTTCAGCTCTTTGATTGATTGCACATAGAGGGCGTGCTGTCCTTCTCGTTTGCTACCATTCTCAGATCGAGCCATCCAGCCTGTTCCAAATATTTCAAGAGGGCGTTAAAGACTTTCCTATTGCGGAAATACCTCTTGCAGTAACTCCATTCTCACTTTAACCATCTGTTGTCCATGGTTAAGGAGAATGTATGTCACCATTATAAAACCAATAAAAAAAGAACAGGACGCTGGAAACAAGTTTGAATACTTTGGTTCAAAATAAAAAAAATGACACCCGCTTAGCCATTCGCGAACAGTTTTCATATAAACTTGTAGTCACAGTTTAATCTTTTCCTTTGTGATATGAGGGTTTCACCCTCAAGAAATGAATTCAGTGCTTAAAAATATAACTAAGCATGAACGTATTGATTCGACAGAACTACAAGTTTAAATGAATAGTCTGGTCACCGACTACAAGGACAATTATCCCGATCTTGTCATGCACCATTAGGCAAAAGCAATGCCTTTTATACATTTCTGTCCTCAAGGTGACACAAACTGGAACTGAGCAGAAAGAATACGGAATGTTTGAGAATCACATAATGGAATTTGCATACCAGCAAAATAAAAAGACAGCAACACTTGTGGATGCTTGTGGAGTAAAGTATATCGTCGACTTTGATTCTATGAAGGAGTATGTAGCATCTGATCCAGACGACGCAGTTGATGTGATTAGAAAAGAAAAAATTAAAGGTGAGAGAACAGCAGTTAAAATGTTTTTCATTTCATAAGTCCAAGATGATCTGAAACACAAAAGGAATTGCAGCTTGACGGTGCTATAAAATACAAAGAAAGCTCAAGGCACTCATAAGGGCATAACTTGGACATATTATTAATACAACACTGTTCGATTATACAGTGTAGTTGTAACTACTGACCTTAGAATTATGAACTTCAAGTGTTTTCGCTTGTAATTGGGTCATTATATTTATTTACTAAATGTGATCTCATTTTAAAGAAATAGTTTTGTCATTTCAGTAAAAGGTCTGTTAATGTCTGAACATGACTCCCAAACCTAATTTTTACCTTTTGATGCAGAATTAATTTTTGCGTGAATGATTATTGTCTTATATTTCTGTCTGTTAAGACACATTTGCATATTAGTTTGAGGATTTGTTTTATCTGTTTGAATCTGAAAATTTCAAATATATATTTAGATGTTCTTGTTAAATTATTTGTGCAAAGGGGATTGTCTACTATTCAGCACAAAATGTGTTATATAAATCTATCTTTTTATTTTCAGTATTAGTTGGTTTACTTTTACTATATACACTACTTATTTAAGGAAAGTATTTAGCATGAGAAATAAATAAGGCACTGTGAAGAGATTTACTATTTGATATTATACTTTTTCCTAAAAACGAAAGTCAGCACCTTTCCCTTTTGTCTTAGCAAAGTAAATAGTATAAACAAGACAAGTTGTGGTCGCCGTAACACATTAGCAACTATTATTTATTAGCAAAGTTACATTTATTTTCAGAATCTTCCCCAGCTGTCTTGCCAGAGAACTGGAAGATACGGCCAGACAAAGATGTTCTTAACCTAGTGAAGCTCGATCCTCAAAGTCCCGAGCACCAGCAAGTGGAGAAAAACTTTAGGTCCTCACAACTTTTAAAGGAAGCCATCATTTCGGTAAGAACTCTTGGTAGCTAAAGCAGGGTAGGGAAATTTACACAAGCTTTGTTAATAGCAACAGAAATGTATATTAAGTAAATAATAATAATCAGAAAGTAAATTTTGAGGGAAAAAGCAAGGAACATCCAATACGAGATAAACAGAAAACATACGAGTTCGGTACATGGTTTGTGTTAATGAGTTCATTTGTGCATGTCCAAGCGTGCTTGTGTGTGTATCATGTCTGTAGACATTTCGTAAATGCCATGAACTCCTTCATAAGGAGGAGATATGTGTGTACTACTACTACTAATTAATGATGTACTTTCGCTCCACAACCACAAACAGAAAATTGTGCATTAGAAACAATCTGTTACTGTATACTCTGTGTCTAGAAACTGATGAATCTTAACATACGTTTTACGGACTCCAAACAGTTTGAGTAGAGAATATTTTTCTCTCACAAGATTACGAAAAGCCCTCGAATGATGTTATAAATATCAAAATGGCCCTTGGAGGAAAAAACCTTTTCCACCCCTAATATAAAGCAACGATTAGTACATTTAAAAGAATTGGTCTCATTACTCAGTAAAGATGGTGTACAAGAAAGAAAATAGTGTTTTCACTTGTAATTAGGTTATTGTAGTTATTCTGTTTTGCAATTACGATGACACGCAGCTGTACTGCTCTAATTTATCTAAATTCTCATAATGGAATATGGTGGTAGTGGTGATTTTAAACTTTGTTTCCATCTCAGTGTAGTGACTAGCCCAATCAACTGCGTGATTGTATTCCACTTTCTTTGTGTTTATGAATATGTTTGCTTTATTTGCATCTTCAATTTGGTCACACACTAAAAGCATGATTTCCAGATTGAACGGATTGAGAACCCCACAATGTATCGACGGTATATGGCCAAGAAAGCTCAGCTGGATAAACAGAATTCTGGAATTTGCAATGAAAAAGGGCTGTGGCACTGCGCATCACGTGATGCTCTTTTAAAAATCAACCGCCATGGCTTCCACCGCAGCTACTGTAGCAAAAATGGTAAGAATTACTTTACCGATCATACTGGTTGGTGTTTGATTAATAGTATTTTATGTTCTGCTGGTTGTTGCCAGAACAAAAATATAATCTGTTTCATGAACAGTAAATCTACGATTTTTTAAGAGAAAGATTTTCTATAAAGATGTCCTTCACTTCATGTGTTTAACAACTTTCACAGCATCCTGGGTCTAGCAGAACAATGCAGTTTTTTAATATAGGTGTCAACAGTCGTTAATGGAGCAAGGAATACACTTAAGTTCACTCAAGCGTAACTGGAGACTTGTGTGTGTGTGTTGTAGTTACATGAAAGAAAAGACAAGAAACGAAGGGCAGGTCAAATGAGAGAGAGAGAGACTGTATGAGGAAAACAAAAGAGTGAGTGAGGTAGACAGAGAAATCAAACCGTAATTTCAGATTCCTAAATTCATTACGCAATAAGGTGGTTAAATTCTAGAATTTTATTGAGACCAAACTAAGAGTACAACAATTTTTGTAAAACATGACCTTGATAACCACTGTCCCTGTTCTCTTTGTTTGTTTATGTACTAGGCTGTTCCTAGTTTACATTGCGGTAAACCATCCCATGGGACACCTCTAACATTCCTAGGTGATGGCAGTTATAAAATTCAAAGCAGTCATAACACTTACCCTTGGATATCGTAGCACTCGGTCTTAAACTCATCCTAGTTTAGCCATATGATGTGACCGTTACTAAGTAAAATTTGAAGATGACCTTTTCGTTCTTTGTGAAGCATTGGACATATTGATGTCTTGTAAACATATATTTGACTTGGAAAACTATCTTGTACTGTGTGAACGTAGACACGGACTCATTAATAAAATAGTCTGTTATACACGAATAATGACTACACATTCTAATTTGTGACTTTATTGCTAGACATGGAACTGCAAGACGGGAAAATAGAAAGCGGAGAGGGACAATAACAGAAAGATCTAGTTAGTAAAAATGTCTACATGAAAAGAAAAATGACTAATGATAAAATGTATTACAATTATAATATAGATAACAGACAAAAATAACGTTTCAATACAGTATTTTGATTTTCATCGCAGTCTGTTAAATGGATTGCCTGTTGTTACACTGTGTAACACTGAAGCAAGATTTTGATAAAGGTGTGAGTTTCGTTTTGTCGAAAGATTGTCTTATAAGAATTTGTTTTCTTTTACAGACACGGCATGCAGTCAAGGTGTTTGCTTTGGAGTGAACTCCACCTATTGTGCAAATCCTTTTGATTTTCCTCCTGACCCCATCACAGGTCATCGCTACATCTACCAGTGCAGAGTTCTCGTGGGTTACTCAGTAATGGGAAAACACGACATGAGGTTTCTGCCAGCAAGACTACAACATATCCACTATGACTCATCAACTAACAAGCATTCAATTCCTCTTTACTATGTAATTTTTAATGACACCCAAGCCTACCCTGAATATCTAATTACTTTCAAATAAATATATGACAAGATCTGCAGTGCTTCTTCCTAGTGATGATTTCACACCGGGGGAAGGGATGAAAACTTAAAGACTCCGTCCGTCGGCCAAATATTAGCGTTTTATGTACAAAAATTCTTTCTCACACCTAAAAATGTGTTGTCAATGCTTTTATTATTGGTGAATGAGTGCAAGAGTATGTTGAGGGTTTGAAGGCTCTTTTGTATGATATTCTGTGTTTGCCATGTTCCTTTGTAGGAAAAAAAATCCAGTTTCACTGTTCAAAAATACAGCCCTGGAGCATACAAGCAAATTTATGGAGCATATCACTAGTGAGATCATTCGTCTAACATTGCGAGATGTCATCACTGTTTCTATATTAACCGTTTTATCTCAAGGACAAAATACACAATCGACAAAAATCCTTAAAGCAAGATTATGCTCACCACAAAATTAAATATTCCAGTTTTGTCTTGTAGAATTGTGAATGTCTTGCTCACAATATGCATTACAGTTTTTAAAAATAAATGAACAATTTGGGGAACATGTATTTCTTTTGTGAAATTGTGTACGTGCGTGTCTGCATGTGTGTGTGTGTGAGAGAGAGAGAGGGTGTAGAGAATGTTTGATAAATAATTTATAGTAAGTGATCGATAGTTAGTGAATCTGTGACCAACCAAGATGATGATATGTGTGTGTGTGTGTGAGAGAGAGAATAAGTTATAGTGAGTGATGGATAGTGAATCAGTGACCAAGCAAGATGGTATGCGAGTCATATAATATAATGACAAGCAACATGTGTTCAAACATCCCTTAAAATCCTGTTTTGCAGTCTTTAAAAGCAACGTTTAAATGAGTTACACAACCATGTTGAAAGTAAAAAAACGCAAACAAAAACCACAGATCTGTTGAGCTAAGATGTGAAAGTAGATGAGAAACCCAATTCATAGTTGACAAATCCAGTTATTTAAAATTATCACCGTTGCACTCGTGGTCGGACTGTATAAAAAGACTGTTTACATCATGGGACTAACAAAAACGGGACAAGAAACTTAAGGTTTTCTTTTTTAAATTCGGTACTGAAAGTGAACCACTTTTTCTGCAGAAATCTGGTTTGGAAGAGAACTCAAATAGGAAATTTCAGGGAGACAACTCCTATATTGACATTAACACACCACTCCAACACAAATTACCGCCCCTTCAAATTGGATTCTTTTATTTCAGCAAACACAAAATATAAGAATATCTGTGACAAGAGATCGAAAGAAAGCTTATTATTTTAACAATTCTTTGGTTCATTGGTATTTATGTAGTGTAGTGGTGGTGTGGAAACACTTTCTATTTTTAGACAGACTGACTGCGAGAAGCAAGCAGCGAACCTCTCGAGAAAGTCGCCACATCACGGACCTCTTCCTGCCTTTACCTGTACGTTTAGAACGCGACAGGTAAGATATCGAGAGTCTTTTTTCGTCACCTGCTCCCTGTTTATCATTCGGTACAGATTCTGTCGGGTGGGTTGGCAAGAATTTCATTTTCAAAGCGAGTTGCTGGTGTCAGCCATGTTGCTCACACTTTGCAGCAAGGAGAATGTAGACTGCTGTAGACACCTACTGCTCCGCTGTTGACCCTACATGCTCAGTATTATACAGCTACAATGAATCAAGAAAATCTGTCATTTTTCCAGCTCTCAAAAATGTATGTGTTCTTGTTTCTGCCGGAAAGAACACATTATCTTATAAAACTAGTGAGGTGTATAATATAAACACACAACTACAACACCTAGGTGTTCTCAGAGAAAGCTCTACTTTCGATTTCGTTTTCTTAGTTCTCCCTTTCTTGTAATGTTCAGCTCTAATGCGAAGCTTGCCGTTAGTGTACCCTAACTTTTTATTGTTCAATTTAATTGCTTTATGTTTATAGAAATATATACAATTGTAAAGACCTGGAATAAAATTTCTATTTTTAGAATTTGTGTTTTTTTTTTTATTTTGTTATAATGCCGTCCCTAGTTTGCCCTGTATGGAAGGGCAGTGGACTCACAGTAAGTTGTCGATGTTCAGTTCTACTTCTTTCTCTGTTTTTTTTTTAATAATTTAACTAAACAGCTTACAGGTGGAGAATCAGGGTATCAATTAAATCTCTGTTAAGGAAAATAGTTGTAGCTCTGAATGTAATAAGTGTAAAATTGTTTACCTATGTAAAATGATTAACAGCTTTAAAAATTAGGATATTCAGACCCCCCAGATTCTTGAAAAATCTGTATTGAGAACTGTTTGTTGTTTAGTACAAGTATTTCAGTTTGTTTATGTAGTGTGTAGTGTCTGAACCATTGCGCCTGCACGCACTAAGCGTTAATGGCAGGGGATGAGGATGTGTATGGAATTGGAGAGGGATGAAAAGGACAAGTAGGTACATGTATAGGTCTTTGTCTGAAGTCTGTGATGCTCTACACTGTCATACGTTTCAGTGAAGCCTCCTGTTGTCTGCTCAGTGCCTGATGGTCTTATTCTGTGGTAGTGTTTTGTTTTGTTTTTATTGGGGAGTGAGGGAGGGGCAGAACATTGCCTGCTATACAAACCCTCTGTTGTACGTTTCTTAAGCCCTAGATTTGTTCATCGGGTTTGATTCTGTTGGCATTATCAGTTTGTTAATTTTAGCTCTTTCTCTGGACTGGAGTTTGCTTACTTAATTTGACCCAAGGTTGAGTGACGGAAGCATCATATACATGTAGCAGTATAGCCAATAAATTTGATTTATAAAGATTTTAGATAATTAATTCTTTCAAACAGCTTTAATTGTCATTAAATCTTATTACCATTTTTCACACCGTTTGAGAATTTTCAGCAAATTAATAACGCCAAACCTATTGATTTACAAATATAATTTTTCTGAATAAATTACAGGTCCTAGAGGACGAGTTCACAGTCGCACTTGTCTAGTCAGTAAAAAGAAAGCCAGCTCCTCCTCCGAGCATCATGGCGTCAACGAACTCATTCAGCAACCAACAGAACGTTGTCAATGTGGAACGACCTGTTGCAAAACTGTTGCTGAACAGTTCAGTGATGGTTGATTTCTTTGGAGAACTCATAGACGCTTGTTTGTCCATCGACAGGAGCAGTATAGCGAGTGGTCGCATCCTAGTGACCCACGGAGACCCCAAGAAGGTGGTAGACGTTATCAACGAAGTGGTGGTCAAAATGGATGTTCTGGCCATGGAAAACGACGAAGAAGTTTTAAAAGTCTTGAACTCGCTGAAGACAAAATTTACTGGTCAGTTTGAAACCGACTTCGACCAAAACAGCTCGACTTTTAAATCTGTAGTTCACAGAAAGGTGAAGAATGAAATTGAACCTGAGATCATATCTCTGACAACCAAAACTGGTCGTTTTTTGGTGTCCAGGCAACACATGAGCTATCTGCAGTGTCATCTGGATCACATACAAGAAGAAGTGCATACCTCTTGGCCAGACAGTGCTGTGAGCATCACCCTGCAGAAGGAGGTCAGAGGTGAAGGAAGTATGTTAGTTTCTTCAAAAAGATTTGATTTTGAAAGCGTCAAAAAGTTTATAGAGAATTTTACAACAAACATTCAAAAATTTTCGAAAGATCTGGAACCTTCGCGCGCACTTCTTCTCAGCGGACCTAGAGGTCAGAAGGAGGTCAGGCAACTAGAACGAGAACACAACTGCCGGGTGTCTGTCCTTTTACCCGGACATCAGGTATTGGTGCGAGCTGAGCATCCTGGCGGACATGGACTGTTTCTGTGCGAGGGTAACATGGCCGCCACTGACTGTGATGTCCTGGTGCTTCCTTTCAATGAAACTTTCAGAAACTGGACGCCTACTCAGAAATTGATTCTTCAGCAAGGTGAGTTTTGGAGGTTTTGCTATACGAACGTGCCTATGCTTGAAAATGTAGGCGCGTGTAAAGCTGTTTATTTGAGCGGGTGGATGTGTATGTTGTGTGAGGATGTAAATACTACACAGGGAAAGAGTTTGTGCGGACTGACTGGAACACAAATCATTTTTATTGTCAATGCTGTATGTCTTATACAGTGTCCTATGATCATAGTTGCTATGTAACCGTTAAAAGATCTTTAATAGCTTGTATACGGTACTATTTTCTTTCCGCCATTCTTTTCTAACAAATAGGCGAATTTTTAGCCTCGCCCCTTATGATATTACAAGAAGTAAAATCTGACGGAAAAAACCTACAGATTCATATTTCTTTTCCCTCTAGGTCTTCTAACAACAAGAACTGACATGTATGCTAAATTTATCGGGTGCTCTCCCAAACCATGCACCCTGGCACTCAAGTGTCCGAGGCCGGATGATGGACGAACAGTGGTACTGATTCATGTTCCTTCATCGCCAGAAGCTGAGGAAATGGATAAGGGGCTGGCTGAAGCCTTAAGGTTGTCGTGTGCTCGCGGTGCATTCGTAGCTCTGCCTGTTGCCATGAGTACTTCACAGTCGCTTGAAGAGAATCTAAAGAGGATTGTTTGTGTTGTCCAAGAACACTTTAATGAAGAAGAAAAAGCGACGACCATCGTTCTCTACCTGGAGAAGTCGTCTGCTGGTGTCAGACAGAAGCTCATCGAAGGACTGGAGAAGATGATGACTACACGCTGGAAGACAGAGACAGACCTGGGTGAGAATCTGGCAATTGATCAAGGATTTTATAAATTATTAAAATAACATTTTAGATATTGAACTCTAATAGTCTTAAATGATCATTTCTCTTTCTTTCCTCATCAGATATAATAATCAATTATCACCAATAAAAATAATCGCCAATTATTATCAGATTCCTTGTTACTTCTAAACATTTTGCAAGAGTTTTCTTGAAAAAAAAATTGGTAAGCGATCGGGACAGGGAATTGGGTGACAACGATGACTTAGACATGAAAATTATTTTAAACTGCTGCATAGAGACTTTTAGGAAAGATTTCATTTAACGGAAAGGAGTTTAAAAGTATACATATTAATTGTCCAGTTTACTAACTTTAAAAAAACCAGTTAATTTTAAATATCAATGGTAACAAGATTAATCAAAATATGCGACCAGACAAAGGATCACTAATAAGAGAAAATCACTCTTAATATTTTCTGTTGTATCAGCTGCTGTTTACGAAGAAAACTGCACTTCATCACCAACGCTTGTTATTGTTGGCCAGACGAGAGATGTGGAGACAACACATTCTAAGGTTTGAAACATGTAATCTGTAACTATCTAAGGACAAAACGGGTAAAGTACTTTTTATAAGACATAATACATGCACTTAGTGCGCTTGTATTCACAAAGGATAAAAACTGAAGTACGATTTCTTAGATCGAGTTGTAAAAGAAAGAAATTTCGTTTAAAACTTTGCACTAAATATGAGATTTACACACCATTCTTTATATTTTTAACCATTCTTTAATATTGATTGTTGGATTATTACATCTTGTGCTTAGTAAAATGTTCACAAAAAGTTAAAGGCCAGATAGAAAATAACCCAGAAATCATCCGCGTCGCGTAGCTGTTTGTGTAACAAATGTTGCACTCAGCTCAACTCTCTGCTATGGTATTCATAATATCGTTTACTAGCTTCAGCCGAGAGATTTGAACGGGGTTGAACTTGCAAAGATATTTATCCAGTGGTTCTTAACCTTTTTTGAGGTACCGAACCCACAAGTGTCATATGCACGTTCACCGAACAATTCTTTAGTTTCATCTGCACATTCACCGAACAATTCTTTAGTTCCATCACGAATTGCGGGTGTGTCTTGTCCTCCGTGGCGGAGGCTCCGCCGAACCTCTGAGACCGACTCACCGAACCCCTAGGGTTCGATCGAACCCAGGTTAAGAACCACTGTATTTATCAATTGATACTTGACTTCATCAGTAAAATACTTATTTTTATAACCAGAAGGAAAGACAGAAGTAAAAAGATATCACGTTTCATGTTACAGCTAATGGTAAGATGTAGGGTATTGACTGCAGTGCCTGATGAGGATCATTCACCTGTAAAATTGTACTTAGTTGCAGACCATGCATGTACCCAGCGACCTCCAAGAACGCGTGTCGTTATTGGATACTGGAAAGGAATCTGGATCAGACCTGTGTACTGTCTCTAACTCCGTTAATTCAGATTCTGGAGCTGCGAACAAAGCAAAAGTATGATTGTACATATTTACCAAGATCTAGTGTATAAGAGCATGAGCCCCATGATTGTTTGCAGGCTGGGTTGTAAGCTTTCAATCTAAAGAAATATTTCGCGTGGAATTAGCGCTTAGAAGGTTTTAAATAACTGAATGCAACAGAACGTTTCCATTGTACGACATCACAACCTTCTATAATTCGTCACAAGTCATTATAGGGGAAATATTTTAATACGAAATAATATATATGCTAAAAAAATTTATAGTTGGTGATACTGAAGAGGGCAGTTGTTCTGAACCGTCAAATGCGCAAGTCCAGTGTCCTCTCTTCAAAGTCAGGCGCCAGCTTTTGGTGCAGATTCCCAGAAACAGAAAAAGCGATTTTGTACTTTTGTTGTTTATGTTATTATTTTTTATTCGTGTCTCATGGAAGCATTTTGTGAAATTAAAAATAGTCTTCATAGGTTTAATCCGTCCGGTGTGTGTGTAGGAGATAGAGGAGGGGTCAAGGTAGATTCGACCTTTTACCGACTAGACTAAGAACGAGTCGATTTGTCCACAACTCAGAACTGATTCGACCACTGGCCTCAGTTGATTAGACCACCGACATGGGTAGGTCGACCGATGATGATAAAGGGTATTACTGCAAAGTGCACTTATTTTGTTGCCAAATTAATGCATAAGTGATAATGATGTGGTTGAACCGGTCAAATCGATTGACCTACCTCTCTGTGTGTTATGCATCAAATACCATGCACGAGCATACTCTTATTTCTTACTTTTTGTAATCAAGTCATTCAAGATTAGCCTTAACTACTCCATAGTAAGTACCCTAGTTTTGTATACTATTAGAAAAAAAAATTAAGTTAACTAAGATTGGTTGTATAGTCTTCATGTGATGTACATACAGATTATTTATGCATGGTATCTGTATTTTCAGAACAACAGAAGTACAGGTTTATATGATAGAAAAGGTAAGTTGCATATGCTTTAGTATTAGGAACAGTTTCCTGGCTAATGGCGAATTTCTGTGAAAATTTTAGCTACAACAACGAAAAGGAACCTTTCGAGAACTTACAACCACACTCTGTCAAACAGCATTAACATTTATTTTCTTTAAATCTAATTGAAAGTTAAAGTGGCTTTGAAGATGACAAGGGAAATGATATCAGCTGTACTTTAACAGTAAGGAAAAAGTGGTGATGGAAACAGCAGAGCATGGTTGTATGTAGGATGATATGACAAAACACTTTTTGATCACCTTTATTTACGGGGTAAAATTTCAGTTTTAGTAGTATTTTTTAAAAATTCCTAATTTTAGTAATAAAGTTAGTTGAAGTTATAAATCCAGTTTTTTATTATTTCAAATTATTTGTTGGCAATAATAATGAAGGAAGGAAAATATAACTGTAAGAAAAAGTTCATAAATTTTTTTATTCATTAAGTCAATTTAATTTATTACAGATGACTTGCAAGAATATAGCCTGTCATCAAGTGTTTCTGCGCGAAAAGCACCAAAAGCTAGGAGGGCAAAGAAGCTTATGCCAGATAAAGTCCTCTGTGGACAGCCATCATTATCAAGCATTCCACCCTCACAGCCTTTAGGTGTAAAAACTCAGTCTTTGAGGCTACCAACAGTAAACAACCAAACCCTTCTTTCATCAAACATTGTCAGCAAGACAAGACTACCATGTCAGGAGGAGAAGGAGAGAGAAAATAAAGAAAAAGAAGATGGAGAAGCGGACAAAACAGTGTGTGTAACTGGTCTCACAGCTGGCGATGAAGAGGTTTGTCAGCTGTACTTTGAAAACACAAAACTAAGTGGTGGTGGAGACATAGCACAACAGGGCTGTGTGTGGGATGACATGGCAAACCAATTCCTGATCACCTTTGTCGATAGGCAGGGTCAGTATTTATTTATGGCAAATTGTGGTGATAGTGATGTTTAAATACTGTGTCAAGCTAATCCAAGTCGTGCTCAGTATTCATTAATATCTTTATAGTAATATTCTTGATCTTACTTAATATTTCAGACTATTGATCAAATCCAGCATCCGTTTACAATTAATGATTTCTTCATTTATTCTAATTGCTAATTATTTCATCTTTGTTTTCATTATATTACTAATTACTATTATTTTTTCAGTTTCATCTTTGTTCTCATTATCAGTAATTATACATGAAAAATTGTGCACTTTGAAAACTATGTGGAATTGTATTAAATGTTTAAAGTTTTTTTTTATTTTTGATTTTTTTGTGTGCTAATTTCAGCCGCTTATAGAGTTTTAGAAAGAAGCCACACCATAGCAAACAGACACCTGCGAGTGAAGCAGTATATTCCACCTCCTTGTTATAAGGACACCGTATTGGTCACTGGTATACCACGAGGAACATCGGCAGATTGTCTGCAGAATTTTCTGGAGAGTGTGGCTGATATGGCTCTGGATATTGTGCAGATGAATAATGCAGAGGGAAAAGCTATTGTTTCCTTAGCAGATGAAGAAGCTGGTGAGTGGTGAAAATTGTGTGTATGTGTGCATGCAGGTGAACCTAGATGCATGTCAGAGAGCATATCAAATTTCTGATACAGATATGTCAGCAGTATTGTTATAAATAAAACTGTTTTTCACATTTTTCTATTGATCAGTTTTACTTTGCAATCTGTGTTTCAGATCTCAAACATGTGAAACATCTGCAGCAAGCATGTCTGAAGAACCCCTTGTATGGTCATTCTGTGCTGAGTGTACAAAGAATTCCGCTGTGTCACACAGTACTTGTAGACAACCTCAACCCCAAGACTAAAGAGAGCGCTATTCTGTATTTCTTTAGCAACAAAAATAGAAACAGTGGTGGGCCTGTGACTCACATCAAAAGACTCAACAGTACAAGTGCTCTTGTTCACTTTGAGAATTACAAAGGTATGAAGATTTTGTATGTAAAAATAACATGATGGTATTGTAAGTATTATAAAGTAAAAAACAAACAAACAGTTGTTACAAATACTAGAGGCCATTGTACAACCTTGTGCTTCTGCCTTTGATTCTCAAAATTTCCAATGAGCAAACTATGTATATATTATAATACTTACATTTGTAAAAAGCATTTCCCTGTGGGCAAGCTCAATGAGCAGTACACAAAAGATTGCAAATAAACCAACAGTCAGCCATAAAGAAAAACAAACATTAGTAAATATGTAACCAAGTAACCTCCTACATGGCACTGCTTGCACACTCTTTGCGAGTCAGTCAGTCGACCCTTGACTGTCACCTGTCGTTGGGGAGATCACATGGATAGATGTGGCAATTTTTCTCGAATACCTGGATTTTCCTTTCTCTCCAGGCGAAGTCCACCTGTCACATCTGTTGAGAAGGATCGCCACTACCAGGGATTTGTACAGCTTGTACTTGGTAGTAAACCTTATCTGATGGCTGTGCGAGATCATATCCAGTCTAGCCATTGCCGGTGTTGCTGTCTCGATCCTGATGTGGATATCTGGCGTGGAGGTGCCGTCATTGGAGAGGATGGCTCCCAAGTACTTGAAGCTGCTGACCTCTTGGAGCCTGTACCCCGTTCATAGAGATTTCTGCTTTGTGACTTTCATTGACCATAGCTTCGCTCTTTTCAGGGCTAGTCTCCATTCCATATGCATTTGAACTGTCTATTAGTCTGTTGGTGAGGTCTTGCAGTTCTCTGCCTTCTAACAGGTCTATGTCGTCTGCAAAGCGTAGGCTGCATATGAGCCTTCCGCCAATTAAAATGGGAGTGTGGTGAAAGTGGTAGGTTTTGAGCTCGATGTCATTAAGAAGATATTAAACAGCACTGGTGATAGGCGACGTCCTGTCATGCATAAATAAGCTCATATTTGGTCATTCAGCAGTACTACTTTATGTGTTACATTGTTGTTTTCCTGTTCTATAGTGTCCAATCATCACCCTGTTCTGTTCCAAGTATCTTTAATGTCTTTCAGTTCATTCAACACTTTACCAAACGAGGTTAAAGACAGAGTAATTTATAGGCGGTTAGTGCAAGCGTTCACAGCTTCACTGTATAATGCTTTCAATGTTTCAGATGCTCAGGCAGTGGTGGACAAAGGATCACATATCTTGGATGAGTTTCCATTGAAGGTTTCATTGCACCTGGAGTGTTTCCAGCTTACAGCTGAAGTGACGGAGTAAAAAGCAGATTATTGTTGTAGTCTGTTGACTGGAGAAGGAGTTCCAGCTATTCACAAAGAACATGGCTACGAGAACCAGACTCAAGGGGATCAACATCACTTGGCTTCTGATGAAATTCCTCTGTATGACCATGGTGTTGGTTCTTGTGAGGTCACTCAGCAGGTTCAAGGGGTTAGCAGTTTTCATCGTGAGCCATCTCCCATGGAAAGACATAGTCAAGGAAGTAGTGAGTGGAAGAATGATCGTCATGCTTCATACAGACCGGACAGAAGGTGGGAACAGCATTGTGGATCTCACATCTCTCAGCCACATTGGCAACAACCAGATTGCTTTGAAGGACATACGGCCTTCAACTCACCTGGTCCTAGTGCCGTACATGAGAACTCTTCAGCATACAGACCTACCCCGTGTAAATTTGACAGATGGGTAAGAGTGGAAAATAACCGTAATCTCCACTGTCCACAGAGTCAAAAAACTGAATGTCCACATGTCATTAAAAATCTGGGGTCAGATGTTGTTGATAGATTTCGAGAGAATAAAGAAGCACTTCAACACCTTGTAACTGACCTACATCAAATTCATGGTAGATTTCAGTGGAAGCTACCAGAATGCATTGATGTTATTGCCACAACATCTGACATCCCTAAAGACTGGTATGAACAGGTGACCAAAAAATTAGACAAACATAAACATCTTATTGAGGGGAATCTTGGCAAGGGGAGGAACCCATTGCCTGATAAAAGAGAATCACAAAGGCTTAAGCGATTAGCAGAAGGTGAAGTAGATTGTAAGGAGATGCCGACAAGACAAATAAAAGAGCAACATTCAGATGCTGATCTGACACATACATCTGTTACTGAAAGATATAGACCTGATGTGCTGAACAGACTGGAGACAGAAAACATGGAGATCTTGAAAAAACAGCAATACATGTTCTTTGAAGAGCATTACCGAATGTGAAAGCATCCCCGATTAAGGTGATGTCTAAGCCACAGGTTTTAAGAATATTTAAGGAGAAATATTAAAGTGTTATACTTCTGGTGGATGAAGAGAAGAGCCTGGTGAAGGTAAGAGTAAACATCTCACAATATGATGCGATGAAGATGAAGGCACATGTAATGGAGTTTATGACAAACTTATCTGAGACATATCTCAGTCGTGGTTACATGGGAAACAGAGATGATAATGTGGAAGCAAATCTTTCCTGACAAAGAGCTGACATTGCAAATGGAAATAACAACACTAATTTCTGAGCCTGCATAATGTGATGATTTACTAATGGTTACTAAAGATTTCATAGCTATTACACAAAGAAAAGCATTCCCTGCCTAACATAAGTAGTCTCTCAGGTCAACAGCTGCTCACCGTGGCCCTTGACCCTTGGCCTGGGCGAGGATTCACTGTTTAACAACGGGATTGGAGTGGTGTGGACGAGAAGATGAAATCACGGACTTTCCGAGCAGTCCATATAAACTACATTCATAAACACCTTGGACATCTTGCTGAACAATAATCCCGGATTTTTCTTTTCAAAGAACAATCCTCAAAATGCGTATCTTAGTGCTCTAATGTGTTGCTTGTTATTTAATCTTGATGGATGAGCAGTAGAAGGATGGGATTTTTGTCTACAGTGAATAGCTTTTTGGAAGGAAGCGCTCTAAATATTATATTTTATGTAAAACTCCTTGAATCGTTGTTGATGGTCGAGTAAAGCGTGCTGTAAACATTATTGTTATTACTATTATTATAACAATATCTCTACAGGTCATCTCGGTGATGTCACCTGATACGAGGTGTAAGTGAACAAACAGGTACACAGACATGATTCTTCTGTTTCTCTGTCTTCCTGTTTACCTGGCGCGAGCTTACTCATAACCTTGTGGCTGTCGATTATTTAGTATGAAAAAGATGATTAAAAAATGAAGATGTGTCTCTTGGTAAACAGTTCTGTCTGTTGACATCCAGCCAAGAGAAAGAAAAACTTTAAAAAAAATAAAACGCACATTTGCGTCTGTCAGTTCCAATAAAAATATTAAGGTATGTGTATAGCGCCTTTCTTCAGCAACAGCAGGACTGCCAGTGCTTCACATCACTGAGTTCACTTCTAGAGTTCTCTTCCCTGTCAAAAGACAAGTTCAGTCCACTGCAAGGGGAAAAAATAACAGTCCTATAAAGAAGCCAAAAAAAAAAAAAAAACAACAACAACAAAACCGACGATGAAGTTGTGATGTAACACAACAGCACACACTGTGGCCATAGCCGGTTTCTCTTCGGACGAATACTGGGAGAAGATCAAGGCGGGTGGGGATGATTCTGTATGTAGGTAGGTACTACGTAGTACGAACACAGCCAGTAGATTTTGACAGAAAAGCACACTCGCACTGGATGGAAGATAGTTATATTTACGGGTAGACAGCTAAGTTATTTTTAGTAACAATTCAAAAACAATTTACCTCATCAAAATATTTGGAGAATCATCTCGATAATATCGAGATCACCATCCTTCAGTTATCGCAAAGCAACAGGCCAACAGTCTCCATATCATTTAGAACTGTCAATTAGCCTTATCACCCCGCCACACCTCTAACATCTATTGTAATAACAGCTGTCAACCCCAGCATGCACCTGTCATGGTAACACTAGATGGGGGGGGGGGTGGCTGTGTGATCTACTATAGTGGTTCTACTGCTTATAGGCACGTGAGTGGGAGGAGTTCTACAGAATGTACACACCTTGTGCAGAAGGTCTACAAGCAGGTATCTTGAATGTATCAAGGAGGAGGACTGACATTTATTAAATCATCCTGATGTATTGGACACCACCTGTCAACAACATTATCTACAGAATACCTTTGTAATACTCACACTGCAGTATTAGTAAACATTGTAGCAGCCAAGACAAACTTGAAGATCTCAGGTAACAAAACATTTGCTGTTGTGTGTTGTCAGGTACATTGAAGGTTTGACATTTTAGCCCAGAAGTCCCGAGGTCACACCATGTTAAAGGTATGTGGACTGTGTTTATAGAAATGTCGTGTATTCATTGCCCTAGACGGTGTAGCTCCTGACAAGTACCCCTAGCGACTGTTGTATTTTCTCCACTGACAGCATTCTGACTCACCTTGAACTCAATCGTTGTTTTCCTTTCAGACGCTAACCTGCTTTTCTACATTCGTTTCTCGGAGTTGTTTTTGTGTGAATACCCCTGTCATTAACAGCCTACTTTCGATTTCTTTTTTTATACTCTTTCATTGTTTTCTGTTTAATATTTTGATAATCAATGCTGTAAGCACACTAGGCGCAAAAGCACGGCCTTTAGAACCTGCCATGGAGGTGTTTGTGTGGAGGATACATAGTCTGACAACACGTGTGTAGTGTGTAGTGTGTAGTGTGTAGTGTGGTGTCGTCTGAGAGCTGCAGTCCACCACAGCACCCTCCCACCCCAAACTTTGACCTTCTACACCAGGTGGGAGCTGAGGGTGGGGTGGGGTGGGGAGTTGTGACGTAGTATTACCTGGCGGTTAGAGACAATAGCCTTTCGGCAAACAAGTTTAATATTACTCTATCCAGTCACCAGTCCCGAGACGAGTTCTGAACACAGGGCCTCTGTGCTGAGGTGACAAGCGGTGTTTCAATCACTACACTACCGGGTGTCCCCGGACAGCTGACACTGTTTACACTCACACAACATCCTTATCCTATTTATAGACTCCACACAGGTATTTTGTTGTTCAAGTCACTGACTGGTCGCTCGCGTGACTGAATGATGTAAATGAACATGTCATCTTTAGATGTTATTATAAATATCTGGCTGGTCGTACGTGTTCCTGGTACAGAAATCGAAAAGAAAACTAATGTTGGATTATAATTGTGTATTCGTGGAAAATAATTATTTTTGACATCACAACAGCAATATAATTAATAGTGAATGGCTTTTCCTAGAGCTAAACTTGCAGACAAAATTCCCCCACAGGAAAAATTAGAATACACTTTCTGCTCACCCAAACCTCAACTGTTCAAGAGGAGCTCCAGTCACTTGTTCATTGGGGTTCCCGTGAAGAGGCCATACTTGTAAGGACAGTTAATCAAAGTAAGGTAACCTCTAGACATTTGAGTGTTTCTTGGTTGATACTTGACAATATACTTGACACTGATGACTGTAATATGCAATGGTAGTATATTATGGAGAAGGCAATACTTCTCACATTTGTCAGCGTTAGGCAACAAAAATTATCTTACTGATATTCTTTCATTCACTATGTTGCAAGAAGAAGCCAAACGAAGTGTATTGCAGTTGGTACTTTACAAGCTTTTATTTAATCTTCAGTTTTGGAGAAAACACAATTTAATGTTTAAGAATTCTCAGGACTTTACACTTTAGCTTCCAAGTTGACTGCTTTAGATGCCTGCTACAATGGATATGGAATATCAGATCATAACTTTAGAGAACATTTTCTGTGTGATAATGTACAAGACATAAAATGCAGGAAATCACAGACACCACAAGAAACCTTCAGACATTCCATCCACGTGTTTTGATGACCATGTCTTTGCAGACCCAGGCAGCCAAGCGACACCCGGACTTGAAGCAGAGACAAGCGCAGCAAAATTGGAGACACATTACCATGGCTTAGTTAGAGATGTGAAAAGGCTTACATTAAGATGTACGAGCTTCTGACGACTGTCAGATAAAAAAACTCCTTACATTGTTCAGCCTAAAGACAACTTCTGGGAGTCGAAGAAACGCGGGACTACGTTGTCCAGAAATTGCAGGCTGACAGAATTGTGGCCGCATGTGAAGTAGACAGCCAGGGAAAGGCAACTATCAACATTTTAGATGAAAATTACCTTGTGAACACCTGTTACATCATGCAGAAATCTCTCGTGCAATATCAGCGACCTCTTCGATCAGAAGAAGCGGAACTGGTGACCTCATCAAAATGGACGAAGTTCGCTGGTCAAGTAACTAGTGATTATCCTGGTGTCTTGCAAATTGCTGTCTCTCAAAATGGCCAACAGTTGTTTATAGCTGGGACAGAGAACATAATGCGTGTGGTTATAGAAGTTGTCAGGTTTTTAACACAAAACACCATCTACATGTTGAGCTGCCACTTTTTTCCAAGTCGCCAGGCTTTTGTGGCCAATTATTTGCTGGACAAAGTGGTTTGTATCCTCAACCCATTGCAAGATGTCTACGAGGTTGAGGCGAGTCTGGATGAGTCTGGGCAGGAGTTTCATATCCGCGGAACACAAAGAGGATTGAATACAATGATAAAAAGGCTCGAACTGTTAGGTTCAAATGTCAAATGTCACAAAGAAACAATTACTGACCCAGTCAAGGTCCGATTCCTGTCCCTTCGCAACTGTGTGCGGGATCTTAAGAAGCTTGGTCGCAGCATCCACTGTGTCTTCTCCTTGCAAGAGGAGCCTGCCAGGTTGATGGTAAGATACAATTCTCGAGAACTTCCATTGTTTATACATTTCGACCTTATCTGAAAGTGCTAATGTGCTTTTCTGTGTTTATATTGAACACATATTGACACACTTATATTGTTTGTATTTGTGTGCATTATTTGTTGTCTTCTCTTCACTTCTACGTGCACTGATAGATATGGTCACTGTGGTCGGAAGTCAGCCCAACTTTATTCACCAATGAAAGATGATGATGATGATGATGATGATGATGATGATGATGATGATGATGATGATGATGATGATAATAATAATAATGCATATTTATAAAGCTCTTTCTTTATATTAGGCTAAATGATTTACAAAAACATAAATGGTGATTGTAGACGGAGACACAAAATGCACAGAGCACACATTCAGGCAAAAACAAAACATATCAGCGAACAGATGTATAAACATTTACAGCTATAGATACAAGGCAAAAAAGGAGAGATTCACGAGAAAAATCGTGCCACAACAACAAAGCCTCACGAATATAACAGCAATCATGGGAGACATGGCGAGAGGGTAGGGAGGTGAGTTTGCCATCGTGTGTTGAACGCTTGGGACACCTTTCGCCTCATGCTTGGCTGAAGAGACAAATAGTTGGAGTTGGAAGAACTCAAGATTTATTCATGTCCTGCGGGCAACGAGGAACATGGGTGTCCGTTATTTGACACATTTATATGACTAACAATATGGCAGCAGGAAAATGAGGGAAGCAGGACTGAGGGAATGTCTATCAGTTGCCTCACGTGAGATTACAATGGAGTACAGTGAGGAAAGTGGTCAGACAGTATGAGCAGCTGACGGAAAGTGAAGACAAGTAAATCAGTAAACAAATCACTGCAGGAAAGATGGCACAGAGAGGGTTTTAGAGACCGTTAGTCAACCATTAAGGAAATTGTGGATTTTAAGTCTAGATTTATTTACTGCATTAGAATGAAAATTGATAGTTTTTTGAGAATTTTGGAGTATTTTCGTTTTATTTACATCAAACGCTTTTGTTGGGGAAAGAAATCATCTATAAAGATACTAGCTACGTTTTCATTCAATTTGTGATATATATATATGGGGTCATAGACATTAATGTGAGAGAGTATAACAGTTACATGGCAGAAGACTCTTTTTCTAATGTACAATATGTACAGTATGTACACTCTGTCATTTTGTTGTTTACTCTAACAGCTGGAGCACATAGAAAATTCTTGGCAGGTCGTTGATGACCCGGCAATCAACCCTGTGGCTTCAGTGAGGCAAAACACAGAATACTTACCAAAGCGTCGCAATGGTGACAATGTTAACCCTTGTCTTCTATAAGTTTGAAATTCCCTTAACTCAGAATACAAAGATGAGTAAAAGCTGTGTGTGTGTGTGTGTGGAGGGGCGGGTGTTTCACCTAATTATCCTATTTTAATCCTGGCACTAGTCTTAACATTCCAAAGTCTTAGATTTTAAAAACTTAAGGAAAATAACAAAAATTAATTAGTTTCAGGCTGGATTAAAAATTGTCAGATAACATTAAACCACTGCGTGTTTTACTGAAAGAGGTTTGAGTGTGAGAATAAGAGAGAAAACATCAAAATCATACACTGAAGTCGATTTTAAATCATTCTTAACAATCAATGAAAGGTGTTTTCAATGACAATAAAATGTTAAAACGATTTAAAGAACTATTCATAGTTTATAGGTCATTTATATGTTAATTTAATGCTCTTGCCATTATACATCGTATATTTAAGATAATTTCATGTTTAGTCTGTTTTTCCCCTTGTACAGAAAGTTGTCGCAGTCGGCGAGATGTGTTCAACTTCCCAATGGCAAAGACGACACAACTGTTTGTGTACGATAAATCAGACACACACATACGACGAGCCCTCGGTCACTTTGATGATCTCGTGAGAGAAAAGTTCGCACACCAGCGGATTGTGCATTCTGTGATACAGAACATGACTGAAGACGAGGTGATGAGATGATAAACATGTCCTGATCGAACAAAATTGCATAAACACATTTTAACAAATAAATACAAACGCATATTCCCGTGCATAATGAAGGAATATAAATATTTTAAATATTGGACATGTTTAAAATGATGGAAACTGTTGTTTCATGTATTTTTCAGCTGCAGAGTGTCAGGGATGTTGGAGAGACCTACACTGTGGCGGTGCAGGTTGTTGATGAAAGCATCATCGTCGATGGTCTGCCTGCTGACGTGGTGAAGGCATGTGAACAGATTAACAGAATCATCCACGAGGCTGCTCGTTACAGAAAGCTGAGAAAACAAGAGACTCTATGCGGATATATTTCATACTGCACTGTTCAGTGGTGCTACCTTGAGGTAGGGACAAGGGTGTACAAAAACTATACAAAAAGAAAACAAATCTGATCGACAATGTACAATAAAATATTCTTCTGTCTGTAGCTGGAAGGACCAGTCTTGAGATATGAGACTTTACTTTAAGCTGGGTTCCAAAATGTGAAATGTCAACACGACTCCACAGTTAGCCAGTTATAAATGATCTTAGGGAAAACTTGTCGCAAATATTCAGACTAACAAACACCAATTTCAAGTCTGCCATGGCATTATCATTTCACAAGACCTAAGTAGAGCGAAGTGCATCATGCGTATATAGTTGTCATCAAAACTTGTATTGCATCCATTTTGTTTTATATTTTGCTGTTGTTGAAGAAATAAAAGGCGGCAAATAAACATGGTAATAACTTGCATAAAAAATAGACAATTGTCTATTTACCTTAAAATGTCAGATTAAATGCCTGTATAATGCAGACGACGCCACATCTCAAGTTATTTATTATTGTTGTTGTTGGTTTTGTTATCAGGTCTTTAAAAACCAATCAGCTATTTAAGATTCATCAACAATATGTGATTTCAAATAGGAATTGAAACTGTGACCCAATTATCGAAAATATTGACTATTTTAACGACAGTCATCAATCATTTTACGCGATGCGAAATAAAGGTCGGAGATGTTTTAAAAAAGTATTTCTTGTCTTCAGAAGACACGAAGAGGAACCGAAGAGGTGAAATACAGCAAGTACGACAATCTGATCATAGAACTTGCGTACAAGGAGAAGGAAAGGACAGCGATGATCACCGATGCTTATGGCGTGCAATACATCATCGACTTTGTTTCCATGAAGGAGTACCCAGCATCTGATCCACAAGACACAGCTGATGTCATCAGGAGAAACAAGATGAACGGTAGGTGAATACTTGGCCCAGGTGTATTTTCCCTTGGTTGACAATAACAATGATAAGGGCAACGACAAACAGAATAGTCTTTGTTTGAACAGGCTCATGGCCATGACTGAGGTGAAAGGTTAAATGATGATAAAATTCAGGAATAGACACAAACATAAAGGTACAAAACAATAAATAAAAAAGGTATGTACATCAATGTCCATCAACCAATAGCTATTCAATACAAGGAGTAAATACGATTAGAAACATGGAGTTAACTAAACTAGTTCAATGAACAGACAACACATTAATAAGTAATAAACATTGAACTAATGCGACAAAGAAAGAATCAAAAGATAGAAGACTTCTAGTTACAGTATGTTCTTTTGAGTTTTCTTTAAACGGTAAGCATCTTAATAGACCCTGCATATTTGTATTATACTAAAACACGTGTACCACGTGTACAATATAGTTAAAATATTCTCAAAGATGCGTGTTGTTTCGTGCAATTGTGCAAATAATAATAACAACAACAACAACAACAACAACAACAACAACCACCACCGTTTAGGTTTTGGAATAATTGAGCATCAGCAAACCTGTTCTTAATGCATTCACAAACTGGCTGGAAAAAACTGCTTCTAAACGGTATCGTTATTTTAAGTGAAGCTCATTATCTAGATACATATCTGTGTTAATTACTTTTGCATTTCAGATTACTGCTCTGTCTCTTAGTGCAAAGTTCTCCTGGTCACCTTAAAAATCGTGGACGTCTGAGGTTTCTGCCAGCAAGTTAAAGACCTTTTTTCTCACCAACAGACAAACTGAAATCCTTCTCTTCATTTGATCTTCAGCGACAGCAAGGCCTGCCCTGACGAAGAATCTCTGAAGACCTTCTCATAATACATTTGAAAAAAGCTTACTTACTTCTACCTATTGGTGACTCAACACTAGAGGAAGAAGTAGAAGCCAGAGAAAAACAGCCTGTCCACTGAATACAATTTTTTTCTAAAATATATGTTACTGAATTTATATTCACATCTATATGTGATAATGCAATAAATGAATTTGTGAAATAAAACTTGATTTGTGTTGTATATGTCACACTAACCATATCTATTATATAAACTAATATGTCACTTGTACACTCTGATAATGGGGTGCACTTGACATCACCTGACCACATGGCCATGTAGCTTTGCTTGGACTCGACTGTCAACAGAAGGGAAGTGAAGAGTGCGCATGTCATAAAAGACCTCCAGAGCTTGTTTATAAAACATGGGAAACGTGGTTCGCACTCTTTTGAGAGGGCGTAGGTGACGTCAAGGGACATTACTGTACTCAGGGTTATCTTGATACTCTATCTCGGGGATGTTTCTCTCTTATCTGTGAGTGAACACACAGGTACACAGACCGTTGATCTTTCTGTCTCTCCGCCTGCTTGTCTACCTGTCACAAACTCACACATAACCTTGCAACTGTCGATTATCTAGCCAAGGAATAGTACGAGTGAAATAAAAATTTACTAAAAGAAAATTAGCTAGTCAAAACAAATGAAGGAAGTCTGGTGTTTGTGGACTGGTACTTCAATAATACCTTTAAGAAACTGAAAGCTTTTAGTGCAAATCACTCTCGACTCAAATACAAAATACTCATACCCAGCTATTCTTATTCAACCTACAGAAATCTCTGCCCTGCGAGTTTGTTACTGACAAACAACGACTACAAGAGTGTGTTTAGGGACGGGATGAGGGAAGAAGGGACACTCGTACATGAGTTGTATCGAGATAACCCACTTGCTTTATCTGGTTACGACTATCTCAAGGACTGTCTCCTGGACTGTAATTGCACCACACATCCTGTGACAGGTACACACATAGCTGTGCTGCTGTGTAGGAGATACCAGGTTTACGAGAACAGCGATAACTGTATGTTTCCAGGTCACTTTACCCACCTGATGTGTATCTCAGCAATTATACAACAACAGCGACGATGACAAAGCCAGCAGCAACAACTGTCTTTACCATCTATTAGGTAACATTATATAAGTGTAATATGGTTGAAATAATATAGAGAAAGATTTTTATTTGTAAATATCTGAATAATGTCGGTTTAAGTGGCAGAGGGTGGTCTTGTCGACTAACCAACGTCAGTGGAGAAAGAAAACTAGGAAAATGTCTTTACTCTTTAGAATTGTTTTACTTCAGGAAAAGTGCAGACTAGTTTTCCAAGATGTTTAAACTTATCTGCATATTTTTTAAATGCCCTTAAAGGAAAGTAGTAAGTGGAGGACTTTGTTGACACTACTAACCTATCTTTGTTGGTCCTCCATGGTATGATTTCGCGCACCATTTTTATTCCTTTATTCATTGCCGCACTGTTGTTTACTCCCATTTGTAAAACATAATTATGCAAATGGGTTTTCCACGAGGTTAAAGCATAATAATGCTGTAGACAATGTTTGTATGCTTTGCTATTATTCAAAAGTATCTGCTAAATATTTTTAAACTATTCATTGTATTCAATAATTTCAAAAAAAGCTTTTAATTCCATTGACAGGAAGTCCGTTGGAAGTTCGAAGAAAAAAACGAAGTGAATGGATTTACTCCGACAGTTCTTTGAATCCTTAACCAAAGACAGGGAACAAAGTAGGTGCTGTAGTCTGTTGCACTGTCATATGCAAACCAAACACTCAACAAATATAGTTTTTACTGTATAAAATATACAGCACCTGCCCATCATGTCAATTTTAAAATTTAAAAAGAATGTGTGTCATTGTGAATTATTCTTATTAATTCGAATACGAAACAAGGTAGGTGAAGTTTTAGGTTACATTTTGAAGGCCTTAGGCTTTAAACAGTATTCACAGACCTGAGGAACGCTGTCGATGGGGACAGGATCCTGTCCAGACAAGGATACCCACCCAAATAATGCCCTCGTCCATCATGATCAGTGAAACAAAAATGTGACCTCTCTCTCTCTCTCTAATATGCACGTCACACTTCCAAGCACGCACAAGTCTTTGGTATTCACAACAAAATATTGTGAACACACTTTGATCAGCCGATTATTATTATTTTCTGTTATGCCTGTCAATTTCAACTCGTCATCGAATAAGGCTGATGAAGGTAGCTCATGGGAATGCGATCAAAATAAACTTACCGACTGATGTCGCATTCGGTTCTACTTTAATACTCTCTTCGTTAATTCCAAAATAAATATAATCCATATTTGGTCTTTATGCAGACTAGTTAATGAAAGTCGCCACACTCTATTTCTATTTCATGAAACCTGTAGCTAGTGTTCAGAGGCCAGCAATCAAAGCTGTCCTACTAAAACCGAAATTAGACCCACGTGACTTCACCTCTCTAGGCGTCCTTCCTCTAAAAAACAGACTTAAATTTAACAAATGCATTTTCATGTATAAAGTACTGACAGGCAAACTATCGCCAAGACTCTAGCTCCTATTTTCCTCCAACAACTCTAGAACCTTCCCAAAACTTAATATCCCCTTTCCTAGACTAGACCTCTTCAAATCAAGTCTGAAATTCTCAGGAAGCATGCAATGGAACTGCCTCCCTCTCCATCTCAAACAATTGAACTCCCTGAACTGCTTTAGACGCCACCTATCCAAATACTTACAAGACATATAGATGAGGCCTCTAGAGACTCCTCCCAACTCCAGGTGACCTTGTAAATATATATTCTTAATCATCACCTTGTACATATCCACCCATCTTTATGATTACGAATTTTTTTTCTTATATAATGCTTAATTACTTTATTATGTAGCTATTTTCCTTCCCTGTAAAGGGCGAGGGCTAAATGGAAAAAAGCGCCCTGCTGCTTATTTTACCCCTCGTAAATAAAGAATTGTCATTGTCATTGTCATTGTCATTGTCATTGTCATTGTCATTGTCATTGTCATTGTCATGTCATTGTCATTGTCATTGCCATGTAAAGATTCATGTATTGTTTAACACTCAGAGTGTCTGGAGGTATTGCATTTAATAGTGCTTGTAATGACTAAGTAATGCTTTAGTTCTTTCATTTTGTAGAAGCTGCAACATCATGTACAGAAACCCCTAGCCCTAAAATCACCATTATTTCCGGAAACATCGCTTTGGCGAAGGTGAGAAATAAGCGATTAGGATTTATTTTATTATATATTTATTTTAAGCTTTAAAACATCTTCATAACGGAAATGGGTGTAATCTGTATGTAATTTTATTGTTGGCACCCCTTATGAACTAAAGCTACAGCTAATAGGAGTTCACATAGTCACAGCTGTGTCTCAATGTAAGGCAACAGATTTGGGGGTGATTGTGGGCACGAGAAATTATGGACAATTGAAGTCTTGTATTCCATGAGTTATTAACATTCTGAGTTTGAGAAATGTCAATTTATATTAAAAACAATTCGTTCGGGTATATACTAATGTATCTCTATACAAATGATAATATAAGTTAATTGTCCCGTGTATCACTTTCCAGACTACATGTCAGACTGACTTAAACGGTTTTTATATATTAATATGATGATGTATGATTATTCCAGGCTAATGTAGTAAAACTGTGAGTGTACATTGTAAGCTTTTCAAGCTGACTATTCTTGTTGCAGGCAGATGTTATCGTGAGCACTACTCACCCCTGCCTAGACCTTCAAAAGGGTGTGATGTCACGGAGTGTGCTGGAGCATGCAGGTGACTCGATTCAGCAAGAACTACAGGTGTACCTCCAGGCTAACGGTCGTCCTCAGCTGGGGCAGGTGGTGCACACATCAGGCGGTAAACTGCTTTGTCGGTATATCTACTACCTCAGTCTTCCCAGGTGGACAGATGACGAGGGTGAGGTAAGAACCTATATCTAAATTTGCAACAATTTATTGTGCTTTCCAAACTGTGCTGAGAAACATAGTGTGCATATGTTACATTACTTTGAAAGTGTCTTCGGTCTGGAAGTCCCGCTAGTTGTCTCCGATTTTAGGAAACCGTTCAGTGCGTTATAAAATATATTTAACTATGAGTGTCCTTGATCTTCATCTTACTTGAATACCTATACTATATGACACTAGCAAGAAAGAATAAAGGAAGAAGGAACGCAGTGAGCAGGTTGTGGAATTAATCTTCACAGTTGCACCTAAGTTGGGGTTGGGATGATTTCTTATGATTTTAGTAACTAGTGACTTCGAGCTGGACAGAACAAAATCTTATTGGGCCAAGCGAGAAAATTATACAAGTATGGGTTCAGCAAAGGAACCACTTGATGCCTCATTAAAGACAAATATTTCCCTTCCTGCAGAACCTGCTTTGTTCACAATTCTTGCACAGGTTTATTGTCAACAGGTCTTAGCGTGCGGTGTTGAGAAGTGTCTTGACCTGGCGACCACTCACAAAGCCACCAGCATAGCCTTTCCCACCCTTGGTGTTGGTTTTCTGGGATACCCACGGGATAAATCAGCCTCCATTTTATTTAAAACCATTAACTCCTGGTACCTCAGCAACAGAGACACCTGTGTGCAGGACGTGCAGCTTATTGTATTTCTGACTGACAGTGAATCCCTGAAGGTGAGTCAGTGCAATGATGTTATATTCAGACTGTAAAGGCGAAATTGTAACAGTAAGACTTTGTGTTTCATTTTTGATAGAAAGAACCAGGGTTTAAGTATTTTCAATACTGATGTCTCCTCTCCTAAATGTGAAGTTCCTAATGTGGTTTACAAAGCAAGCAAAGACTGAGGATCATAAACATATATTGTACAGTTTTATTACAGTATATTACACAGTCTATACCGTGTTTGTCAACAGGTCTTTAATTTGGAGTCTACCAGACTTAGTCAGCAACAGACAGGTTTGAAATTATTTGCATTTTCACCATTGTTACCGCTGTCTTTATGTCTGTTTTTAATGCCAGAGCTACTTCTAGTGTCTTGAGAAAAATAGTTAGCCATTAAACTAAAAAAATCTCTGAACATTTGTTAAATGTAATATTTTTGTGTGGTACGGATTTGACCATACTTTATGACATAAAGATCGAGAAATTTGTGTCTGCTACATACAGAAAAGACTGTCCATGATATGAAATAGAGAATGCTGATAGCACGTGCACAGAGACCTTAGTATGAAACGAAAACTCCGAGCCGCTGCTCGTACACGCGCTATTCCCTCAAACGAAAGTGAAAATGTCGGGCTGAGATACTTAATGAGTGGAAGTTCCGTATTTCAAAACCAAGGAGAAGGAAGAAGAAAAATAATAATAATAAGATGATTATGATTATGATGATGATGATGATGATGATGATGATGATGATGATGATGATGATGATGATGATGATGATGAGGAGGAGGAGGAGGAGGAGGAGGAGGAGGAGGAGGAGGAGGAGGAGGAGGAGGAGGAGAAAACAGAAGAGTGATAAATTTACAAAAGCCACCTTCCACTTTTACAACAGGTTCTTGAAAAAACAGGACAAAATCTGTCTCCTATCTTCCACTTTTGCATGCATGCACGCGCGCATACACAGAGAGTAAGTACAGGTAGTACAATGCTGTATGCAGTTTTTTTACCTGGTTATCATGACTGGGCTTAGACTGCAAAGAGGGCAATGGATATTCAGAAGTGTCCACTCGACCGGTCTCGGTTTTACTCTTTTCGGTTCAAAATTATCATTCACAGTTTCGCCACAGAACACTTATTTAATTACCATTCCATTATAAAATTTATCAAAGTTGTAAAACTTTCTAAATGTTGAAAAGTGATTGACATGCTGCAGAATTATTTTGTCTCACAGGTTCATCTGTGTCACACCAGTCACGACCGACTATCAAAATCACATCTGGAGATATCTCAAAAACATGTGTAAGAGCCCTGCAGCAAAACATTTTCTCGTTGTTCTGGATCCAAAATCTTCTTCCACTTTTCCCATACTTTCCACACAAGTGACAAAAGTCAAAAAAACTATCCTCACAATAAATCACAGATATGTAACTATTTTTTATCTTCAAAGTGAATGCGCTAGTTAGCTGTGAAAATAAGAAAATGTCCTGTTCTGATAAATGATAAACAACATAAATGCACTGAAGACATGGTGTTGCAGGCAGATGTGATCGTGAGCACAGTGCATCCGTGTCTGGACATGAAGATAGGTACGATGTCGCAGAGTGTGTTGCAAAGTGGAGGTGAGTCGCTACAAAAAGAACTGACCATGTACCTCCAAACAAACGGTCGAGCTCAGATGGGCAAGGTGGTGTGCACCTCGGGTGGAGACCTGCAGTGTCAGCACGTGTACCACCTGAGTCTACCCATGTGGCAAGTTGACAAAGGCCAGGTAGAGCAGAGAATTACATTCAAATGAAATGCGTTTGAACTTATGCTTTCAAAACTCAAACCTTCAGTTGGTCTCTTTGTTTGTTTTCCGGTTTCTTTTCTAAATATACTTGAGTCCCCAGGCCACAACATGCAAAAATCCTCGAATCCTCTAATCAGCACACCCTCTTTTAAATGTATGGATATGTTACAGTTTCTCCTCCTAGTAATCGCTTTCTGCACCCAAACATTTTGTCCGTGCATCCTCTACTGTAACCAACAATTTCTAACTCATCGAACACAACAAACATATCATTTTGTATGCTTGGTATTCACATGAACAGTTTTAAGTTACATACATTATTCAGATCTCTTAGAGGAAAAGCATAGAAATTCCTTTAATATTAAGAATTCTCAGTGTGCCTGTATGTATGTTTGAATGACTATTTCTGTGTGTACAGATTTACATACCCACCTAAATATCTAAAGACTACTTTCGGTGGTTTTAAACAGACTGACATGCGGGTTTTTCCTCGAGAACAGACTGCTGAACATACAATTATTTTATTAAGCATACCATCACAAATTGTTATTCCCTATTTTCATCGTGGATACTTCTTTCTTCAGACGCTGATATCTGCCGTAAAGGACTGTCTGGACTTGGCCAAGCAGCACGAAGCAAAAAGCATCGCCTTCCCCACCCTGGGTGCCGGCTTCTTGAAGTACCCAGTAGGTGATGTGGCCAGGATTCTGCTGAGCACAATATACTCGTGGATGAACAGCAACCCTGGCGTTTGTCTGAAAGAAGCAAACATCGTTGTCTTCTCTAAAGACACAGCAAGCCTGGAGGTCTGGGTGGTTGGAGAGGCAGAATTAGAAGTTATAGAAGAGATTTGTGTTGCCACTTCTTGTTATAACATTTCCAATGACAACTTTTTTTTAAGTCTTTATTTTCTGGCTATTGGTGAAAAGCAGCGATTTGGTCAATGTCTCTGCTAATATTTTTTCAACATTTTCTGGCAAAAAGAAGAAAGAAACAAAACCATGATCTCTATAATTCACAAAAACGTTATGATACATTCTCTAAAGGTGACTGATATTTTTTAAGATAATTGAAAATATTCTTAATCTGTGGTGATCATAGACCATGACAACAGCTAGACTCAGGCATCGAGGGTGATGGGGGAGGGGGTAGTTGAGGGACGAAAATTGTAATTTCTGCTTCATTAAGCTCACAAAGCAGGTCACGTGGTGAAAGATTGCCTTGGCAACCAGCAAGTCACGGTTCTGTTTCCAGGCTTTCAATGCCGTTAAGGATCGTAGCTGTGAAGGCAAGGGGTTAAAACTGACAAAAAGTTCACGCCAAGACCAACAAGCTGTGAAACAAGGTTTGTTAAATCAAATACGGTGTACTTTGTTTGACAGGGGTATTTTAAGAAATGATCATAAAATGTTATTACTTTATTGACTATACATGCTCAAGGCATTTTTGTTACTGTATCACGATGCTCGAATGTCAAATAGTTTATTTCTATTTCTAAAATTACGTTTGACTTCGCAAGGTAAGAGCAAGCTTATTTCCATCAAAGATAATTAAGAAATTTAACATTTTATACGCTTACTGAGTTATACAAATTATATATATATAGACATAAAGAAATAACATATATATCGTATGCAGATGTCGTAGTAGCTCAGTTGCTTCAGAAATTCAAGATGCATCTACCATAGAGCTTTGATACTAGTTCTGACGACAGCGACTGTGTGTATGTGTGTAATTGTGTCGGTGTGCGTGCTTGAATCGTGTCTGCGTGTGTCTGTGAGTGTGTGAACAGATCTTTCACAGCCTCGCCACTGGGAGGCAATGAACAGTGAAAATGTGAAACTGGTCGACTTGGATCCCGCCTCTGCTGAATATCAGCAAGTTGTGAAGCTCTCTGGCGGGATGACCGTGAAAAAGGCAAGAGACAAATAATCTTTAGCAACAAACAACAGACAGCATTTTGTTTTTATTTTTGGTATTCAAAATAATATTAGGTTGGATATTGCTCTCCTTTAGTCTAACGTTCAGGACAAGACAAGAGGTTTGAGTATGACCTCCCATTGACCTTTCTATGGGAATATGGTTTTGGTTGCATCAAATGGAAGGCATCGGGTGATGAGGTATATTTTCTTCTTCAGATTCAACGTGTCCAAAATCCAACCCTGTACCAGCAGTACCAAATGAAGAAGAAAGATCTGAAACGCCACAACGCTTCCGGCTCAGCCAACGAGCAGCAGCTCTGGCATGGCACCAAGGCCGAAAACATCAGCAGCATCATCACCAATGGCTTTAATCGTGGCTTCTGTGGACAGAACGGTAGAACTGAATTAATAGACCCTTCATTAGCTCGTTATCAGATATAATCAGTATTCATGATCAAACCGAGACGAAAGTAAGCAGTGATACATGTTAACATCAAGATACGTGTAATGAATCTCTTGATGGCGTAAGGTAAAGTATTTATTTAGATGTCAGGTAAATGTAAGGTAAAACCTCTGTTTAGCTACATGTCAGTTGGTGCAGCAGATTACTTTTGGTTTACTTTTCTTCTCGCAGGCACGTTGTATGGACACGGGGTGTACTTCGCGAAAAACTTGAATTACAGTAAAAAATTCACCGACAAAGGTACACTATTACTGGCACTGGTGCTCGTTGGTGAATCTACCCCGGGTAACTCAGAGCTGAGAGTCCCACCCAAGAAGCCAGGCTCGGACAGGCTGTACGACTCGTTGAGTGGACCAGACATGGTGGTCCTCTTCCATGACACCCAGGCCTACCCGCAATACCTGGTGACACTGCCATAAAAGGACTGAACTAAATGGCCACCCCAATGTGTCCGTCAATAGAAATGTTTGTAGAAATCGGTTGGGTAAAGGGATGCTTGTTGGCTAGATGAACTTGTGGACGTGCTGCACCCAGTCAGGAATGATCATCCTTATTTCAGGCAACTTATTTATAATTAGACTGTATCCACTTTTGTCCTCTGATGGAAGCTCTATTCACAGAATGTACTGAAAGAAAAAGTGTTTATTTTGAATTGAAAAGTGCTACTTAGTGGTGATTTTGTACAGGGAATGATGAGGGAAGGGGGAAATAATCACAGAAAGGTTTTGGACTCAATATGTATAGTCATCTCTAACTGCTTGCTTTCTTTCCATTTTAATTAGTTTCGTAACACTGAACTGAAATTTCCTGACTGAGCTGATCGAAAACCCTACATTGTATCGACAGCACATGGACAAGAAATATAAAATTAATCAGCAGAATACAGAAATACAAAGAATAACAGAAAAGGGAAAAAGATTGAGGCATTGCCCAGCCCATAATACCATCTCTAACATCAGCAACAATGACTTTAACCGCAGCTGATGCGGCAAACGATGAATTTTATATTAAAAATACATGATATCAGTTACTACACATACAGGATAGAAAAACAGGCCTCATCTATGGCTTTATCACAGTAGCCAAAATCCACATTAAGAGAAAACAAAAATACAACAAAAGAGTTAAACTTGTGTTGATCACTGCATAGTTAGTCTTTTTCTGTGCTTTTCCTCACATATATTTTTATAAGGACAGATGATGCAGCAGACAGATATTGTTTTGGATAAGAACAAGCAAAATAAATCATATCTTTAAGGCATTTACTTGAATCTTTTTGTCACTTACTTTGCAATCTGTTTTACGGTATGTAAGACTACTTCAGAAAGAAGAAAAATGAAAATTATACAGATAATGAATGTTACAAGTCAAACAGAAATCTTTCAGTTAATTATACAAACTGCTTTGCCAGTCAGTGCGTAATGTACCATGCAGAAAAATCAATGTGACAGTGACTTTTCCCCCAAAATGGATCTATGCATGATGAATGACATGGTATTTTATGGCTAGCTTCTCTGTGTGTATTTGGGCAGTTCGCAGTTATGATATAGTCCTTCTTGCTTGCCACATGTGAATAGATTTGTGCTGTGCTGCTATGGGTTACATAAATTATTGTGAAGTCAATTTCGTTAACAACTTAAGAGGTTCAGCTTTTGAGCAAAAAAAAAAAAAACCCCACAAAACTTTTAGATTAAACTGCATTAAAAAAGTGGATTCCTCAGACATAGGTGTCATTCAGCTTTGAGTGCAAATCAATAACAATTCCCTTATTTGATCCATCTTATTTCCACACATATCCCGTGTGGAACTCAAAAATATGCACATTTAGAGATTTTGCCAGAAAATAATTCTGTGTTTATCATGAAATAAAAATTAATTTTATTTGCTTTTGTTCTCTTATCGACTCATAATTTGAATATTGTACACTGCATTATGTGTTTCCATTTATATTTTCTGTAGTATGTACAAATATGTTAGGAACATATACTGCATGCAGAAAGTTTAGAAGTCTGTTTATGAATCAATGCTTTCAGCACTAGCTTTATACCATTAATATGAGTCTTCTCCACATTCCTATAAACTAGAGGCAAGAGCATATCACTGTGGAATATTTTTAAAGTATTAAAATAAAATTAAATATTAGTATGTTTATTAAAATATTATTTTACAGCATTAAAATGGTGAGGAAATGGTGCTTTTAATAGCATTCTTTAAAGGTAGACAATTCGGCGTTTTTAATTTGAGTACACTGAAATGCTTGTGTAATCGAAATAATGCCAAACGTATACGCTTAATTTTTAACCTTTAACGATTTATTTTCAACTTTTGAACTGTTATCTGCTGTCAGCAGCTGGCTGTTGCAATGAAGTTTCAAAAGTCTTCTGCATATAAGAGGGTTTTTAGCTAAGGAGAATCCCCTATGAAAGACCTATATGTTGCAACCCAGTGTCAGTTTGGTTGACACTACATCATCCAGTTACAATATCAAATTAATAGTTACAGGTGTTCAGATTTCTATAGTGAGTTCTGGGAGACTAACAGCACATATGTAGCAACAGCAGAAAAAAATATTAAAAACTCAACAATTTAATGGTTATGCTAGTTGATTTGATTATGCAGTAAAAAGCTCATGTATAGGGAAACTTGTTATAATAGCTGGCATTGTTCTTTGTAAAGTTGACTCAGTCTAAGCTATTTAAAATTTATACTGAAAGTAACGTGATTTTGTTGTCTGCACAGCTGGTTGTGACAAGAGTTTACAGAGATGATGTAAAGATCCTGTAGCCAAAGCACATGTTTTTCCACCTGTTTATTATCCCAATGATTTTAAAAGAAGATGAGGGAGGAAATATTTACTGTGCCTGGAGATCTGGCTAAGCAAAATTGGGTTGAAAAGTGGTAGCAAACATAATGAATTCCTAGCAAACAGTGGGGTGATGACCATGAAAGATTTTGTAAGTTTGTGTGTAACAGTGAAAAAAATTAAAACAAACTAAAACAAATACCTCAGGAACCAGTCTCTGTATTTTGCATATGCATGATATGCTATGATAATGGCAATTCATAATTATGTGTTTCACTTGTCTCATTAAATATGTGTTGGTGTTAGAATAACTCCTAAAAGGAAAATGGGGTTGGAGTACGTGCATTTAGTTTACGCAGTTTAAAACTTAAACATCACAACAGTACTTCTTTAATTTAGATAAATTTACGCGTTACTCTCCTGCACCCTTTGTATTAATCATTTTCTCATTGGAGACTTGGCATTGTGGAAGAAAGCAATATTGATTACAAAGCTATCTATGTATACAAATAGTAATAGTAATAAATAATAGTACAAATAGATTTTTCTAGAAACTGGAAAAAACAATTACTATAGACAGCGATTCTTTGTTTCATAGCAACCATCTTGACATCATCGCACAAACTGTGACGCGAGCTTTCATTGGTTGAAAACCGGACGCCGCCAGCTGCGGGGCAAAAAAATGGGGCCGAGGCGATGTCGTCTGTTGTCCATTTGACTTTTTGTGGCTAAGTCATCTAGATACTCGCTACTTTTCTAGATGTCTCATGAACAATAGCTCTGAATACGCTGAACTTAAGCAAAGTTACAATCAATCGTGAGCTGCACGCCTACTATTCAGCGACACACGTCCATCGTGTACGTGTCACGTTCTATTTTGAGACTTCGCTTCGACTGTGTGCAAAGGTGTGATCGTCGCTCCTGCACTTGTTTACCTTCCATGTGAATGTGCTTGCGAAGTTAGAGGATACATGTAAGATTTTAAACTTGTTGTTGTTCTTGTTCACATAAGAAATATTTATTGCTTTGTTTATCTGTTTATTAGTGCACGTAGATTCCTTCAATTAAGATGGCATTCATTTGTTTATCAGATTTATTCTTCTGGATTGTTGATGAACGTATGCTTTGTTGACTGGTTTTAGATGCCACTTCATTCTGTGTTGCTCATTAAGCCTTTTGTGGTGTCTTCAGAATCTTTGTACTTTTACCCTAGCATATGAAACTGACGATATTAACATAATGAAGCACAGACGTGCACAATAAATTAATCCACTGGAGGAAAGATCTACTTTCGATTTGGTTTGTTAAGTTTCATTTGTTCTCAGTTTCTTTCAGTTTTGTTAATTCTTTCCCTTGTTCCTTTATTTTTCTTTCCTTCTCTCTGGTGTCAGTTCAAACCTCTGCTGACTCTGTTTAACTGGGTTTTCAGTCATTTGTCGACGTACCGAGGTACACCTGTGACAGATAAATTCATGGTATTAAGTAAACTGTTCTGAGCACAGCAGGATGGTCAGCTCGTAAACTTAGTAAGAATTGGGTTGTTGCATACTTTAACCGATATACCATAAGTTGTTTGTTGGAATGGTTTCCGTTAAATTAGTATTGTCAAAACAGTGCATTTTATGTTTTAATTGATTTTTTTTCTAATTTAATTCAGGTGATGACGTATACACAGCAAGTTTGATTCATTTAGTAAGAAACCAATCAGTTTCCCTCTTCGAAGATAATGGCCTTCAAAAGGTTATCAGGTAGTACAGTGAGAGTATCACAGCTCGCTGAAAAACTCTTGCAGAACGAGACAGTTCTGTATGATTTATTTGGAGAACTGATGGACTATCATTGCTCCATCGAGAGAAGCAGTATAGCAAGTGGTAACATCTTAGTGACCCACGGAGACCCCAAGACGGTGGAAGAGGTCATCCACAAAGTGGTCATCGAAACTGAAGTGCTCGATGATAGAAATGACAAAAGTTTCTTAAGAGTCTTGAACTCGCTAAAGGAAAAATACCGTGGACAGTTTGAAGCAGAATTGGAGCGAAGCAGTTTCACGTTAAAAATTGCTTTTCACAGACAGATTAACAACGAAATTGTGCGAAGTATCATGCCTTTCGTAAAGAAAAATCGTCTGCAACGTCATCTTGAACTTTCTCGGGCGCTTTTTCTAAGCGGCACCAGAGGTCAGAAAGAGGTCATTCGAATAGCAGAAGAACATCATTGTCAGATCTCTGTCATTTTACCTGGCTATCAGGTGTTGGTGCGGGCTGAGTATCCTAGAGGACATCAGCTGCTTCTGTGCGAAGGCAACATGGCTGCCACAGATTGCGGTGTTGTATTGCTTCCTTTCAGTGATAATCACAGAAATTGGTCGCCTACCCACAAACAGATTCTCGAAAGAGGTAAACTTTTTCGCTTTTATGACGCTCATGTTTATATTCAAATGTTTAGTTAGTGGTCTAAAAGCATACTGAACGTGCATGCTTATGTTTTAATCTTTGAATTTGTGTGTGCGTGTGTATGTGTGTGGTTTAAAAATAGCTCCATCATCAGCATCATCATCATCATCAACCCATTAATCCTGGTTGGACGTAGAAGCACCTTTGGTATCACCAAATCAATATCTTTCTCCGTTCTTCGCCATTGTTTTTGATGCGTCGAATGAGAGGCCAGTTTATTTTTCGGTGTTGTTTGCTAAAGTCTTATTTTGTCTGTCTTTTTCTGCCTTCCTTTGCTGTTTTTTGTAGAATTATCTTCAAGACCTCATCATACCTCTTCAGCTCGCGTCTTTCAATATGATCTTTAAGGGACACAAACCCTGATCTTAACTATCCCAACCACAAATTTGATGTATAAAGTAACCTTAACTGTACAGTTCTTGATGTAACTAGTTAAAAATATTTTTAAAATGCAGAAAGATGTCTAGAACAAGCTAAAATCAAAACTTAGACCTGTGTTTAAAGAAATGTGATTGTGATGAGCGCTGAACTTTAAGAACAAAAGTAATAGCGTTTCTGGCTGCATCACGACAACTTTAAAAAATCTTAGATACATTTAAACTATGTATTGTGTGTTTATAGTCAAGTCGCCTACCTTGGCAGGAAAACAGAAGCCGGTGTTGATTGCTATTGTTATGTCATTCCAGGTCTTCTCACAGATAAGTACGAGTTGTATTCCAAACATATGTGCGGCTTTTCCAAAGCTCGAACCTTGAAGCTTCAGTCTCAGAGGCCGAATGATAGGCAGGCGATCGTGCTACTTCATGTTCCTGACAAACTGGTCCTTCACTCACTTTTGGCGGAAGGACTGGAGGAGTGTTTAAAGCTGTCATTTACACGTGAAGGATGCATAGCTCTCCCTGTTGCCATGAGGACTTGGCAATCTCTCGAAGAGAATATGAAAACCATTGTTAATGTCGTCCAAGATCGCTTAGACGAAGAAGAAAACGCCACAACCATCGTTCTCTACCTGGAGAAGTCGTCTGCTGATGTGAGGCAGAAGCTCGTGGAAACACTGGAAAAGACACTGAGTGCACGCTGGAAGATAGAGACAGACCGTGGTAAGAATTTGGAATTGACTTTGTGACCGTTAAATGTTTTGTCTTATCCTACCATATCTTATTTGCTTTTTTGTTTTTATTGTGTATTTGTTATATATCTCAGTCCACATTTTCTCTTCTGCTTCTACAAATACTGATTAGTATTGTAGCACTTGGTACTTTAAAATTTTTTATAATTTTAAGCACAGAGACTGACACAGCAGAAATGCTCCTCTGCATTCCATTACCTGTTATCGTTTTCTCTCTATATATGTATATAAAACAAGTTAAGAAACTGACTTTGTCACTTTGACCTGGCTATTATAGTAAATTATAATGTTATGGCAACTGCATGGAGGGATATATAAAAGTCGTTTCATTAACCAGTTATATGATGTGGGAAGACACTTGGAAAAAAATTAGTTTGAAACTGTTATGTTAAGCATGTATCAAAATATAAAACCAAGGATTAGAAAAAAATGTAACTGGGTGTTCTCGTGCCAGTTGCTGTTTACGAAGAGACCATCTCGTCACCAACTCTTGTCATTGTTGGCGAGACGAGAGCTGCGGAGACAACATTCACAAAGGTTTGTATTCTAAAAGGATTAACACGTGAAGAACGAAACATGAAAAGAAAAAATATTTGTTTTATAGAACACATTCATTTTTAATGCCTTTAGTTTTACTGAAGATCAACAATCAAGCAAGGCTCATTAGATGGAAATGTGATATTTCTTTGTACCCTTTGCTCAGATTTATTTTAAATTTTTAAAAATTTTTCACTATATCATAAACTTAATAACAAAATCAGTGTAGATTTCAACATTTTTTACTTTTTTTTTCTTGTAATGAAGTGCTCCCCCGTCTTACTGTCAAATTTACTTAAAGTAAAAAAAAATTTCCAAGCATAAAAGGAACACCAGAGTGCACTTTGTCAAATGTATTGGTGACCTCTACATAAGATAATATTTACAAAATTAATGCCAAAAATTAATTTCCTTCCGTTCATTCTTGAAAGACAAGGGTTCAAAATTCGCTAATCACAGAAAGACGCCGAGAAGCTTAACATCGGTAATAATTATACATTGGTATGCTACTGGAAGAACTGCTGAATTTTTTTCTTAGAATTGCATTGTTTACCTATTTTTTTCTTAAATATTCTTTGAGAGTGAAGAATATGCTTTCTTAGACTTTAGACTATGGCCTTTAGTTAATTTCAGGCTTCCCTAACCCATTGTGGCGTCACAATGAGGAACTATTTTTTTCATAATAATTTGGGGACTTCCTATATCAAGAAGGAAAAGGTGAGCTGAATTATTAAATCCTTGATTGGGAGATACTGCTGACCCCAGTGATTTTTAAAATCAATAGATTACAAGTTTTTTTTATATTAATTGTACACACGCCTTATCTGCACGACGTATTTCAGAAATCACTGTTATTTTATAGGTTTTCATGCACACAAAAAATGAGTTTCCAAAGCAGAATCAAGTTTGTTTGAACTAACGAATAAGAACACTGTAGCCTATGGCTAGACCTACATGGTGTGGCAGATGCTTATTATTTAGCTATAATGTTATGCCTCAGTTGCAGACCATGTATGTACCCAGCGACTTTCAGGAACGCTCATCTTTACTGGGCACTGTGATGAAACCTGGATTGAACCTGTTTACTGTCTCTTCTCCTATGATTTCAAATTTTGGAGCCGAAAGTGATGCAAAGGTATGATCTAACTATCTTTTAGAAAAAGATGACAATTAAAAACGAGTCCACGAGGGAATGTACACTGTCTTAAATAACAGTTTATATATTCAGCAGGTCACGATATAAAGATGAGTGTCTGTCAAGTTAATTACCCTTGGCTACAGAGTGACTTCTTTTTATTTTCATCATATGAAGAAACTTTTTGCAATATACATTTAATATGGTGTTTGTTAAGACCATGCTGATTCTTTACATTTTCTGCTTATCAAATAATAGTTAACATTGAATGCAAAATGTCAAGAGCGAGGAATTTTGCCAAGTCCTTAACATGTTTACAGACAGATTCTATAAATTAAACTTGAACGATTGCTTCTTTGTCTTTGCCACGTCTTTTCACATTCATATATGTAATATATAAGCAGAATTTAAAAGCAAAAAATTGATGCTGTAAGTATAATGCATGGCCGCATGTCACGCGTGTTGTCTCGAACTAGTCAGAATGCAAACAATAAAAACAAATCGTTACAATCAGACTGCTGTGCTTTCCAATGAACGAAAATAATTCTTATGTTGTCAACCTTGGACTATCTTACAGGTTACGGTGCCGAATACTAAGAGCAAGAACCGGAACAGTGAGGACGAGACTCAAGGGAAGCCGGTTAGCTTTACTCCAGCAGAGCCGCCTTGCCGTAACCTTAACACTGGACCTCCTAAAGTCTCCCAGAAGTTCGAGGTTGCTAGAGGTACCCACTTGAGTCTGGAGTCACCTGCTGTGGGCAGAGCTGGTCATGACAATAATGACAGTAAGAAAAACTCAGTAATCGAAAAGCTGGGGTCAGAGGTTGTTAACAGACTTGAGCAGAGCAAAGACGAACTTCGGCGACTGTCAACTGAACTAGGTCAAATTTCTGGAAAATTTAAGTGGAAACGACCAGATAGCATTATTGTTACTGCAACAAAGCCTGATATACCTGAAGACTGGTGTGAACAGGTGATGAAGAAGTTAGACAAGTATAGGCATGTTACCGAAGTGAACCCTGACAAGGTAGTGACCCCAGCGGATGAAAGGGAGTTACCAAAGCGTAAGCGACCAGCAGTAGCTACAGCAACAAATGAAGCGCCTAAAAGAAAGCGATAAACCTAGAATTAAAGATTCTTAATCAGTTTGAACACCTTGGCTCATGCAAACAAAACCGAATCGAAGAGAGAACAACGTCACTCCTAGAGACACAAGACTAGGAACTCCAAAAAAGTCTTAAGTGTAAAGCAGATGAACTTTATGCTGATTTTTAACTGATTTTATAGTTTTTATTATTTTGATAGCTGTGTCAGATATGAGAGGAAAGTTGCCTAGTAGTTGTAGCGATGGCGTGTTCACTACCCTGTGCAATACCCGTGTGATATCTCGGAATGTGTAGCTGATTCGATAGGTTGGGAAAGGTATCATGGGCACCACTCTCGCTACAGCTATCCCTGAGAGTGAGGACTAACACCTAATTTCCCTTACAACCTTAAGGTCACGTGTTTACCTTTCCCTTGTTATAACTACCCTTGACACGCTAAGTACAATTACTTTTGTATTTAACTGTAACCCGCCATCAGTTATTAGACCTTGATCTTGTACTCGTTAGAGATTGGTCTTGTTTATGTTTCACTCTTTTATAACAAAACAGATCCTAACAAATTCATATTAAAGGATCTTTCTATTTTTGCGAATGCTACATTTTGAGAAAAAACATAATGCAAACATTCTTTTTAAAGATAGAATAACAAACGCATTTTTAAAATGCTCGATGTTTATTAAAACGAAAGGACTTGTCCATTAAATACGTTTTGCTGAAAAGAGAACTGTTAAAAACTCGTTTCTACTTAATAAATGAATGAATATAAAAATGTTCTCCATTTTTGGATTTCTTGTGTGAATGTAATTGTACTTTGAATGTGTTTGTGTAAGTTTTGTTATGCATGCGCATTCATTTTTGCTTCTGTTGCCAGCAGGATAACCTTCTACACAAGAACTTTTTAATAGTCTAGATTCTAGAAACATGTATTCACTTTCGAATGCATTTACTTGAAGGGGTGAGTTCATGTCCCAAATAAACAACCGGGTGGTGCGTGCAGTTAGCCCGTGTATTTGTGACCTACCCCCTGTGGCACAATCTACCCCGAGTGCAGTCTGTGCAAGATTGTGACGGCTGCTTCCCACCCGGCCAATGGCCTGTTCTGTCTCATGCCCCCCTGGGGTCAGGTATAGACTTGGGGGGACCAGAGCTTGTCCTTTGAGATATAGTTGATTTTCTTGCTGAAGCGATATCATTCTTATTGTTATTATAAAGTCCTTTAAACTACAGGACCTTTACAGTTCCTACACAATTGTGCCTGCATTCATATGGCATAAATACCTCATACCTGCACGAGGCAGCGCTCCGGCAAGTGGACTACTTTCACTGCCTTCCAACAAAAGAGTCCCCGAGCTATCTGAATGAGATCTTTTAAAGTGCTCTGTAGTTGCAGGTTTGTTGTTATCAAACAACAGCAACACGTACACTAGACACCGGCAAGTTATCTCCCCTGACTAATCATAATCCTTAACGGCTTTGAACTTTCGGTTTCGTTATGAGCTTGCTTGTGATTGCATAATTATCAGCTCAGTGTGGTTGGTATTCTGTTAAAGTGCAGCTCTCAATGTAGTTCGCTGGCATGTCAGTCTGTCGGGCCTGCGCACGTCAGTCGCACTATTATCTCACCTACTCGTGTGCGGCAGTTGAGACAGGTAAGCTGGAATTTTATCATCACTAAATATTATTTATTATATGAGCTTTGATCTGTCAACTTTGATAAGAGCCTTTGAAAATCACAGTTAAAACCGTCTTTGGATGTTTTTGTATTTTTCAGCTTTCGAGACTTTGTTCAGTCGGAAAGTGAGAGTAATTATGTCTGCGCATAATGTCTGTCTGTCTGTCTGTCTTGGCAGATTTTGCCAGGTTGGTAAACGGGTAGATACAATTAGGATGTTAGGCAATCATATTAACAGTTATAAAAGCAGGTATCTAAGTATTTTGTTTGCATGTCCATTTTAAAATAAAGCCAGCGGGATTTCGTCATATCAAAACTCGGTTTTCCCCCATCACGAGACCGCATGACACAACGAGTCTACAGTCGTCACATCCAGTAGACAGACCTTCATTAGAGCTCCTCTAGTCATCAACTTTATACATTAGGAGTCTATCCTCACCACTCCCTCACACATTCCCGGCAAAGTGCAACGGAGCAAAGGCGAAGGAGAGAAGCTGGGAAAGAGGTTTTTCCATTGCATGATGTCAGGATTGCTGAACGGTTGGTGTTTCGATTATAGTCTCATCGATGTAACAGACTGAAATTCTAGACAATAGCTATGGTACTGTTGTGGCATGCAGGAACTTATTTCACTGAGTACACGCGCACGTAGAACCTCTTGAGGTGGTTAACCAGCTCCTGTGCCCCTTTCATGGCTTTGCTGCTTGTTTACTGCTGTTGTCAACAGCGAAAGGGAACCGCTTTCGGTTTCGATTTCTGTGTTCTCCCTTCTTTATTTCTTTTCATTATTATTCATGCGTTCGTTCTGCCATTCGTTTACTTGTTCGCTCTGTCTCTCTTTTTCGTTTGTTTGATTCTTTTGTCTTGTTCCTTCGCTTTCTTTCTTCTAAATAGTTTGGATAGATCGACACTGCATGATGTAAGCATCATGCTAGACATCCATAACCCGAAAACACTCGATCAGTGGGGCAGCAATGGCAGTAAAATTGAAACGAATGGTATTTGGAGTTCGACTGCTTTGGATTCTGCACACATCGCGGACATCTATTACAGATGTCAATATGGTTTCTATTACTAGCACGTTCTCATATATAGTCAGGAACACGGTGACTTGCTGCTGATGATGATGTTGATGATTGACGACGACGACGACGGTGACATTAAAAGTGGATATAATTGTAATATATTACTTCAATAGTTTGAAGTCCACACGCCACTTCAACTCGCTTCCTCCTGCGCTGTATGCAATAAAAAGAAATGAAATCACCTCACGCTGAATATATTGTCCAAAGTACTTTCTATTTTAAACACGAGAAGGCAAGGAAAATGGCGACCTCTAGCGAATGCTCATTTTGTTTTCTTGACAGAGATTCGACTCACACCTAGTCAACCATTTACACCTGCTGGCTCACCGACGTCAGCATCACCTGTTGAATAATTTATAACATCGGCTACAGACATAGATGCTAACCCATGAAGAAGAACAATCTGGAATAAGGATTAATCCAGGTAGACAGTGTTCCGCTGTCTTGCCATTCTTATCCTGTGCGAGGAAGACATGTAAGATTGTAAGGAAACCATGTTTTTGTCGGTAAGGTGTGTGGGTTGAAAGATCGTGTTGGCGAACTACGTGAAAATTCTTGTCGGTAAAGCGAATTCTTCTAGTGGTGAGGCACAGGAGCAGCATGGCCTCCACAGTGCCACCAAACACTGTTAGTGTGACGAAACCTGAGGCGAGGCTCTTACAGAGGGAAAAGGTCATGCTGGACTTTATCGGAGAACTGATGGACAGTCATGTTTCTGTAGACAGGGGCGGCCTGTCCAGTGGGAACATCGTGGTAACCCACGGAGATCCCGAGAAAGTTTCTTCTATCATCCGCAAAATACTATACCGGGTGGACGTGCCAGTCGCAGAGAAAACTGACGAAGACATTTCACAAATCATGAAGTCACTAAGCGAAAAATTCTGTGGTCAGTTCGAGGCTGACTTTGAAGAAGACCGTTCTACTTTCACAGCAGCGTTTCACAAGAGGGTAAAGGCTGACTTAAAGCCCCTCATTGAAAGCATCGCAATGAAACGTGGTTGTCTTCCCCTGTCGCCATACCAGATAAACTACCTGCAGCGCCACCTGGATGAAGTACAAGAGAGATTCAATGGCGGCCAGCACAAAGGTGCGGTCAGTATCAAGATGCAGAAAGAGTTGGGGCAGCAGGGCACACTACTAATTTCCTCCAAATGGTTGGACTTCAAAGCCACAAAACAGTTGGCAGATCAGCTGACTTCCAACCTTCGAAACCAGCGAGAGAAGCTCGAAGTATCGCGTGCTTTGTATCTAAGCAGTGTCAAAGGTCAACAAGAGTTACGACAGCTGGAAGAGAAGGACCGTTGCCATGTCTCGGTCTTGTTGCCTGGTCACCAGTTGCTGGCGAGGGCCGAGTCACCAAAAGGACTTTGTGTCTTTCTGTGTGAAGGCAACATGGCCGCTACAGACTGCAATGTTCTCCTGCTTCCTTTACACGAAGGTCACAAAGACTGGACTCCTGCGCAGAAGATGATCCTGGACAGAGGTCAGTGTTATTTTAATAGGATCTTACGTAATATAACAGTCGAGTATTACATACAATATTCACGTAGAATATCTAAACGGAAATTGTTAGAATAAAAACAGAATTTCTTTACAAAGAAAGGGTTTTAAGTGGTTATGATGATGATTTCGTGTTATCGACATATTCTATTACATAAATAGTCATACTGTTAGTAGTGTTTCGTTAGTGTTAATATTAATGCAATTTTGTTCTCAACTACTGACCCGCGGCTTACTCTTCAGGTCTTCTGACAACCAAACCCGAACTGTACGCAGAGTTGATTGGCTGCTCGCCCAAGCCACGGACCTTGATGCTTAAGTGTCAAAGGCCAGAAGCTGGAAAGACAGTGGTCCTAGTCTATGTTCCTGACCATTCAGACTGTTGCTCAGTGTCGGTGGAAGAAATGGCTAAAGGACTGGACGGAGAACGGGCTGAAAAGCTAACTGAGGGACTGGGTGTAGCACTCGCTGAAGAACAGGCTGACAAACCAATAATAGGATTGGTTGAAGGAGTAGATATAGAACTAGGTCCAGAAGAGACTGAAGAAATAAATGGAGAGAGTAATCTAAAAGAAACTGAGAAACCGATTGAAGGGCTTGATGGAGAACCCTTTAAATGGCTAGATAAAGAACTGGATGGAGGAAAGGATGGGGAATCGGATGCAGGACTAGACCTGGATCCAGAGCAGCCTAAAGAAGAAGAATTGAGTAAAGGAATAAATGGAGAACTGGATGTAGAAATTTCTAAAGGAATGGATGGAGAAGCAACAGCTGGACGAGATGGAGAAACGGTTAAAGATATTGATGGAAAACTCGATGGAGAACTGGCTCAAATACTGGATGGGGAAGTGGATGTAGAACTACTTACAGAAGTGAGTAATGGACCTGCTCAGAAGGTAGCCAAAGACCTGGTTGGGGGAGTGGCAAAAGGACTGGCTGAAGCTTTACGGTTGCCGTGCTCACGTGGGACAAGCGTTGCTGTACCCGCCAGGTTCAGTACCCAGCATTCGGCGGCTGACAATCTGAAAACAACCCTTAGGGTCGTCAGACACATCTTGGAGGAGGACGAAGACAGCCCGACTACCGTGGTGGTTTTTCTGGAGGCATCATCTGACTGCGAGAGGAAGCACGTGACTGAAGCCCTCGAGCAGACGCTGAGTCCACGCTGGAAGGTTGAGACGGACTTTGGTGAGGATGTTAGAGTTACTGCTGTCAGCAACGTAGTTTCTCGATATCTACATAGTAAGCCTTTAGCCTTTCTATTCTCCTCGCTTTCCTTCAGCTGACAGTTTGAACTTGAAGTTTTCTTTCTTGATTTTTTTTTCTTCGAAGAGTATTCATGCAAAATTTTGCAGCAGCGTTTACAATACTTAGAGATTAAAATTTCGGGTTTTTCGGGAGACATGTCTAATGTTCTCGCCGCGTCAGAAAATACAAATTATAATTTTCACAGGAAGCTAAAAAATACAAGATATTACAAATATCACTGCGCCAGTTTGCTCCTCAACAGAACTAAAAAAACAAATTAATTGTTTGTATACTTTTCTGTGAACAACGCCAGAATAGCCTTGCTATATATGGTTTGAAAGAATTATTTGTTCAGCTATTCTGTAAGTTAAAAAGCTTTTTCCCAAAATAAAAATGACATTAAAAGATGAAAATTAAATGTGGATAACACAGTAACCCTTTTATCTTTGGCAGTTGTCCTACAGGAGGAGAATAAAACTGCATCACCAGCAGCCATCATCTGTGCTCAACATCAGGACCTAGAAAAGGCATCTAGCGAGGTGGGTGTAGAGATCGGATGAGGAGAGTTTAAACAAACTTTAGACAGGAAGAGACCACATAAATATAGAGAATACAATATGGAGTCAAGCTTTCTCTACCTTCAGGTGCATCCAGAACACACGGAATTTTCCTTAAAGTTGTCACATTTCCTTTGACCAAATAATAAATTATTCTCTGCAAGTTCATGGGTTCAAGGTTTAATTAACCCAATCCATTAAATGTCGATCCTGAAATCCCTGACAATTACAGATAAATAACATTGTTAAACATCTGTAAAATTTACAGCTTTATACTAAATAAAAGATGAAATGAAAAGACGAGAATGATAAGATTGTCAATTGTGTCCTGCTTTACATTGATATTACTGAAATGTGTATCTTAGCGTTAATCTACGGGACTGTCCATGGTCTTTAGAATAAATTAAATGTCTAAAGAAATGTGCCTAATAATTTAGGTTCGGCAGTTAACCAATTAACCGAAACCATTCATCTTTGCCTTAAAACAATTTCTAAGATTCCCAAGTACAAACTCCAAACATACGGCGAGATCCCTGTTATGTATTCATAAACAAAACAAAATGATGTGGACCTCTTGTGCGTGCTTTCTGTTCTTTAGTTCAAGTTATGGACATGTTTGGTAGAGCCAAGGGGTTGGAGACGGGACTTTGTTTCGGCTTTAAAAAGAGGCTTTAGGATTGTAGTCTAAAAAACTGGCGACCAGAAATAATGTCCAAAGAACGATGTGAAGTCTGTCAATCTTTGAAATCTTCTTTCTCAGTCAGTGAACATCATAATTGCCAGATGCTGGCGTTCGAAGCTCCCTGACTAGGTTTACATTGGGCGTCTTACTTGTAAAACTAAACACCACCTGACAGGTAATTAACTGTGTTGCTGTGGGTCGAAACTTTCCATTCTATCGTGATACAGAAGTCAGAACTGCATTTTAGCTCTGCTTGCCCAACATATTATAGAATTCAAGACAAATTCATACACATGGTCATCTAGTGATTGATTGATTGATTTGCTGTTTCAGCTGCAGAATATTCGCGTTCCTAAAGAATACGAGGGGAGCACGAGTGTACTGAGCGCTGACATAAAACCTGGATCGGACCTCTGTATCGTGTCACAGAGTATCAGTAAAGATCTTGAAACAGGAAAAGTTTCAGAGGTAATTTGTAAAATGCGTTTTTATAAATTATAAAAATCTAAACTTATAAATATTTACTCCCAGATGCCCAGTTAAGACTAAAAATTACCTTTTCTATATATCTCCTAATTTCTTAAAGAAAAAGTTACCGATTTCTGCAAGTGTAGTGTTAACTTCACATTGACTATTGTTATGGCAAATATACAAAAGGCGCTTTTTTGGCTCGAATATTTAGGTTTTTGGTATCTTTTTAATTTATTGTCATCAAAACATAGTGTGTGTAGAAAACTGAAGTTAGAAAGAATAAATACTCCAAATAAATATATACGGAATGTTCTCTGTGCCGTTCCCACTTTATATGAAGGATCCTTTGATGCATTTCGAGATAAACGAAAGACAAACTACACCCTGTTATCGTGTCGTCTGTGCAGGAAAAGAGACTTTCTGGACAACAACAGATCTGTGATAACGACGATAAATCAGCTGAGGACGAGGGCAGAGGCAATGACGAATCAGTGACATGTTTTCGTGATGACACCTCTACTGATGACAGGTTTGACGACAGCAAGCAAGTTGATGGTAGTGCTGAGGACAACGATGCCGAGACGATCACTGTTCCATGGGGTGAAGGTTAGTAGCTGAGTAATCGATGTCAACAGAATCGGTCTGTACTTGACTTTGGAAGTAGAGTCCCTCCATTGACCTCAACTTCGTGAACTTTTGTTTGGATCCAGTGGTGAGGTGGACAGGAGCCGTCATGGAGTCTTGTCACTGGACCCAGACCTTGGATGTCGACTGATAATTTAGATGTCTATATTCGATAATCTAGCGGTTTCTGTTTAGTACATAAAACATAAAAAGAGATAACATAGCGGACATCCATATTTTTTATTGCACAAAATGTACTTTGCTAAGGAAAGAAAATTTATCTTTCAAATGTAGAAGAGGTTGGATTTAAAAATATTTTTTTTCCTTTTTTTTAGTTTTCAATCGGAATGTGCGGGTTCCAATTACTGCTGTAGTGTATATGCTTGTGTTTTGTTGAGAAACGAAGAATGGGATATAAGTGAGTGGATGGGGGAAGGGTATGGGTATGTGGGTGAGTGAGGTTGAAGTTTGAGCCCACGCAACCCCAGTATTACATTTTCATTAGAGAAACAATATCTGACCCTGGCGTATGTTGCAGATGCTCGAGATGAAGACAACAACGCAAAAGACCAAAGCAAACAAAAAGCGCCATCTTTTGGTGGCACCAGGCTGCTTATCTCTGGCATTGTAAAAAGATTATCTGAAAATTTTCTCAAGACTTTTCTGAAGCGTGTTGGAGCTGCTGATGTGCTGTCTTTGCAGATGAATAGGAACAGAGATAAGGCGCTGATTGTCATAGCAAACGAAAATGTCGGTGAGTTTTACACTGTTGCGTGCGTGCGTGTGTGATTGTTTGCTTATGTTCACAGCGTTCCATATATATAATTTTAATTAATCATCTTATGTCGTGTGATTAGTTTTTACGGCTGTTCCACTGTTTCTACCTCTCCTGATTATCTATTTCAGATTTGCAACACCTGAAGCAGGTTTGTACCGAGAAATCAGTGTGTGGTGATGAGGTGATTGTAAAAGCTGCCCCCATTTCGAACTCAGTTCTGATCCAAAACCTGAACCCCACGACGCAAGACGGAGCCATTTTCTACTTTTTTAGCAACAAAAAGAGAAGCGGTGGAGGACCTGTGTGCGATGTCTTCAGACTCGATGACACTCGTGCTCTTGTTCAGTTTGAGCAGCTCGCCGGTATGTGTTCTGTGTCCGTTTGAAAGTTGCTTCGGTGTGTTGTTGTTGTTGTCGTCATCATCATCATTATTATTGTAGTTTTTGTTCTTGGAGAATTTGAAAATGGCTTTGGTGTTTGTCTGGTAAGGGTCAGTACTGAAAAGCAAAAGATATAGACTTACAACTCAAATAGAGACATAGGCTTTTAAATAAAGTTTCCATGCCATCTAGAGGATTTCGCTGAAACAGTATCAGGATAAAAGGCGAGAAGATTGAGGAGGCAGGTAAAAAAGCGAAGATCTTTATAGTGTCTCAGCTTCTTTTGCGAATTTGAAGGGACATTTGAGTGGAAATGTCATCAGAAACAATTTTGTCATGTTCTTTTAATAAATTTTGCTGCTTTGTTTGCATGTTTTGTATTTAAATTATAAAATTTATTGGTTGAATGCTAAGATTGTTACATCTGTCATATACAATAATTTAAATTAATGAAGGATAAGTCCTGTTCACATAGTTCAAGCAAAGTTTCATTACGAAAGAAAATTTAAATAAAGCTTTTCCTTCATAAATATTTTGACTGCTTTGTGGTTGTCTTAGATACCCAGGCGGTTGTGGACAAAAAAGCTCAAGTCTTGGATAGCTTCCCTTTGGAGGTCTGTATGTCTCCTTGGAATGAACTTACACCTCGGCAAGAACAATCGTTAGCTACTACCTATTCTGGATCACCTACACTTTCGAATGTTGACCAAAAACGAAAAGGTTCTAGAGGCAAGCAGTATGAGCGACAACATGAAAGACCGACAGAAGGAAGATCTGGTCCTGACCTACTGTCTGAACCTTGCGAAGTCCCACAATATTCAAATGTAGTCACAGATTCAGGACCCAATGGTGAGCCGTCTCTCTGGGGAAGAGGGAGAGGTAGGGGCAGCAGAAGGGGAGGCAGACGAGGAAATAAAAGTACTTCCGAGAGGTGGGACGGAAGACCGAGAGAGTCTTCACAACCTTTCGGACACCAAGCATTCTATCCACCATATCCTTTGCAAGCATGTTACTACGGATCAGCTGAAATTAATGCTAGAGGGAAATTTAAACCACCTGACTCTATTATAGTTACTTCCACAAGGCCAGGTGTACCAGAAAACTGGAAAGAACAGGTGTTGAAGAAAATCGACAAATATGAGCACTTTTTTCCAGACAGGGTTTTGGGAGAAATGAACCAAGCGCAGCTGAACAGAGATTTAGCATCAGAACTGCCACAAACAGAGCAAATGATGGAAACTGCTGCAAGATTCAGGGAAGGGAATTCTACTGTCACACTAAGAGGTGCGCAGGAGATGAGGGCTAAAAATGGCGAGGAACCGGTCGACAGAAGAGCAGAACAGGACACAAACTCAGTTCCACGATTAGAAGTCATCCGAGGCCTGAAGCCATGCCAGATCAAGGTCATGTCCTTGCCACAGGTCGAGAGCAGGTTCGAGGAGAAATATAAAGGTCTTTCTCTTCATATGGATCGAGAGAACAAGAAGCTGGCCCTAAGGATAGAGGCCACAGAGAAAGAAGCGAAAAAGATGATGGCCGACATCATGGAATACGTGACACAGATCTCAGAGAGAACACTGCCAGCCACAGAGGCCATGGCCCGTCTGCTCGCCGACCAGCGCTCCCTCAGCTGCACAGAAGCCATGCTAAAGAAGAAAGGCGTTCTCTGTCGTCTGGAACTGAAGTCCAATGCCATTTCAGTCAGTGCCCCAACATCCGGTCTGGCAGAGCAGGCAGAAGATATTTTCAGGCGTTCGTTCAACGAACATAGCCGTGATCTCGAGGAAGATGAAGTTGCAGCAGCAAAGTCCTCATCCTGGAAAAACTTATCAGAAAAACTTCAGCGAAGAGACAAAGAAGAAGTACCCAACCCTGTCCTGCTCCTCAACACGGAGAAGAAGATCGTAACCCTTCTAGATGTGGCTGAGAATTTCCCTAAGACATGGGCCGATGTGAAAACATTTTTCAGCATTAAAAAAGTGACGAAACTAGAGCGAAAAATATATCTGAATCATTGCAAATTTCTGACAAAGTGTTGTAAAGAAAAGATAAAGCTGCTGAAGGAGAAGGCCGCCCAAGTAGGTGTGCTCGTAAACATCGGCAAGAACGGCCATGTGGACTTCACGGGCCTCACGGACGATATTTCAGTCATCAATGGGGAGATGGTCAATCTTCTTAAATCCATTCAGATGAAGAAGAAGGTATTTTCTGGTCCAGGTATAGACACTTATCTCAACAGCTCTGCAGGGCAACTGTTTATAGAGCACACAGGGCAGGCAAACCTTTGCCTAGTAACGACATCCGGTGATAACACTTTCTTAACTTACCCTAATGGTTTCATGGTGGATAGAGACAAATCAAAGCAGTCTGAAGAACCACATGATGCCTTCTCGGAAGTAATTCAGCCTAATGAGGGATCAAGTTCGGCAGCTCTTGAAGCAGGTAAGCTTGTCTTGTCGGATGTCACAGACTGATATACGGGAGTAGCATCCCTCAATAAGAATATGAGAATCAGATATGTGAAAATATTAAATTCTCAAATTCCTTTGATAAATACTGTTTCACAGTCCCTCTATATGTTATTAGACAATTTGAATTTTTCGTTTACATTATTAAACAATGCATGCTTTAATATAATTAGCGCAGTGTAAAAATTAAATACTATTTACATCTTCAACAGTTAGTAAAAGATGAAACATAGCATGCAAAGTTAACAGAAAATTTGTTTTGCTACCTGACATTAACTGTACGTATAAGACCTGTAGATATATACTACATGTCTTATAAAGAAAATTTTATTGAACCCAGAATCATCAGGTTCACTTTTGTATTTACAGTTTGTGTTTTTTGCTAGCTCAGCAGTAAAAGAACGATTCATTCGACATACTTCTACAACTTTTATGCATCTTTTCTTCTTTTTCTCTATTTCCTTTCTGTCTTGTTTTTTCTGTAAATTAGCATCTACAGTTAAATACAAGGATGTGCTCAGAATTGACCATGCGTGATGTAACAGGTGACGTTGGCTCAAACTCCGTTGAAAAGACCATGTGGAAATCTATTGCTGTATTAGTATACTCCTGCGATCAAGAGGCGATTCAAAAAGTGCTCAAAGAAATAAGAGAACACATCAAGCAGAACCAGGCCACCAAGGAGGAACAGGACGAAATCATCTGCAACTTTTCTCCTCAGCAGGTTGACATAATTTCCTAAAGCCCAGCGAAAACAACTCAGTCTGAAGCTAAAGTTAAATTATTCTCACTTATTTCACGAGTTATTTACATATCAGTCGCAGGCTGCTTCATATTTTTGATAAATATTGTTAACCTTTAAAGTGTCGCATATTTTTGTAGGTACTCGCCAAGTAGATGCTAAACGTGTATTACTGGACTTCTTGCAGATGATTTTCTTCCAATTAGCTACTAAAACGAGATTGGTGTACAAAAGCTTCCAGTTTAGTCACATTTCGGCTTATCTTCTAAAACGAGGCTGGTGTATACAAAGCTTCCGGTTTAGTCACATTCATTGTTTACGCTCGCCGAGACTAACAGCGGAGAACTTCGCAAGAGGCTAAGCGTTGGTCTCGGCAGACAGACAGCAGTCCACCTCTACACATCCGTTCTAATACTGCATTGAGTTAATGTAATGTAAATGTTTACGTTGGGTGTTCACCATTCCCACTGGAACACGTGATTATACTTTGAATATTTTGCATGACACTGTATTATTTTCACTTTCCTACAGCTGTCAGCAGTAACAGCCCTACAAAAGAAATACGAGGTCGTCATTAACATGGATGCAAAAAGGGGCACCGTTAAAATTACTGGATTCCAATCCAATGTCCTGGAAGCTTACGCAGCCCTTAAAGACATCAAATCCGAGGCGAGCATGCGTGACCCCATCACTGGCACGATGCCAATTCTCTGGCAGCATGAGGTCAGCGAGGGCAAGTTCAGAAACTTTGACCCAGAGGACATTCGCGACATCGAGGCAGCCTACAACAGGAGAGATTCTTCTGTTACTCTGACGAACAAGCAGGGAGGGAACTATAAAGTTGTATTTGAGGAAAAGAAGGTCTTAGACTTGTTCGCCCAGCCTGTTTCCGTCCGACGGATAGACGTTTTGCAGGGAAACATTGCAGGTAATGTTTAGGGGGATACTACATGAAAATAAGATGATAATAAGGCTAGATGTTTCAATCATTTAGATGTAAATTTGTGGACAAGACAGCAGTAAGGTCACTGTCAGGTCAGTTCACAGACCAGTTAGAAAAGACCTATAGAAAAATGATTTACATATAACTCCCAAAAGTATCTTATCTATGTTTAATATGTCTCCCCCTACGTTGTTACATAGTGTTTTAATGCCATCCACTGTATTATTTATTATTGTTGGTTAGCACAGAGATTGTAGCCTGTTTTAATTGTAATCATATGTGATATGCATTCAGTTAAAGTAAGTAAATAGAACCTCTGTGCGCATTCTTGTTTATATTGGGGTTTTTTTTCTTAATATTTTTGTTGTTTCTCTTTTTGCGCATATGCGTGGATATGCTATGGGTATGTAGGAACAGAAAATCCAGAAGAGATCCCGCTGCCTAGCAACTGGGAACCCATGGACGGAACTAAAGTGAAACTAGTTGATTTGGACCCTTTTTCCAATGAATACAAAGATGTATTGATGCTATTTGGAAATGAGACTGTCAAGAAGGTTTGTAGTGCCCTAAACCAATACACGAATACAATATTTTGAAAACTGGCTGAACTCAGTACATACTTGTAATTCCTAAAATATGATCAGATTAGTAAATCCCATCTCTCTTAGAGAGATACATTTTTTTAACATGAATACATATAGGCTGCCCTGTTGTCCTGGCTGCAACCAACAAGAGAACCGATGGTGTTGAATAGTTCTATCCATGATCCACCATTAGAATTTATTCACTTATTTCTGTGAACAAACAAGACTGTTGATCATTGAAGACAAACGGAGAACGGAAAAGTGGGAAGAATGCAGATACCTGTAGTATCGGGTACTAAACTAGAACGAGCCATTTTAATTGAGTCGTTAGAGTATACCCAGGATTTTCTCAGAATCTCTGTACACAGACAGGAGGGTAAAACTTCAAACACTTGATTAGGTCGCTTTTCTTAGGCATTTACTCTAGTAATAAAATAAATTATTTCTTTACAAAATATTTAGTTGTACTTTATTATTTATGACTTCCCTTGGCATTGTTTCTTCTTTGATCAATGAAGCCTTTCAACCTAATATAGAAATCGACAAAACTATGAAGAGTTTTCATGTGATCTTTCATGTAGTCATGGAGCAGATGATGCTGTTACTTCACTTTCAGATGAGGTATCCTTTCTTCTGTTTAATGACAAGAGAAATGTAACTGTAGTTTATTTTTGATATAAATAAGACTAAAGGACTGTATTTTTCAGATCCAGCGCGTGCAGAACCCAACTTTGTTCCAGCAGTACAAGGTGAAGAAGAAGGAGCTGGAGATGCACAACCCACCTGGCACTGAAAACGAGAAGAGGCTCTGGCATGGCACTGACTCCAAAAACATTGACAGTATAACTACTAACGGCTTTAATCGGAGCTACTGTGGGCAGCATGGTAAGCACCTATATGACACATTGGTTTTTTAAGAGAGTTAAGACAGTTTTGTTTGTTTGCTTTGTAAATTTAATCCTTCGTCAGAACTTTCCATGTAATAAGGCTACCATTACTGAGTTACTTGTGAGCGTCAAATGACATTTTTTTTTTTTTGAAAGGAGGATGTATTTTAACGTTTTATTGTTTTCTAGGAACAGCATTTGGTCAGGGTGTCTACTTTGCTACAGACTCTGCCCTTGCCAGACGCTATACCAAGGACAGTCACATACTTCAGGCGCGTGTGCTGGTAGGCCAGTCCACGCCAGGTCACAAAAGCTTGAGAATGCCCCCCAATAAGCCAGGATCAGCCAGACCCTATGATTCTCTCTATGGACCGAGAATGTTTGTCATCTTCCATGACACCCAGGCTTACCCCGAGTATCTGCTGACCCTATGATGTGAGCCACATGGGTGAAGACGTGGTTGAGAAGAAATCAGTGTCGATGTTACAATGAAAGTAGGCAATATATCTTGATGCTAGATGGTGACGAAGCATAAGTCCTGTGCGCCTATTTCGTCGTCAGTGGCTCTTTCGTTGGGTCCAAAGCTACGGTGCCAACCTCTCCAAGAAACTGAAGCTAAACCTAGCTGCGACTCTTAGTAATTAAATAGTGACACACACCTCACAACTCTTGCTTTAGTGACACACGCCGAACACAAGTCAATGGCGACACACGCTGGCTAAAGGCGACACACACCTGACGATGCTTCCACATCTACTCCTCGCTTCCTCCTAACTTCTTTGCTGCTATTAGTCCCTTACTATCAGGTCTTAAATACAGTATACAAAAGCATCTAGAAGCATTGTCACGCGCGAGCTCTCTCGCACCGAAGATGTTAGTTTACAAGGCTTACATCAGCTACACTCGCACACCTGTTAGAATGGTCTAGGGTTCTAGGCGGACACGATCAAAGCCCTGGGAGGCACCCCTACAAAGGGTTATGACATTTCATTCGTAACAGGAAATCATACCTAAAAATACAGATCCTCTCGATGGCAGCCTTACATTCAGACTCTGTATAATAGGAAGACATGTTCAAAAGCGTCTGTAGTTTCTACAGGATGACAGCCATGTCCTATCGGGAAAGTTCCGGGGGCAACAAATTCTGTGTCTACATGCTGGACCAACAGACAGGCTGTCTTTTATTGCTTCCGAGGTGCGGCCTCTGAACGCTAGCGAGTGTGAATGAACTGTTATCATATGCAAATCTGAACTGGGATTTTATGAGTGTTCTGTCTGGTGTGTCGGGTATGAATGTGTTATGTATTGTTGATTGTTGATGCTGTGCTGTATGGTTCTAAACCCTTCTTCTTTATAGAGGTGCTACAAACTTTATCTAAGTCGTATCTTATGTTTCAGGTGTTAACTTTAGATTAAGGATTCTGTTTCTACTTTTTGAAATATAGACAAACAAATAAAAGTAAATAATCGTAAAACAAACAAAAGACTAGGAGTTTGGTGCCAAGTCTCTTGGTGTTATAAAGCGTTCACTTAATAGCAGACTTTATTGGCGTATAACTTGTTCGTGTCAATTCGGGATATACTGTCTTTCGTGGGGGACTGCGTCGCCGGTCGTGACTGAACATTTGGATTTTTGACTGTGTTAGTGTGATCGGACTAGGTGTTATTTAAGGAATTTAGACTTTGGGGTTTTTTTTTCAATATAAATGAATAATATTTTCATTGCTTGGTTGTAAGTTTTTTCAAATTATATTTATTTTAAACTGAACTGCTGTTGTATTTTATTATTATCTCGTCTGAAAGTCACTGTAAAGTGCAGGAGACAGTTATATTCGGCACACAAAAATTGTATTACAACCATATAGTAAACCAAAATTCTTTATCACAAAACAACTTGCATTGTTGTCATAGCTTTAAAAAATTATGAAACGAAAGACAAAATTAACTAAACATGATATATATATATGTTTTGTTCGTGGTTTCAACGCGCCACGAGCAAGAACTTCGCATACTGCGCATATCCGAGAAAAGCAGGAAATCTAGGACTTGCACTATCTCTACTTTTATCAAAATGTCTGCCTTTGTAAATAAACAATACATGCTAAGTTTTTGATGTGCTAGAGAAATAATCACAGTTCAAAGAATCACACTCAATTTGGGTTTTTTTCTAATAATTTTTAATATTTTATTAGAAATTTTCAAACCAAAACCAAGCAACAAGCATTAAAAATACTCTTCAAACTATTTTACAATAACGAACTGAACTTGCAATCAAGCTAGAATTTTTTGGGTGATTCGCGCAAGTGTTATAGTAGCAACATTTTTTTCATCACAATTATGACCACAAAATGTCGCAGATATGTTAACTTCTCGAGCTGAGAGAATCTGACATTTCTATTGCTAAGTGAATGTAATTTAGCTTTCTGCGCTCATTACAATGCGTTGTACCTCTTACAAAAAGATATTGTTCTCTAATGCATACAGTTCAAAGTACATTCAAGATTAAACGAAAAAGACTTGAGATATTGTATGCATCTTTAAATGTCATTGGGTTTATTTATGGTACAGACTGAACATACATTTGTCGCACCTACTTTTGTTACAGGAGACAGGGGAATTTAATTAAACCTCTGGCTCAATGCAGATAAATTGATATGCATTCCTAATGAAACGTAGAACACAATATGAAACAATTTCTGGTACTAAAGCCCACACGCGATACACTACTGATGTTGAATAAGTCAGCCCCGTATAGCAACAGAGAAGAAGTAATAGAAGTAGATACAGTAAAAATCAAGTTTCTCAGCTGCTCACAATGAAACTTGAGGTCAGTCTGATTTATTCTTGGTAGTGTGACTTGTTTACATTTGCGTACAGCTCCCAGATTGTCCTGAAAAAATACAGTGTTCTCTGGTACAAGCTTTTTAAAATAAAGACAGCGCACGTAAAAAGGTTTCTCATGAAAATGACACTCTAGACAAGACATGGGAAGTAACTTTGGTTCAGTACAGACAACTCTGTGCAGGAACTTCGAGAAGCGCGGAAATGAACCTGCGACATTATCAGGCGCTCGCACAAAGTGTAGATTAAATATATTTTATTCCAAGTTATCTTTGAAATGAATAGTATACATGTTAGACACTAAAACTCTGCGCTTACTAACACAGGGCTCTATTTTTAATAAATGCAAAAAACACTGTAAGAAAACACCTAGTCACATCACCTGCTATTACCACAAATTAACGCATACTTTAGTTCAGCTTTTTAAAATAATTAAAAATAAATGATAAACACGATTTTAAAAAAACTTTGAGACACTGGAGTTTACAAAACCCACACAGTTTACGCTGAGTAATGTCTCATACATAGACAAAAACAATAAGTGCTCTTATTACACAAGCCACTAAAATAGTGAACGAAATGTTTAAAATAATTGTCGACTTTTTTGCGATTTGAGGCTTCTGGCGATGTTTCAGATGGTGGTCACTTCTGCATGATCACTTCTTCTTTTTCTTGCTCTTTTGATGCTTGTGAGGATTGCCCTTTAGATCTTGACCTGTGCCACCTCCGCCACCACCTTGGGATAAATTTCCAAAGATATATTCAGGTTCTCCGAAGTGTCGTGCACAATCCACTGATGTACTACCAGCAGTAAGACGAGACTCTCGAGCTTTTAAATATACTTAATACATGCATGATAGTTTTAGCTCTCTATTTGATTTCCTCACCTCTTTGATGATATATTTGCTGGTCGTTTCCTCCACTTTCTCTGTCCTGAGCTCCCTTTGGATCGTGCCTTGCACTTCCACGAGGATCTTGAAATAAATTTGGAAAGAGATGTTCGTCAAACAGTCGCATGCATCTGCTGTTTTATTACTCTCAGTACATTATAGCATAACATCTTTTTATATCACGCAGGCATTAACTGCTGTGCTGTTATGAACTGTCAGAAACGAGTGTATTTATGCTCTCACCTGTTGATTGTTGTGTGTTTGTCTCCCAGTTGCTACTTTCATGGGCATCTGTTTGGCTTTCCTGTCCGTAGGGTCCTTCATCCTGGAAGCCCCTGCGATTTTCATGACTGCCCCTTCTATAACATTGACTGACCCCACCATGCTCCTGGAAGCTCTTTCCATGCTCCTGACTGCTCCTGCCATAGTCCTGACTGCTCCTGCCATACCCTTCCTGCATAACCCTACCATGTTCGTGACTGTCCTTATGCTTCTGATTGCTGTACCCCATGTTTCCTCTATTATGCTCCATGTTGTTTCTACTATACTCCTGACTACCGGTGTTACTCTCTTGTTTGCTTGTCGTCTGATAGTCATTATTGTACTCCTGTCTGCCGGAATCCTGGATACTTTTGTAACTCTTCCCTCGGTCTTGAACATCATCATGGTCTCGTCTGCTAGGGACTTGTGAATCTTCGTAATGCTTTTGTCTGCCTGGGTCTTGGTTATTGCTAAATCCCTTTCTGCGAGGATCTTGGGTAGCTTCATCATGCTCACTTCTGCTGGGGTTATGGGTGTGTCCCTCGGCGCGTGAAGGAGACAGTGCATCCGAGTTCCACTGGCGGGTAAATATGTCTCGGATAACGCTCACCATCACATCTCTGACATCAACAAAGTGGATGTGCTGTAACTTTGTCTTCCCGCCATACTGATGCTCAAACTGCTGCACTGCTCTCAGGTACATCTGTGCACACACTTTTTCCGGCACACCAAAGATGGCTAAACAATCAGAAATAGGATTTTGACATTAGTATTGGATGAACACAAAATACAGCCTGGGATTAACCTTGCGAATAAAACGTATTACCAGCAAAAACCCATAAGGTTTGCCTATAAGAAAAATAAGATGCTGACTGTAGGCTGTTGAAGTTTTACGGGAATCAGCAACTAAAGTATATCACTAGCCCAACCCTAGAGGTTCTACTGTGGGGAGTCTAGCCCAGGACAGGCAAAAGTGGAGGACCTTTGTCGCTGCCCTACGTGCCGACCGGCATAACGGGAACTAACTAACTAACTAACCCTAGAGGTACTATAGTGAAAAATTATATGTGCTGAAAATGACATCTAAATCAGCGACCCCTATCATAAATCACTGTTAGGCCGCATCTTTGATCCCCAAGATACTTCACACAAACAGCCGTATCATCAAAGAATTCTACTTACCTGAACTGATTGAGCTGACAGCAATAGAAGTAAACTTCAGGCTGTGAGCCTTCGTCAGGCAGTTAAAGACCGTCCGTTGCAGGTCCACCGCACACTTGTCCTTGTTCTGGTAATCGTACCAGCAGGGCCCCACGGCGTGAAACACGGTCTTGCAAGGCAGGTTCCCGGATGTTGTCGGCAGCACCTCCGATACCTCCAGTTGACCGAACCTATCGACGAAGATGTCCCCCTCCTCGTCCAGCGCGCGGCCGGCTGCCCGGGATATGGCTGCCGCCACACCTCCGCCATGCATCAGACGACCGTTGGCAGCGTTCACGATGACGTCCACCACCAGCTTGGTGATGTCTGTCTTGTACACGGACACTCTGATGCCCGATTTAGTGATGAAATCCGCTCCACAGCTTGCTTCAGCAACAGGCTTGACCGGGCTGTTTGTCTGGTCGCCTGCTTCTCCTGACCGGAAGCTCGTGCCTCTTGACTTCTCAGTTCCGAAGGTGATCAGCCGCTTGGCTTTCATCATGGCGTCCTCGTCGAGCGCAAAAATAGCTAATTTGTCTTGGAAAAGCAAAGGTTTGACGAAAGCTTTTATTCCTTCTGACTGGATTTTTCTTCCAGCGTTCAAGACATCGCCCCACTGAATATCATTTATCGGCATGTCTTCTCGCATGAGTTTGTCACTCTGAGAAGATATTTGTATTTTCACAGACTTTCCTTCTCTGTCTAGGATGGTGATATCCGCAAAATCCTCTCCCAGCAGATACTGCAATGCTTCAAGCTTCAAGAGGTAGTCTGTGTTTTGTATTCTCTTCTTCTGTTGTGCTGGTAAATTCTCCTCCACCTGTGTATTACATGTGGCACTGAATAAACAGCAGATTGTCACAAGCAAAGTGCTGCATCAGTTGGTAGTTTTGCCAAAACTCTTTATCTTTAAAGTTGTCCTACCATCAACCGACTAGTTTTAATTAAACAAATAGTATAAAAATTTCGTTATGGGGAATGGTTAACACAATTATTAACTCGCGTGTCCTTTATATCAAAATGCAATTGAGGGAAGGGAGAAACTGAGAATGTTACCTTGTTGATGGCCTCTGTTGCTGATGTCAGATGTTTGCCTGCCTGTGGCCTGGCCATGATTGAGTCAGCGGCGATCGTATCAGCATGAACCTTGTATTTATCTGACACCCGCATGCTCTTCAGCTGAAAACAGAACTGTATGTCAAGTGAAGGTATCCTTTCGATGTGGGACTACAACTCATCCCTTCCATTATACATAGTATATTTAACCATGTTATGATTGGTCTTAGATTTCTTCACTCTTTGTAGTTATTTATTATTATTATTTATTTATAGAAAAGATGACTTCCATCTAGGAAACAGGATAAAATGTAAAAGCTGCAATAAAGCAGTGACCATACCTCAGAGAATGCTTTCTTCACATCCTCCTGTAAGCCGCTAATAGTGACGGATGGAAGTGATTTGTCGGTTTCTCCATAAACAGCAACTGCCACAAATTGCATAAATAATGCGTGTATAAATATCCTTCCCTAATTTTGAGGGGATCAAATCCGCAAAACGAATACAGTGAGACCATTACTGGTATCCATAACCCAACACTCGATGTTGCTAGATGAGTGCTCGAATCAAAACGATTTTACTTGCCACTTCGACAGCGGCAGACGTATTTGTTCTTAGCAAGCTAACATAGACGACTGAGAGACACCATGATGGCTTCCTATGGTTTGACATTCACTGTTTGTACACAACTTGTACACAACTTGTACACAACTTCCTTGTTCACTGGAGTGTGCTATATAAAGCAAGTGTGATACCTACAAGTAGCTCCATGATTTAACTGCCTTTCAAATTATGTCAACCCTCTGTGCTGAGGGAAAATGAAACATAATACTTGTTTGTTAGCAACAAGTTGGACCTCAGCCAACGACTACTGCACTTAACACCAACAAGAGAGGCGTTGTGACTGACTGGCAGCATAATATAGTGGGCCAATGTTCCTAGCTTAGGTTTGGTTTGCAAAACCAAAAAGAAGAAGAAAGAAAATGAACGAATGAAATATTTTGTGAGCACACACGCTAACAAATCTGTTTGTGTACGCGTACGTACGCGCGTGTGTATAAAGGGAAGGCATAATAGTCTACAGCTAGCGGGTAACCGGTGCACCAGCATTTCACAATCTGACCTTTGAAATAGAAATCCAGAAAGGAAGCAAAGAAAGAAATACACAAAAGAGCTTAAATTTGTGTAAGCTATCAAACTCACCAACATCTGTCTGCACATCCCACCTCAGCTGCTTCAGGACATTTTCCGCAGTCTTTGCAGCTTCCCGCCGCTCAGCGTCAGAGATATTCTCCAGGTACAGAACGACAGTTGCGTTGCTGACCTCTCGACCTTTGGCCTCACGGTCAAGCTGGCCGATGGTTTGAAGAAGTATAGTCAGGTTGTAGGCGGGCGTCACATCAGCGTCCTGGCGGACAGGCAGCGCCATGCTGGCCCCTGACCCTAGAGAGGACGTCAGTACTTCACGCAGGGCGTCTCCTACGGTAGAGTCTCCTACTGCAGTGAGATCGTGCTGCCCGCTGACCATGACCACCTGCTGGCCAGCCCCATTCCCCTGACACTGAACCCTTAGAATTGATGTCTTTGTTGACGCACTACAAAGGAGTTTGTACGGTTCTGTACTAGACGCCAACAGACCTGGAACATTCGGTAAAATTGATGTTGAAGATGCGAAGTTGATCACTCAGTGTGACGTGTGTAACGTACTCAAACTTCCCAGCAGGACTAAACGTCTCAGTTCAAACTTTCGATGGATTAGTAAACACTTTCTTGGGTTTATTTATCAAAACAAGCCCAAAGCATATTGTAAGTTGCATAATTTTGCTTTTGCCATGTTATAATGTTTCGTCCTTTACTTTTATTTCAAGTAAACTGCCAATCGAAGATTCACATGACCGATAAGCTTTATTTTTCTTCGCTTCAAGACGAGACGTTTGGTTTCGCTGCTGTGCCTTCGAATAGTTTGCTGATATTTTCAAAATATCATCGGTCGTGGTATAGAATAGCGTACTATTCGAAGGCACAGCAGCGAAACCAAACGTCTCGTCTTGAAGCGAAGAAAAATAAAGCTTATCGGTCATGTGAATCTTCGATTGGCATTTTACTGCTTTACGCTCATAAAACCCGGATGAGCTTTGCATACGGAAGATAACTGCTGCTAATTTTTCCTAATTAAATCTCCTTAAAAACTGCCTCCCTTCCCAGCCTTTTGGGTAAGATGATGGTTATCTTTATATCAACTTAAAGAATATCCCGAACTGTTGTTACCTGAGTATTTGAATGTTAACGAGTTGTTTATCTCATCAGAAAAGGAACAGAAGTAAGACTAGAAAGCAAAAATAGGTCACAGTGAAGCTAATGTACAACGAAAAGAAACTCTATTTTTTTCCCCCATCTGGAGTTGTCGAGGCTATCTGCCTTATTGAACTGGTCCTGGGGATTATTGTTTTAGTAAAATAAAAACCAGCGAAAGACACTATAATACATAAGTTGCAAATAAGTTAACCTAGACAACAATAGAGCACACAGACGCGCGCACGGAGAGGGACGTGACAATTTGTAGGAAGATAACTCACCTTTTTCCAGAATTAATCTCTGTGAAAGAGGCCATTCTTTCTGGTTCTCGGTGAGTGGGAAGACCACCACGTCGCAGTCACTGGCCGCCATGTTGCCCTCGCACAGAAGCAGACGACATCCGCCAGTCGACTCGGCTCGAGTCAGAACTTGGTGACCAGGGGAGATGACAGAAATCCGGCAACTGTTCTTCGTCTCCAGTTCCTTTACCTCAATTTGACCTTTGACCCCACTTAAGTATAGCACTTCTGAGGGCTCCATATTTTCTTTTTTGTGATGAATGTTGGCTGTCATTTCCTCTACCATGCTTTTAACTGCCCTGATATTTGCTGGTGGGGGGGAAATCACCAAAACTCCCTTCATTCCATCGCCTTCTTGTAGGAGGACGTCACTGCTGCCTGCTGACTGCCGTATAGAACTCAGGTGATACTGAATATAATTCATCTGCTCCAGTGACAGCGGAATAGAGACAGGTTTGCTAACCGCAATTTCAACCGCTGCTTTTACCTCCGCTTCTACCTTTCTGTGAAATGTTATAACACTTTTGTCAAGTTCCACCTGATCGGGAAACTGTTTGCGTAGTGAGCAGAGGGCTTGCAAGACGTCTTCGTCCTTCATCCTGTCGGCCAGGTCCAGTGTGTCAATTACCCTTTGGAGAGCTTTGATGACCTCTTCGCGGTCACCGTGGGTGACGACAATATGTCCACTGGCTACGCTGTCTTCGTCGATCTTGACTCTGCTCTTCTCTAGCTCACTAAAAAAGTCCTGCCGCACTCTTTGTCCCTGGAGAAGCTTAAAAAACTGTTCTGGCACTTCTATTGTTCTTTTCGTGGTAATGGGTGGTTGGGCATCTGTAGGGGCTGTTACCGTGGGTTTCAAATCTTTGTCAACCGATTGAACGAAGGAAGATTCTAAAGACCTCTCTTGACGAGAAGTATGATCCAGACTTCCACCAGAAGTGAATGGTTCCGCTGATGTCCGCTTGTGACTAGCTTGTGCTGCGATTCCACTCGAGATATCTCGATTTGTGTCACTAATAGTAACTGGATGTACATCTTTGGATGCAGACGCAGCAAGTGTATTTCCTTGAGAATCTAGTTCTGCATCGAAACGTGCAGAAGTTTGTCCATCAGCGGTCGCCACAGAGACCTGTGTATGTGGCTGCAGTGAGGGATGAACTTCGCCTGAGGGACTACTGACTTCTTGGCTGCTGACTGGTAATTTATATTCCGACTTTATTTCAGCATTGGAAGACGTCAGTATGTCAGGTGGTGCGATGTCCGACGACTTTTCCCTAGACATATCTTCAACTTCAGTTGAGCCACTAAGTGCTACTTTTTCCGTCTTTGGCAATTTCTTCTCGTGCTCGTGGTCGCTCTTGAAACAGCTGCTACCAGTTGTTTTATTTACTGGTGACTTTGTTCCATATTCGTTTTGTGCCATTGGTGACCTGTCCATATCTGCTGTCGCCATGGAAGGCGATTTTTTGTCTGCTTTGTCCTTTCTCTGGGAGCAGGCACTATCACCTGACGTTTTGGAAACTGGAGACCTTTCATCAGATTCCTCTTTACTCTCAGAGGACATGCTAATGGTTGTCTTGTTAGTGACTGGAGATTTCTTTCCTGACACCTTGACAGGCTGGGCGGACGGTTGTTTCGTCTGTGATATGTCAGTTCCCGGTATCCTGGATTCCACAAAACTTTTGATTTTCTGCATCTCATCATCATCGCTGGATGTGACCAGCAAACTTTGCTTGTCATTGCTGAGATAACAAGACGCCTTCCCTTCAGGGTACGTCGACGTCAACTCCTGTATAATCTTCTCTGACAACTGGCCGGTTTGAAAAACTTGTGAGTGGACTTTATTTTTAGTGTACACCACATGTCTCACATCCTCCATCCATTTCTTGCTGTCTTTGGGGTTGGTTGGTACTTTAAATTTCGCAGTCACAATACCCATGTCAACATCACTAAATGACAGCTGTGTAGTTTTGCTCAAATCAGTTTTCATTTGTTTAAGCCTATTTTCTTTTTCAAGCTGCTCGACGAAAACATATTCTGGGTCTGTTTCAGTGTGTCCCCCTTTTAAGGAAAATTCGTAACGCAGCTTGCATATTTTTATTTTAGGAAACAGGGTTGCTAAATTCCCTTTGTGTTTAACGCCCGATTCTTGACCGGCTCCCGCCATTTGTGTACTCTTTCTTGAGAACCAGACGACAGACAATCACAAAACACGAAGCTTAAACTCCGTTGTCTGCTTGCTCTATCTTGATTAGTCAAATATATTTTTGTAGATTGGTCCTGGCCTTGAGATTTAACTGTTTACAATAATTTCTTTAAATTGTCATCACCGGTTTGATCAGTGTGATGACAGAAGACAAATGTAGAATGCCTTATTAATGTAATCGGTGATTTTTAACTCCACAATGCAAGTCACCTGTGAGTAAAGCTTTTAATAGTATGATCATCCTGGGCCCTACACGTGCAACAGGTGAAGGCAGCTGACTTTCAACTCAACTTTTGAGGGATTAGTTTGGTGTTAGTCAGTCTGGAGCACTTTACTGTCTGGAAAGGAAAATTTGGAGGTAAAGTTCAGAAGTGGAAGGTTGTTGAAATCTTAAACTTGTTTAACAAACTTGTTACAAAGCAAATGTCATCAACACATAGAGAAGTGCCTTATATTTTCGCTAGAAAGACAGACTGAAAGACAAGCTATCATCTGTATCCATGCTTACTGTATCGGCACTACATACAACTTTTTCATTCTTTCTCTTCAGACTTACAAAGGTAAATCATGATTTATACATATGCTTTCCAGATACAGCAAGGTATTGTAACCGATAAAAATGCACCATCATTACTGATACCCTGCCGAATGCAACTACCTATTATATCTACTATCTGCAATGTTCTACAAACCTCTCGAATCATCTGTATTCTACACGCACTGACTCCGTGGACAAGAAAGCTAAAAATCGAAAGTAGAGAACAGTTTTCTTTCTGAGAAAAGATCTCATTCTTTTCAGCGAGATATTTTATACGCCAGCTCGAGTCACTGCATTGAGATAAACACTTCAATATACGAGTATAGACTTCGTCAGTTCCTATCACAACGAAAGAATATTGAAAAAAAAATACGATGCACGTTTCTAAAAAGTCAACAATAATCCCGATCCTTTGACTGCCAGACGTCTACTAAACATGTATTCAGCTATTAAGTGGTAATCGTTGGTATGACTACATCGTGAATGTGCAGGAAGATAAATAACACAGGGTGGCAAACACGAAGCACGAGGAACCAGTAGTTTGTGCTTTGTGCTGCTGCCATTCTTAGACATAAAACCAGTTTAAATTGTCCTCACCTGGTCAGTCTGAATTAAACAGCAGATAGAACAATGTCGGGATTCACAAATGCAATGGCTGTCACACTGTCTACCTCAAAAGAAAGCAATGCGAAAATGATTAAGATAAAGAAAGAAAACCGAAAGTAGAAATTAAATAACCCGCTTTCTAAGAAATGTATCTCGCTTTGTATGAACAGGTTTGTTCATGTTCTCACCGACTTTACCTTTACCGTGCCACGTATGCCCTTTACACAACAATCAGTTATAGCTGGGATAGAAAGACGATTGCAAAACATAAAAGCTATGATTGAGGAACAACTACAAGCTCTGACTGAGGAACTACTACAGGCCCAGTAACATGTCTGTCGTGTAAGTCAGCAGGGTTCTAAGTGAACAGTTCACTTCTTGTAACGAAGAAGTTCAGACAAAGATGACAAGACATATGAGCTTTACATCAAGCGACTGTGTGACAGAGTAGTACAGTATACAATACCTCGCTACATCTTGTTCACCAGTGTCAGTATGGCCACTTCTGCTCCCTTCGACATTGCAGACGACACCCCGATTGCGTCTGTTCGTCTGCGCAGCTGTGCTTCCTGCTTCGTGCTGCATGCGTCGAGTCTAATAATAGACCGATGTGCAGAGGGCGAGTAGTGACTAAAGTCGACCCCATTATTAGTCGTAAGTTGTTCGTTCTGCGAGCTGCTCATCGCGAAGGAAATTACATGTAAAAGAAGGAATGAAGTGCATAGTATTTTGTTCTGTAATTAGCTTTGATCGATGGACTCAGAAATTAATGCGCCTAAACATATATATATATACGTTCTTGCACGTCTCTATCCAAGTGTATACAACCCCACGCCGGTTAATGCACACACAAGCACACACAGGGCCGTGCTTAGGGGCAGGCGGACGAGGCATCTGCCTAGGGCCCCGCGCTTCAAGGGGCCCCGCGCTTTTGATTGATATGTGACTTTAGATCCCAACTGAAACCGTGTGATCGTGGCGTGAGGGCCCCGCACATGCCCTTTGCCTCGGGCCCCGCGGGGGCTAAGAACTGGCCTGAGCACACACACTCAAATACAAAATCATGCGCGCGAGTAGGCAACAAACACATGTAGATGAGAGGCCACAAAGTCTAAAAACCTGAGCTAATGAAACTTGAGTGACACTTCTCATCAGGAAAAAGATATGTGTGACATGTCTCTGGCATAGTGTGCAGCTGAGCTCAACTGTGGCAGCTGTATGCCTGTATCGATGGTGGGAAAAGGCGGTCTATAAAAATTATAATTATTTCTACATTCGCGTGTTTGTGTGTGCGTGCGTCTGTGTAGAATACAGGCACATCAGTATCGCCTGCTTCTCGCAAAGTGCACACAGCGCTTGCTGTCTTTTTTTTCATCATATCAAAATCTGATATTGCTGTGAAACCGGGTCACCTACTACACGGCACACGCAGTACACTTTGCGCAGATATAGTCGTATGTTTGTTGGTCTCATGGCGACAGTTTGCTGATGGAGATAACCATCCACTGGCGGTGCTGAGACACGTCTTCCTCTCTCTGACATCTGCGTCCGACGCCGATGGTTGGTTGATTTAATAGTGCTTTCACCTTCTGGTGAGTAATTCTCACTATGTGGGGGTGGGGGGAAGGAGGAAACCGCGGAAACCCTGAAAAAACTCCCTACGCCCAGTCAACTGGTGTCACATACAGCGTCCCGAAACAAGATATGAACCCACAGCATCTGACTGACGTGGTGACAAACCTCTCAGAGTAGATATCGAAGGCGTTTTCCAGTCTCCAGGATCAGCCAATCAAATCACGCGATACACTTTCGGCGGTAACCTTACAGTGACTTTGAAGTCGGCAAGCTGCAGCAGATCTCACCTGCCGCTACAAGATTATTTGTAAATAAGGTAAAACTGACCATCCTGTCAATACGATTCCATTAAAAATGATAATTAAATACATCATCTGCAAGCGGCTTAACGAATTAGATCCCTAACTGTAGAATTTAAGGAATTCGAATTAAATAAGATTTACTTTGAAGTGCGACGACTTTGGAATTCTAGAAAAATGTTGTCAGCTGTAGATCTAACTGAAAATACATGTGTATATAGTTACCTCCTGCTGCATAACTTTCTTCGGCAGTTATTACCCGAATAGGAGCAATGGGTCGATGGATAAAACCGCTGAACAATCCACCACGGTTGTCTGAAACAGATTTACTCTCCGCGCAAGCCAGGATCGTGCTGATGAGCCTCGAGCGTAGATATGGCGTCAAGGATTCATTATGGAGCTTCAATAATTCTGGTACTTCCTCGCGATCTGTTGTGCGTGCTTATCGCCCCATCCTTGTGTGTGTGACAGCATATCTTTTTGTGATATCTGTCTTTTGGTCTAATCATAATACAGCAAATCAGAAAATAAACAATTAGTTTTAGACACAAATACTAGTTGTCTCCACATTTAAGATTATATAATTATGTGTAGTCCTTTCAAAAATTTCAGAAATCTGTGCCTATAATGCTGGGAACTGTGAACTGCAAGAAAGTCAGTGTTCACTGTTAGGTAGTAGCACAAAGGTGAAGCAGGAGCCAATTACTCCTATTAGATCTTCAGAGTGTATAAATAACCAGAAGGTGATACTCCCAAGACAAAATGTAAACACTGGAGAGCATGCCTGTTCATTCTCTGATGACAAATATATAGCTATGCAGTCTGAGAATAGATCAAATAAAGTCAGTAGAAAGCATGCATGGGCCTCAGAGACGGAGCCAGTTCCTATAAAGGTTGTAAAGACAGCACCCAGTTGTGACCCAATTCTACCAAATTTCTTGGTAGGTGTGCCACAGATAAACAAAGTACAAAATAAAGATGGGCATCAAGATTATAACATAATATCTTTAGCTTTTCCAAGCATAGATTGCACTCACACCTATGATTATTCCCAGTCTACTGAACTAAACATGACAACATATGCAATAACAAGTTGTTCTCCTGCATTGGCAGTGCAACAAAGATCTCTTACTTGCTTAGATAACAATGCTGACATTGTAAACAGAGAAAGGTTGAAGTCTATTAGCATAACTTCTACACCAAAGACTGTGAAGCCTTATTACAGAACACGCAATTTATCTAACCATGGCCACACTACAAATAACCAGTTAATGGGAGCAAACTTACTGAGAAGTTGCATACAGATCAGCACAGACAACCATGATTCTTACTCCACAAATGCATACTTCAAGGAAAATAAAGATTATCATAAAAGCCAGAAACAAGTCATGGATCTGCCTGTACTAGCACCCACACCTTTGGTCAGTGTCACAAAACATCCAACATCTGCAGCCTATAGCAGTGAAGCCCACATACAACAGTTCCTGCACCAACATGTTGACCAGGTAAGCAGCTAATGGTGTTCACTCTCAGCCTTTTAATTGTACTATACTTATATTTATATGATACTAGAATACAAATCATATTTCCAAAGACAATTCAGTGTTTAAATTAGATAGGCTGCTGTATTTAACTCATGCCTAATCTCAACAATCAATAGAAAAATATACAGAATTTTAAAACTGTTTAATCAAATGTCCAGTATGAGAAAAGAAGACAGCTTGCAGCAAGTGATGTAAGCTGTATGAAGAACCTGAGTAGAGCCACTAATGAGAAGTCTGAAGATAAACTCAAGGCAAAAATTCCCAGCAGTTCCCATAATGCCAAAACAACAAGAGATGATCAGTTGCTGATAGACATCACATCACTGAGTCCACAAGAAAGAGAGATTATATCATTTCAGCTAGAAACTGTTGGAGAGGTTTGTCTGATGGTAGTTTATCATGACAACAGTACCAGCGCTAATGTTTCCTTCTATCAGTTAAATGACAGGTTTGGTCAGGTGAGTCTAACAATGGTAAATACCATTTAATTACCCTATAAACTGTGCATGTACTAAATAATAATAATAATAAAGCACTTTATACTTTCCTGACAGGGATTAATAAAGATTTATTTGTATTTTGTACTTTATCCCACCATTAAAAGTTAGCTCAAAGCACTTGATTAACAAATATAAAAGCACATATATTAATAATAGCACCAACATGAACACTAAAGCTTGCATCCAAACATGCAAATGTTATATGTATAGAATGCCATGTGGCACGATGAAAGATGAAGAATAAAATTGCAAAGTATTTTCTTCTTTAAAAAAATACTTGACCAGAAGATATAAAGAGTATACTAAAAATCTTACCATTGTTAATATTGTTTTAAGTTAAAAATACAGTAAATTGAGTAAAATTAGTATTAAAGTAAAAGCTGGGTGATGAAAGTATCACTGATGCTATCTGTGTATTGTTTGGTGATATGTCCATGAAGTCTGCAAAGGGTGTTTTAGTCTATGCTGAGAACAGAATGATGCTGTTTCCCCTAGTTGTTTCTGACCCATCTTTGATCAAATGGTGCAGGTAAGGTGTTATCTACCTTCATATTTACATTTTAACACAAGACTCATCATGAATAGCTGGCCCACTCTCTATCTTCATGTGAGCTTAGCTCTCATTTCAAAATGCTGTCAGTACAATTTTTTGTCTAATGTGTCAGACAGTAGTACCTGTTAGACAAGAAAATGTTAGGAACTTGTGTACCAGGATTGCTGTCTGAATGCTAAGATATAAAGATAGTTTCTTTGTACATGCTGGAAGTCAATGAAATTTTTTTAAGTGTTAAGAAATGTCTTGGACATGATGTAATGAATCTTCATTTTTACCAAAATGAATCTGCTATTTACTTGTACATTACTGCATTAAGATGCATATATTATGTGAGCATGACAGTGTGAAGAGTTGCCTGTTGCCGGTACAGGTACGTGCTGAATGCTCTGTTATGTAAAGAGACCACAAGGAAAGTGGTAGTCAACAGCAAACTGCTTGTGAAAGTGCTGTTGCAGAAATTAAACTTTACTCGGCAGTCAGGTTAGCAGTCTCACAATTCTTAATCTTTTCCTTTATATTGAAGTGCATATTTCTAACTTTTTTTTCCTTTATTTGTTTTCACACACACATGAACACATATACGTATGAAACTATATCCTTCATTTAAAAACTTTGATATTTCTGACAACAAACCAAAGATACAGATTCTTTAGCATAACATTTACTCAATGCTTAACAAAACACTTGATTATATAAAGGCAAAAAGTAGTTTATGTTGTGTAGCCCACCATTATTTCCTAATGTCAAGCTTTGATCAAAGTTATTGAGATGGTTTTATAAGATCAGTACTTAACACGCAGTAGAATCCTCAGTTGATGATGATTGGACCATTAAATTAATTTCATGTTATGAAGTCAGCACTTAATGAAACCATAGATTTATCAAGTGGGATGAAGAGGTTCAGACCTAACTGTGAATTCTATCAGAGGTTATCTTGTGGCACCTGGAGGACCCAGCAGTGGCTGGGTGGTTATTGAAGCCTGATGACCCACCCTGCAGCCTGAAGAATCTCAGAAAGGTTACTGGATCATCTTGCAAATTCATGAGAAACATTAATAAAACACAGTCACAGCAGATTTATCTCATTTTATGCATATGTTAACCATAGCCATGGCTATAAAATAATTCTAAAAAATTCAGATTGAGCTTAAACATGTACAGAAAGAAGTCTTCATTAGCAAAACAGCATACTTTGCAAAGTAAAACTGTTACAAAAATACGGCATCTGCTGTTAAAAAGGACCAAAAAATATTGCTTTCTTTTATAGGATTACACTTGTATAGGTATGTGCAGGTTTGATGTCGTTATTTTTTCCCCTTATTAATTCTTTCTTATTTTCAATTTAAATGGAAGCGTGATGACTGTGATGTTTTCATTTCTTATTTTTGCTGCAGACGCACACAACATTCTGTGGAGACAACTATAATTATGACAGAACCAAGTCAGACTCTAAGTTTTACTTTCTAGCCAAGGAATCATTAGCCATTATGGAAGGTCAACGTATTCTGTTAAAGTCATATAGTCTGTGGCAGCTGTTTCTGCATGTGGAAATGCCACTGGTGCCAGTTTTAGCTTTGATGGAGTTGCAGCCTATCAGGGTAGACATGCCAATGCTCCTACGTTACTCTGATATGTTGAAGGTGAATCATGTTCTTGTGGTTACCAGAGTTTTGTGTCAACGAGTAGCTGGGCATCAATAAATTAAAACATGAAATCAACACTGAACTAATTAGCGCATCTGGCGATTTAAACATCAATTTGCTGACATATGATGACTGTCAGCCGCGGACCACCTGACATGCGTGCGGCCCACAAGTGGTCTGCGGACGACACTTTGACAACCACTGTTTTAATGTATTCTTATTCTATGTCCTGTAGTCATAATAGGAGAGATGAATGAGTTTTATGAACCCCCATACCTTAAAAAAAGTATGCACAGTTTGCCATGAATTACATCGATAAGTCTGCTTCATATTGAAGATTCAGATGAGGAAGGTCTATTTCAGAAAAACCTGCAAAAACTTGAGAATCAGGCTCATGAAATGGCTGCTCATCCCTTCTCCATCAACAGCACATCCCAGATTAGACAGGTAAGTGCAGCTTTCAGTGGAAGAAGAGGAGAGGGATGAGATGGGTTATCTAAGGCTTCATGTAGCAGCTGTCAGTGTGCGTTCATAGGTGCGGGAAAGATGTTCTATGTCTAGCCGTATCCTTCAAATGCTAAAGCTTGTACCTGATGAGGGGAGCTGTCTTTTTTGCATGGATTTTTGTGTCTTTCATTAATGGACTTGTTTAATCATCATGTAAGGGCATATTTCCTGGATAAAAGCTATTGCGATCCTGTATTGGCAGGTGCTGTATGAGAAGCTTGGTCTTGACAAACATCTGTCTGGTGGAAATGGGATGATACTAACCACCTCAAATAACCTCAAGTCCACATCAGAAGCTGTGCTAGTTCAGATGTCTGCTTATCACCCTTTGCCTTCAGTAATTCTTCAGTACAGACAGGTCTTGTGTTTCTAGTACTTTGCCATATGTGTGTGTGAGAGAGAGAGCGAGAGATTGTCATAAGATGCATTCTCCTACCTTTTTTCATAGTTAGCCAAGATGAAGTCCACGTACATAGAGGGAATCCTGGAACTGGTGCAGGATGGGGTGGTGTATACTCACTGGGACCAAACAGCTGCTGCCACTGGTCGTCTCACATCTTGCAGCCCTAATCTGCAGGCTGTGCCCAAAACATCTATTGTTATCAAAGATTTTGACAACAGCATCATAATCGGTCAGGAGAGTTGTTGACATTTTTTGTTTTCTAAGATGATGGGAATGGATCTTAGATATCTGAGAGATATGTGGGATACCTATGGTGGCATGTGACGCACCAAGAGCAATAAAAAGAAAGGAGTAATGAGAGATTCTTTATATTTAGAAATAGCCATCATCACACAGAACGGCAGTTACAAAGGAAAGATAAACTTTGTGATTTACTTCAATAATATATGCATGGAAAGGAAATTATAAAGGAGATTTATTGTAAGTGCCTTTCCTCATTAGTTTCTTAGCTTTTCAGTTTCTGAAATTGTGTTTATTTTACCAACAAGCAGTAAAATTCCTTTATTATATGAAGTGAACTGTATAAAATAAATGACCAGTAACATCTATTTTGCTTGCCCAGAATACAGAGCGTAAGAGAACAGTAAAAATGTAAAAATGAGTAAAAGAAGATATTAAGAACTAAACAGCTCATCAACCTGAGAGTGAAAATTATTTTCTTCTTTTGCTTTGTCTGCTGACTCCATACAATAAGGTTCTGAACCTAAAACAGTGAAGATCTGCGCAAGAGAACCATACATATGTGGAGAAAATAACATATTCTTGGCAGCTGGTATGTTTAATTCATTTTTTTTAATTTATGGGTGGATAGCTTTGTACTCATATATTCCATTAATCCTGTGTGTGCATGCCTGCATTCGTGTATGTGCATGTACTTAAGTGCTTATGGATGTATGCGTAAGATAATGAATAGAGATGATAGACTGTGAAAAGAAATACTTATACTTGGACAGTCCAAACAGCTAAATATTTGTAGTTGTCAAATGCATTTTCCACAGACTTTCAGCAAATAGAACTACGTTTACTAGCACACCTGACGGATGACATCACGCTCAGAACTATTTTCAACAGTCTCTCACATTTTGATGTCTTCATTCAGCTTGCAGCCAAATGGTATGCTTGTGCCTGCCATATTTGTCAAAAAGCTTAGATTTCCATGCAGCAGTTGAAAATACATATTTTTCTCATTTTTCCAAGAAAATGGAAGGAATTTCCATCAGGCTTTTGCATTATAACAAAAATCTGTATGTATATTTACCACTAAGTTTGGAAATATGCGACAGAAATATTCTACGTATTTAACATTCTTTGGTTATAGTTAACAGAAGCAGGGTCGGTTTTTCTCTCTTACAGCGTAATTTTATTCATTGAAATATATATGAATTTGCATGCACCAGGTTGTCAAAAGCAGAAAGCGAAATAACTAATCTGGAGCGGGAACAGACCAAGCGCGTGGTATACTCGATCATGTATGGAGTGGGTGAGGTTATCCTTTTGTCTTTGTCTCTTCCTGCTCCCTTAATCTCTGTCATTGTCTAAAAGTGACATTGCTGTCGCTCACTCGTAGTATCTCCCCTGCTTGTCTTATATGTCACACCTGTGATATTCGAGATATTACTGATTCTTGTGACAACTAATTAGATTTTGCTGAATGCCTAATGCAGCAATTGTATGTAAGACTGGCTTGCCAACACCTTTAGGTATCATTACCACATTCAGCACTGTTCAATATAGACTGCTTGTGGATGTAAGATGCCATTGTTTTAGATTCTTTGAGGTCTACTCACCTGATTGTGTGTGTGTGTGCACGTTCACCTGCACATGGTGTGGTGTGTGTGTGCGTTAGGCAAGGAGCGGTTGGCTAAGTACCTGAAAGCAACACCTTCCACAGCCAAGGAGATCATCAACAGCTTTTTAGGTATAATTGAAACCTTCTAAAATTTCATTTATAGATAAATTAATTCTTTTAAGTTTTATTTCACCTCGACCTTCTAAAGAATTGCTTATTTGTAGAAGGATAACGTGTGTTAGACAGTCTGAACTGCAGCATATATTATAATGTTATTTTTGTTTCAGTATCTTTTCCAGCAATTCAGCATTTCACTCAGTGGTGTGTCACATTTGCAAGGCAGCATGGTAATTCTTGCATTTATATTTTTGCTGTTAAATGTCAAGTAGCATCAATGGTTGTCGTAAAATCTCATCATGTTTCAGATGCAATGGCAGCCCATGTAAATCTGAATCCCTGATAATCATTTTAATTTTCATCTCTACATTTCTTGTTAGTCTCTGTTGTCTTTGGTACACCTTTAACACTTGTTGTATGCATAAATAGCTGCAGTTTTAATTGCAAATTTTGGCCGAATGGAAACAATTTTGACATCATGTTTGATTCTGCCCCAAATCGTAAAAATTCGTGTTAATATGGATATCTTAGTGGCATGAATACTGTTTCAGACAAAAACTTTTCATTTCCATAACAAATGCTATAATTTTTGCAGGTTATGTAGAGACATTGATGGGGCGGAAACGCTGGTTGCCAAACATCACTCACAGTGCAGCACAACTGCGTTCCCAGGCTGAACGTCAGGCAGTCAATTTTTGCTTACAGGGTTAGTTTTTTGGTGGGGAGTATTTTGCTCATGGTGTTTTCTGCATTAGCATTCCTTATTGTACTGAGTAGAAGGCAAATGTCCTGTAGCTAACTGGTGTAAGAAGAGGTGAACCGTCAAGTTGTTCATTTTGTCTACCGAATGTCATGTGGAAGGCAGACTCCGTTTTTTGTTGCATTTTATTAACCAATCCACTGTTTTCTAGTCCCTGGCCCAGATAAGCCTAATGCCTGTGAATTGTAGCTTCAAAGTCAGGTATATACACAACATTGCTATGTCTCAAAATAGCTGAAGTAGATATGAATGAAAAGTGGAAGAGATAAAAAGGCTACTATTTCAACTTGACAGACAAAATGCCATATAGCCTCAATCTTTAGAAAGGCATTATGAATGCCACAAACTGATGGCAAATTTCTCTCAATAGTCATAAAAATCCATTACATTTCCTAATGTAAGCCTTTTCACCTGTCTATAAACAACCAGCTTACATGTCTGTGGGGTTTTTTTTTCATTGTTTCAAACTCATAACTCATTAGATGGATATCTCTGTTGCCTGCCCAGATCACTAGCAATTTAATCACTGTCCAGGGCAACTGGTCTTGGCTTTTTTTCTGAAAGGTTCTGCTGCTGACCTTTGTAAATGTACCATGCTGAGAGTTGAAGAGGCTTTGTATAACAAGAGTCACCTGAGGGCTAGGTGAGATGATACAGTAAAAGGAAAGAAATACTGATCTGATGACGACTTTCTGAGCACCTCTCATTACCTGCTTCTTCTCTGTTATAATCAGGTCTTTCAGGCTGTATGCTTCATAAACCAGTGTTGATAGTTGTATGCACGAACCTACAAACCACATAAGAAAGATGAAGAACAGCAGCTAAGACTGAGAAAATGTAAATAATACCTAAAATATTTGACTTTTATTTGTAACTCTAGCTTGACAAAATCAGCATACTGTTTTTCTTCCATTTTGATTGAATGTGAGATCTATGTGTGGTGTTTTTTTCCTTTATGTATTTCCCTTATTGAAATACATGTAATCTGTTCGTGTGTAAGACTGTTGCTGCAAATACATGATGAGCTTGTATGGGAAATGCCAAGTGACCAGCTGCAGGAAACGTGTGGTGAGGATATTTTAATATTTGCTGGATATGTGAAGATGATAATGAAGTAATTCATAGTAAATTAGTATATAGCTTTTGAACAAGATTAGTTGGCAGTAAGTCTCAATGTTATCTTCTAGTCACTAGGCATAGTGACAGAAGTGGTCAAAAATAGAAATTGGCAATGGTTTTGGTATAAAATGATTTAGCGTTTGTAAAAGATTTTATTAGGCATCCACTATTTTGCATCCACTATTTTGCATACTTTGATGATGAAAACAAGTTTTTATGCATAAAGGTTGATTAAGAAATAATAGCTAACATTAAAATACCTTGGTTTCTTTACTTCCTTGCATCATGTGTGGCAATTTCTTCTTGAGCCTTCGTTTAAATACCCTAGTTTCATCCTGTTCTTGTTTTATGTACAATTGAGTAGTGAGCATTATAGGAATGTCCTGAACTCCGTGCATGTCACATGTGCATGAATATCGAATCCTCATACAGAAGTGATCAAAACGGTGATGGAAGATGCCAAGCTGCTATGCTGCCCATTTCTTCCTGGCCTGAAGGTGCCGCTGTCAGTGCATCTAACTCACGGTACCTCCTGGGCCAGACTCAGCCCTCAGATGCTTCGCCCACCAGATGTTGCTGCCTTTAGTGTGTCCAGACCATGCAGCACCTAAACTCTTCTAAGCCAAACAGTCAACAAGTATTTCGTTGTACCAATGTCAGGATATGTGGAGAGAGTTGGCGGGTTCCTTCCAAAATTGATAAATGTCTGTGGGTTTTGTCTGATGCATATCATTAAGGGCTGTTGTATTTGTTAATGCGTTATTTACATTTTGTTCAACAATGCCATTTCTAAAACAATAAATTCTTGTAGATATATAATCACATTCACTGTTTATTACTGGTGCTGAATATTATCTTCTGCATTTTATGGTCAGTAGGCAACAATCACCCTGACAGCCTGGCCTCCAAAGTGCTGCAGCACTCGTTTATATTCATTGGAGGAGGGATCCAAGTCCACCAGCTTCACCTTGTCCCCCTTTGACATGTGCTGCCAGTGGTCTGGGAGTGGGATCTCTCGGGATTTTTCTGTTCACACAAATACTTGCATTTGATGTATCATTCACACTATTTTGCACATTATTTTACATCAGTTTCATGTCTTTTTAACATACAGGCGTTAGCTCTTTATAGTTCTGTACCTGGACTGAGTATGCTCCTCGCTAAGGGTAACAGTGCGGCCCCTAGCGCCAAGTCAGTCCGTTCCTCATTTGCTGTTCCAAGGAAGAGGTCGGAAGTTCCTAAGGAGAATTGTCTAAAATTCTAGCTCTCTTTCGTCGGGTGCGTTGTCTAGTCTATACCTCGCGTTCTGTTCTTTTCCACATCCACTACACACTCGCACTCAGCTGACTTTGGAATCCACAAAAGACCCTGCTTTTTCCCAGACAAAAGTGACTTTTCTTCATGTGTGCTCTCTGCTGTTGTGTCACAACTACGGACAATACTAACGTCTTTCTCTCTAGTGATACACGTTTATCTATTTCACATGACGAAGACACACGTCCGACACGCTAGCATTCGCTCTTACTGACACGCTCACACAGGTAAAAAAGTTCAAAGATTTATTTACACATAAACAACTATATCTGTTCTAACCTACGTATAATACTAAAACCTAGCACCCTGGGGTGGGGAAAGAGGGGGTTGAGTGAAGCAATCAAAGCACCTTGCGGCAAATTGGTACTTCTTTCGTACTCATAACCAAAGTTTTACTAATTTTTTAAGCAAGACCAGCCGCCTTTCGGTAAACAGGTGCAAACACTGACTTCTGCCTGCTATTTCTGCCAGTTTCCTTTGTCCTCTTTTGTCTTCCGTCTCCAGTTGCCGCTCGCGCGATCAAGTATAGGGTAGAAGGGGGAGCGGGGTGGAGGGAACAAGCATCATCAATCAAAAAGCAACATTGATATAGTGGGTGATTATAAGCTCTAAACTGTAAAGAGATAAGATTTAAAAGGTTTTCTATGTTTATACGTGTAAAAGTGTTGATTCTGGTCCTAGTTATTGTTGATATACCACTACTGTTTCCAGAAGAATTATAAAAACCTGCTTAATAATGTTGCCTTATTTTTAAAAAGTACAAAGAATCACCACAAAATGTATAGATATTCTCTTCACTCTTCAATAACATTCTCATCCAGAAAATAAAACCTGAAGAGAACAGTTTTTAATCTTCACATTTCCCATTCTTACAAATCTTCCCCAGCAGCAAAGGAATATTGGCTACAGGTGGGACACATGTCTTGAGTATCCGGGGGCCATGTGGCAAAATGGCGTCCGACCCATAGCGAAAGTGAAACCGGGCCGTAACAACGGGGTCATGTCGGTTTACCTGTCAAACAAGCGTGGGACGCTTCTCTCCCCCTTGTGACCGCTAGTCAACCCTGATGGCTCATGGGTACGTCCATTTTTTTTTTTTTATATATATCCCACTATTTATATCTTCAGATTATTGGTATTTTTAGGGATTTCGGCATATCCTGATTTACATATTTCTAAATCAAGACATGCCAAAATTCTAAAAAATACCAATATCAAATGGATTAATAATTTGTGTATTTTGCAATAATTATATATATATAACAAGCAGCAAAAGAGTGCACAAAAGTGCAAAATGTTATAAAAAAAAAAACAAACATGATTTGTCATTTATTGGCGTTTATTGAGGTAAAATAAGGATAAAAAGCAAACTAAAAAAATTTTTTTTAATATAAAAATTTTTTTAAAGCATTGCCTCATTTGTATACATAAACAATTATCATTTATCAAGGTAAAAATATTATCACAAATAAGGATAAAAGCAAACTAATAAAAAAATAATGTTAAAAATATACAATTTTTTTTAAAGCATTGTCTCATTTGTATACATAAACAATTTATCATTTATCAAGGTAAAAATGTTATCATAAATAAGGATAAAAAGCAAACTGATAAAAAAAAATAATTTTTAAAAATATATAAAATTTTTTAAAGCATTGTCTGTTTGCATACATAAAAGATGTTTCCTCTTGATATTAATGCAACATTCGTTATTTAATTATAAGTTGTAGAACGATGCAAAACCATGTATCCATTGACAAACAATTAAAATTAAATTGCAGTTTCCTTAACACTAATTACATTTTTCCCAAAGAAAAGGTTCAAAGATCTATGACAATATATCAAATGATAAGTATGAACTGAATTGCTGTCAAAAAAGAGTGATGCTTTAATAGACATTTCTAAAAATAAATCAAAGTCATGAAATTAACTATAAAAGGTTCTAGGTTGGATTGCAGCTTATGGTATTAACTACAATCTTTTAAAACAGATTAAAATTTTAAATTGCACCTTTATCACTAAGAAGAGGAAACCATCAAACACATGTTTGAAACACAATTATGTTCAAGAATTTTAGAAGGTATTAGAAAAGAACTGTAAACATATAAATGATTCTGAATTTACCACAACACATCTCTTATTGGATCGGGTGAAAATATCCTCATTGATAAATTAATGGGTTAGAGTAAATAATAATCACAGCACAGTTTTATATAATTATATAAATCCAGATTTAGTATATGCAGGTTTATGTACAAGAATTTTACAACTGTAGGTAGAAAGTTGCACAGCTTACTTGTCCACCACCCCAGAACAATTAACTGACGTATAGGCTGTGCTCAGCCCTTTCCCTTCTGCCATTTCTCTTGATCCCTAGCACCAGCTAACCAAGTTGATGCATGCAAGTCAGCATCCGTAGCTTCAGGATAACTTTTTCTTGCAGCATCTAAAAATAGAACAAATATAAGAATATGAGCGTCTGCATAAAAAAGTAATCACTTAATTGTAGGTTACTGACCCTAAAATCCAGAATATAATGTGAAACAAAAAGAGTACAAGCAAATTATACTGATATGTAAAGTGGCATAAAAATTTAAAGTGTTATAAACAGAAAGGAACTACAAGTGGAACTGCATTTGAATTTCAGTTAGAATTTCTATAGGCAGAAAAACTCTGGAAATTCTAATTTCAAAAACAATCCCAATACATGGGAACTGTAAAGATGTCTATAAACTGTCATTTTAATTCCTTTCTACACAGTGTTAACCAGCTGATTAAAGGACTACAGTCACTAGAAATTGCGTAAACATGTGTCCATATTTTATTTTGGCATGTAATTCAATCACAAAAATGAGGTAGGGACAGTTCTCCAGGCCTGATTTATCTTCCTGTCATGTTTTTTTTTTTATGACTCATGAAAATTCTTGTCTGCACCTAGCAGAGTCAAAGGTTAAGGTTCATAACTAAAAGATAAAGAAACAATCCAAACAGTCCTATTTTATGACAGGCATGTATTAATGTACCGTAATACACACACACACACAGAGTCAAATATTTAAATCCTTACCCTGAACTGTTTGTAAAATGAAGGGGTGGTTCTTGAGTCCCATTGAAGTTGTAAGATCAGGCCAACTCAGTTGAAAATAGCACAGATAGAATGCCCCTCACTACATGCTTTAATGTGAAGCCCGACGCATCACCGAATGGCATTCCTGAAAACAGACAAAATAAATACACATCATTTAAAAAAAAATTGCAGTGGCAACATTATAATACCTGTTATGACAACTAGTATTTAAAGACACCCCCCCCCAAAAAAAAAAGACAGCAACAATTCAGGAAGTTTCATACAACCAAGCAAAAGTGGGTACAGAAAATTTACTATCTGCTCTAATCAATGCCACATAACAATGCCTTTATTACTTTTTAGTACTGCAAACATGTCATTAGTTTTATACAATGAATGGTATGGTATGGAAACCTTTAAAGGGAATCAGATAAAAAGATTTGACTCCTCCTACTAACAAATCAGAATAAAGCACATACCAAGCATGTCCTTTTTTATGGGTCTGTCTTCATATCTCCCTCAAGACTCTCTACATCTTCTGCTGATTGTTAAGGGAGACTGGAACCCCTCTGGCAGATTTCCCGTGTCATTTGCCTTTCCTGTTCTTGTTCCTCCATCCATGTAAACATCCTTTTAAGGTTGTTTGTATCATTCTTCATCTCTTCCAGAAGAGACAGTTGTTGCATCCCAACTTTCTCTAGTTTAGTTCTAACCTAAGAACACAATAGCAGAAAAACATGTAAAATACTGATCTTTGCTAGCTTTGCTATAGTTCACAATGCCTGGAAAATACCATTTATTTTGGTTACTCTTTACCTTTTGTCATATCTATTTGATATGTGATCCATATTTGTTTCAAATTTTTTTCACTATGGCAAAAGGCTGGGATTTTCCACTTAAAGTTTTAACTCATAAAAGCACTGTTCATAACTCTTGGCCAAGGGTAGAAGAAAAAAAAGCTAAAATGATTATAAATAAAATGGCTTTAAATTACCTTCCAAGGGTTATGGGTCTTTATGCTGGCAGCTGAAAACCAGACAATGGAATCGGAAGGCGCTGGGGGTGTGAAGGCAAAGGTGAAACAGTCCTTTTTTGAAAGCTGCTACTTGGGGACACCCTTGAGATGGTGCCAACCACTAGTGGCAAAGAGTATGGCAATGGTGGTGGACATTGCTGCATAACTGAATGGTCAGCATATAGTGATTCCTCGGCATCCTTCTCTCCTTCGCTGTTAGCTGTGCATCCCTGTGTCAAAATGAATACATTTGCATAAACTTTTTTCAGCTTAGTACATTTAAAACTGTCAGCTGCTGATAGGTTGTTAAAATTTTTTTAAAGAACATTTTTATTGTTATTGTACAAAACTTGTTTATCACTGTATGCTATTTTACCAGAAAGAGGACACAGCCTTGTGTCCCTACATGATGTCACCAAAAAAAATTCCCTAAAATTAAGCAGAGGAAATGAAAACAGAGCCGAAATCTAATCGGAGTTATCCGTATCCTTTTTGGTTGAGTGGGAGCATTTTGTCATCACTCTCCACCTCCGACATTTTTGTCCCTTGCAGATTCAGCTAGATTCTTGGTAGTTACCTGCATGGAAATAAATATAGAAGGCAAATAAGATTTCACAAATCAAGATCAAAAGTATAATAATAACACACTCTTATAGTGCAGCATCACAACAAAAGCTACACTATCTGTGGTGTAATGACTGTGTTCAAACAGTTCAGGTATTATCTTTTTTCTCCTTCCTTAAATCTGCAGCACACAATAACATAGAAGTCATTTTGACCATTAATGGTCACATGCTTCATAAATTTTCTTTCTGCACAAGGATTATGAATATTATGAATCAAAAAGTAAATTGCACTTACTTAATGACTTGTGCAGGAGAACTGGAAGCATAGGACATGAGGAATCAGCTTTATAGCTCTAATTAATGAAGCTTGCATCTGGTTCAATAGATTGTGGTGGGAAGTTGCACACCCTGTGACCACTTTCATCTTAAAATGCAGCAGCCAGCTATCTAGAATAACAGTAAAATAAATTATTGACCATTATGCAGTTATTATGATTTGTTGTTGAAAAAGACCATTAAAGTTGTCTGAAATGATACTTCCAGTCACAATCAGTTGTCAATGGGCTATCTATATAAGTTTTTTTTTTTGGTTCACCACTGGGAACACAATCCTTATGCTGCTCTTTGACAAATATTCTTAATTAGCTGCTGCAGTGGAAAGTTTGGTGTTTGAAAAAGTCGTTTAAGCTAGCCTAAAAAGTTATAAAATTGAGAGGCAGAGTTAAGAGTCCAAAGGACCAAATCTGTCAACATTATCAGCAATATGTGACAAAGCAAGTACATTTTACACCAAAAATCCTTTACCATACAAACACTGCTTCTTGAACAAATAAACATGAAAGGTTATGAGCCTAATAATCAGCATAGTTCACACACAGCCAGGACTTGCAAGACAAAAAAAACAAACCCACAATAAATAAGAGAAAAAAATATTATACTGCCCGAAGAAACCTGGCATTTTAACGCTATCGTACCAGTAAACAGACGGAACTGCCGAAGCTCTGTTACGTTCCACTTTCGTAATCGCAATTTGAGGAAATTCTGACAGCTCCAAATTCTCTCCATTGCTAACGGCTAAAGAATTATCAAATACAAGCGTTCAGAACTGCTGAGCACGAATTCTACCTCTGTCTGGAAAACTTGTGCATTTATTGCGTTAATGTGTACTCTTATTCTTTCTTCTGTTAGAATGATATTCTGCATTAAATTTGGACATTTCTGTAGTTAAAATCTCAATAACTATGTTAATATAGAGTATAAAAATTATACGTACTGTTATCGAAGCGTCGAACACATGTATCAGTATAGAAATTGACCGCTTGAGAAGCTTTTCTGTTGGGAAAAGTGTAGACTCACAAATTTGAAAATGGCGGCCGGTCGTATGTAGCACGCCATGGCAAAAAGGTCATTGCCATTGTTAGGGGTCACGACCCTATATGTGGGGTTGATCTCCCGCACTCTGGTTTCGCCTCGGCGAGCGTGGAGCTTGGCTTATGTGCGCAGCAGCGCCATGCCCCATGAGTCAAGCATTGCGATAGATTGACCCCCTGTATCACAGTCGGATCAAGACAAACTTGGTGGACCCCTTGAGCTTATGGTTTCCGATGCTGCTAGGGTTCCTCTCATGAAATTTCAACAGTCTGTGGCATGTCTAAGGGTTTACTCTTTCTCCAGACTACTGTTTTAAATGTACGCTCTCTGTGTGCACGTCTTAGAAGCTATCTTGAACAACATCTCTTCGACGAACTGCAATGGGCCAAAGATTCTTGCTATCCAAGGAATATTCTCTTTTGTCTATGAAATTATGTATTTTCGTCCCTGCGTGTCTGTCAGATTTACACCTGCCCCATCCAACAAACACCACCACTACATACGATAACAAAGGCTCCGAGATGTGAAAGCGCTGACACACAGTACGTTTGAAAGTTTTGTTCCCAATCTCTTATCTCCCGATCCCTGCACTTCTGGTAACCATTAAAATGAAATAAAGGGACGGTATCGAAGATAGCAGTGCACTGATGTTATTACACGAGTTGTCTTCTTGAAATTTTACATTTGAATTGTGGCTTGCATACTTCAGACTTCTGTGGAAAGGCCGTGTGCCTCAAATTTAAAAAAAAGCAAAAGTTTCCTGTCACTTTGTGAGGTCAATGATGTCCACTCAGTGTGTGTAACTGATCTTGATTTTTAATAACTTGATATGTCAGTGGTGAGTTTTCCTTCTCTGCTACTTCTCCAGCTTTTGTAGAACAGATCAAAAGTGGGTCTTATTGTTTTTAGGTTTTGTTGGTGTAAATTATTTAAATGTAATTTTAAAAGGTAGTGAAACTGGATGGTGAAGGATGTTTAAATACACATGCTTTATATGTTGCTTCTCCTGACATTATGACTTGTATATCATCTGTTTGGTCACTGATTTACTCATTATCAATTATTCACTATAACTCTTCCACCCCCCACCCCACACACACATACATACACGCACACACAAATATGCAAACACAAATTAGCATGTCATACACATACATTTACAGACATACATATCTCTCTCTCACATCCACACATACAAATGCACAAACACAAATTAGTACACACATTCACATGCACATATCTCTTCCTCTCCAGCATAAATACCAGGAAAAATTCTGTGCTTGCACCACAGTTTATATAATTAGAGCACACCTCATTTCACAACTGTACACAAGTCCAAAACATTATACATATGCCACGTCACAATGAGTAAAAGTGAAAGACGTCATCCGTTAACAGGGAACCTGTAGAATCTAGGTGACTACACAATAAATTTGAGTTAAATTATCTTCATTTTCAATACCTATTCTTCAGTTTTAATTTTTATAATTTCACGAAAACAATCCCAAAACATGATAATACAACATCTTATTATGAGTACAAGTAAAAGACATAATCAACTAACAAAAACCTTAGAATCCAGGTCTCAACCAGCTCAGTGACTATACAATAACTTTACACAAGAAGTTCATAAATCTTCACTAAATTATCATCATCTTCAATGCCAATCCTTCAGTTTTAATTTTCACAACCAAAAGTTTATCAGTTTTATCTCTGACTTTTTTAGGGGGAACCCATGCTAATTACACTGATTAAGACCACTATATTACGCTGAAAAAAAGGGTTATAGAGTCTACCTTGACAAATGTCCAATTTACTGGTACGTGATCAGATACTCTGGGTAGGCCTGACTGTCATGAAAGATGATGAACATTCCTGGGCCACTCAATGAATCGTAAGGGCGGTTTTGCCCTGGCTTATTAGGTGGTATTCTCATGCCTGAGTTTCCTTGTGTTGACTCGCCTACCAAGACCCGAACCTGGAACATTTTCCCACCGCTGGCAAATCCTCTGGAAGTGCTCGAGTTTGTTGCAAAGTAGACACCCTGTCCATAAGCTGTGCCTGGCAATAGGTGAATGATTAGTGAGATTCACAAGCACATCTGAGCAAAAATGTATTTCAAACATTTTGTACAAAGCCTACAGAGAGTTACACAAACCAATGCACACAATTTTCTGCTTCTTTTAGTTTACTCTCTAAGGCAAATTTTCGTTTTTATTCATACTGTACCATGTTGCCCACAATAGCTCCGGTTGAATCCATTAGTAATGATGCTGTCAATGTTTTTGGAGTCAGTGCCATGCCAGAGTCTCTGTTCGTTTTCAGTGCCAGGTGGGTTGTGTATCTCTAGCTCCTTCTTTTTCACCTTGTACTGCTGGAACAGAGTTGGGTTCTGTACACGCTGGATCTGAAAAACAATTGCAGCTTTCTTATACTTTTGGCAGCAACATATTACAGTCCACACTCAGCATCCTGCATCCATCTAGCAAAGGTGGTGACATAATGGGGATATGAACCACAACATAAGAGGCATGTTATATGTGTAGTGTATTGTCTGAGTCTGCAATAAACACAGCTTCTCTACAAATTTTGCCAGTTTAAATGGTCTCTTGAATCTCACCCATTTATTTTAAAGAATAATAATTCTCCTTCTCTTTAAAGCACAAAGAACTTCTGTTTAACCAACAGTATCAAATGACACACTTTATTAATCCCAGTGGCCAATTATAACAACAGAGAGAAAAAATGTTACAAGACTAGGAAAAGGTAAGTGGTGCATCATAGCAAAACACAACATGAAAGCTTACATCCGAAGACATCAGTAAAGCACACCTACATCATCATACATGCTCACACAATCAACAATTCATCTAAGGTTGAGCAGGTGAATTGCAGAGGGTACAAATGATTTAAAATGCCTATGACTTCTGCATATGGGCATAGCATAACATTCGCCTGAAATCAATAAAACAAATTCTCCTGTAGTTCATGTTCTGGTATGGACAAAAATGTTGGTAATTTTTCTGACAATTTGCTGATTACAAAACGAAACCAAATACAGATGCCTCTGCCTGACACCAATTACCTGATAACAGGTATGTACAATACTGTTCCTATCATGGACAGAGCCAGAATACAAAGGAAAAAGATGTAAAAAAAAAAAAATTCAATAAACGACTGATAAAAATAGTTCAAGACTGCTATGCTGATGGAGAAACTTTTCAGTTATTGAAAAGGGGGCACTCTTTGTCGACCACTCTGTCTACTAACAACACAACAAGTAGAACAGCACAGGCAATGATTAACTTCAGGGGGTAGTGAGGGCGAAGAGAGTGTCATGGTCTTTTGGGGTGAAATAGTATATGTAGGCAGTCTGCCACAACTGGCAACAATTTATTATGTCTAGACTGTACTTTAAGGATTCCATGTTTCCTCAGTTTTTCTTCCAGTAAATTTTTGTGTGGATCCAAGCATTACAAAGTCTAGAAAGTCATGTAACATTTTATTCTTGTGCTGAACTTTCTATTTCTTGAGCCCTTGCTTTTTTTGGCCTCAATCTTATATCCTGACCTATGCCTTAACAGAACAGCCAACATTAGTTTAGCTTACATAAAAATGAAATGGCATCTCTGGCATTTTCTGCTGGTAAATTTGTGGGCATTGTATATGTTCCTGCATACTGCATTCATACATTGTTGATGCAATGCAAGAATTAACCTGACAGTCTCAATACAGGACAACAATCACCTTGACAGCCTGGCCTCCAAAGTGCTGCAGCACTCGTTTATATTCATTGGAGGAGGGATTTAAGTCCACCAGCTTCACCTTGTCTCCCTTTGACATGTGCTGCCAGTGGTCTGGGAGTGGGATCTCTCGCGATTTTTCTGTTCACACAGATACTTGCATGGGATGATTCTATCATTCACATTATTTTGCATATTATTTTACATCAGTTTCATGTCTTTTTTCATATAGGCATTAACTCTTTATCATTCTGTTATTATCAATCAAAAAATGTAACATCGATTTAGTTGGTGATTAAAGGAAGCTCTGAACTGAAAAAGAGTTAAGATTTAAATGGTTTTCTTTAATGAAAACCGTTGATTCTGTTTGTAGTTATTTTTGATGTACCAAAAATTTCTCAGGCAGAATTATGAAAACCTGCTTAATAATGTTGCCTTATTTTAAAAAACTACAAAGAATGTATAAATATCCTCTTCACTCTTTAACATTCTCATCCAGAAAATAAACCTGAAAACAAAAGTTTTTAATCTTCACATTGCCCACTCTTAAAAATCTTTCTATCGTGAAATTTCAACAGTCTTTGACATGTCTAAGGGTTTATTATTTCTCCAGTGTACTGCTGTGCTTTAAATGTATGCTCTCGGTCTGCACATCTTAAATGCTACCTTGAACGACATCTCTTCGACGAACTGTAATGGGCCGAAGATTCTTGTTATCCAAGGAATGTTCTTTTTGGTCTTTGAAATCAATTTGGTATTTTCGTCCTTTCTTGTCTGTCAGATTTACAGTAGAAGCCTTCTTCTTGTAAGCTGCCTCTATCTCCATGATGTGCTCTGGATCAAAGCTTCTGAACTTGCCCTTGTCTACTTCATACTCCCAGCGAATGGCCATCATGCTTGTAGTGATGGGCTGGTGTTTGTTGGACTCAGATTTAATGTCTTTAACAGCTGCCAAAGCTTTCAGCACATTTGTCTCAAGTCCAGCAATTTTAATGACACCTTGCTCAGTGTCAAGGTCGATTGCCACCTCATATTTCTCTTGTAGGTCCATTACGGCTGACCTCTGTAACACACACATATCTATATAAAAACACCTTTGTAGTCATACATATAAAGGCATTAGATACTTCTTGTTACTAACAATTTACAGCTTTTAAAAACTGAACATCAAAAAGACTATCTACTATTTATGATATGCCTGAAACATAGCCACAGCAGAAATCAGATCAGTACCTAATATAACATACCTAGTCATGATATTTATATCTGAATGACAATACTTCCATATTGACACAGCTGACAAACTGGTTTGCAAACGTTCTAATTAACAAAAAAGCAAAAAATAAATATAAATGATGTGAATTCCAGATGGTAGAAAATGAATCTTATTTCCATGTAGCAATCCTCAAATGCTGGACCAAAACTATGACTTCCTGCTATTTTCTACTCAAACCATTAAGTCAGTTCCATGTTTTAAATGGGCACTAAAGACTATCCTGTTCCAGAAAGAGCTCTTGCAGTAACACTTCTCTGAATGTATACAAAGTAGACAAAGTCACTCTGGGTAAGTGTAATTTGTGTGTGTATCTGTGTGCACATGAGCTGTGAGTACTAAATTTTCCATAAACCTTCTCCCATCATTTTCTATTTTATATTCTTATGCTTTGCCTGGTATACAAGCATCCTAATTATTATTATTGGCCGCTTTTCATGATAACATGACATTGCCATGACCAGCTGCCCCTAAAGCATTTCAACTGTTGAAAGATTCTAAGATAGATATCACATATTCGATTTGGCATGTTAAATGTATTCCAGTTAACTATTTAATACAAGGCAGCCATGTCAGGAATGAAAATAAGGTCCACCTGCTTGGGTGAGAATCTGCAGATGATTCTGTCTTCCTCTTGTTTTGTTGCTTGGTTTTGCTTGATATGTTTGTCTATTTTCTCCAGAACTTTTTCAGCTGCTCCAATTTTGTTTGAATACACAAGCACCTGTACTGACTTCCATGCTGGAAGAGGTACTTGTGATGATGACCTTGGACTGCTGTCGCCTGTAACAAACAAGAGGCTTTTATGCATTAGATAAACTAAAATGAATCTTTATTCCATCTCTCTTAGTGTACTTATAACCAAGATAGTATTTCAAAATCTGTTAATTTCTCCGTTTTTGAAGAGCAGCATTTCAACTGAAAATTATTTGGGCCACAGTAAAGAAATAAGAAGTGTCCCATAGCCTATGGGAACTCCACCTGGAAACTACTCAGGTAACCTGCAGGTCCCAAGCCGGGATGAAGGCGGAGAGTTGAGCTTGGGGCTAGCAACCCCACCCTGTAAAAAAAATAAAACGCTACAGAAACCGCAAACACATTAACTGCACAACAAGAGCCTGGACGGGAAGATCCCTCTTCGGAAGGGCCTATGATGCATAAGTGGTTCACCATGTCTACAGCAGAGCATGAGGAAGGCAAAGCTTAACCCTTTGCTTCCACTGACTGAAGCCCTAGTTACTTTCAAAGTTCATTCTCTAGCAGTTTATTCCCCAATGACTAAAAGTTGTGGAACTGTCTTAATCCTTTTTTTCTGAGGTATGTTTGGCAACAATTTGAAAAGATAAAATTAAATAAACAGTTTAAAAAAACAAAGAAAAACTTTCAAAGCTGTATGCATTTGTACATTTGAAACTGAAACATTAGAATTTTAATCTCTCTCATTATTTTATAGGTTTTATGAAACTAAAAGGCTCTGGCAAAACAATAGCATATATATACCTCTTGGCATCCTCTCTTTGTCCTGAGCATGACCAGAAGCTGTGTCTCTCTTGAAGGCATTCACATAGTGCAACAGCATATCCTGCTGAAAGATGACTAGTCGTATCTCCCTCACTGACTTTGCTTGCTTTATAAATACTTCTATTGCCTGTTGCATGTTTTGAGCCAGATTCTGTGGTGCTCCACTCAAACCCCCTGGAGTTAGGAAAAGACTATATTTAGATAAAAAAAAACACTTCATTGGGTAAAACACACACATTTACACCCATGTAATTTGTCAAACTATAACAGCTGACCAAATTTACCCAGTGGATACACATATGACATGAGGTGCCAAGAAAGCTAACCTGTTCCAAGTGCCGGCAGTGCAAGAGATCGAAAATTCATTTTATCTGCCAGTTTGAGTACTTTCAACACCCCCTGATGCCAGTCCTGTTTAAAGCGGTCAGCACTAACGTGGATGATGTAACTGCAGTCAAGGCAATCTGAAGGTACTCGTGTGGCTGCAACCCCTTCCTGCTCCATCTCATGCCCTGCAAAAATTTAAGAAATCACTTAAAATTAAAATATCCATCCACTTTCATGCTTCCACACTGTTGTTTTCCATTGTGTATGCCTTCAGTCATGTACGTATTAGGTAATTTCTTTTTGCTGGGCTGCAGAATGTAACTGTACATGTTTTACCAGCACTGCATTTTAAGAACCTGCCCATTGTTTGGAAGAGACATGTTTGACTATTGTGTGCTGTTCCTATTGTTTACCTCCCTTTATTTGACTACATACTTAGCTAGGTTAGTGACTTCTTTTATAAAATTATAAGATAGTTTTGCATTATTTTCAGGGTAGAAATCTGCACAGGAAAAGGCATAGAAATAATTTCTATGAACCAGATTGAAAATCGCTAAATTTCATATATCCTCCATCCCCAGTAATGAGTTCCCTATCACAATCTTGAGGAGAAACATGCACATACAAATATATTAAACCCTTGGATCAATCAATAAACCATCCTGTCCACTTCCCCTTGACCTTTCTAGACTCTCTTACAAACAGGTACACTAAATTGTAGTTTGCAAAAATTTATAATCACACAGACTCACGTTTCTTTATGACTTCTTCAAATATTTCATTCCCACAAGCCTCCAGGAGCTTTCTGGACAAAGCACCTATTCATTTAAACCAGAAAGAAACACAGGAAAATGAACTATTAAAACATTTTCTGGTGGATGGAAGCCAATCGTTGGTTTTTTCACCAAAGCTGGTTAGGTTAGGCTGAACGCAGAAGCAAGAAACAGAGAAGCAGAAAAGCGTTTTTTTTCTTTTCTTATTTTAATCATATGCAAAAATTTCAGTTAATATACATGTAGAGATGCTGTATAATTAAATTTTTAAAATATTTATTGAAAATATTTATGAACAAATAAGTAATAATAAATAATAAAATATACCTGAGAAATATTGTAAAAATGTCTCATGATTTGAATATAAATGCAAACACTGAATTTCTTAAAGTTTTATACAAAATGCAACAAAAGAATTAAATGATATGAAGAGGAACGCAGAAGATAGCATCAAAAAAACAGACTGATAATATGTCTGCAAGATAGCATTGCTGTTACAATATGTGAAAACCATTACCTCTAGTTAGATCCATAGAGTTGTTGCTGCTGTTTATAATGGCATCACAGCGCTCTTTCAGAATATTGCCTTCTTTTACAATGATTGTCATTTCCCCAACTTTCATCTTTAAATTATCTGGTGTATCTGGATTTTCAAGGAAAATGAAGGGATGGATAGTTAAGCCATGAAAGATGTGGTAACACACAAGAAGAATGATAATGCATTTTTTCATGCTACTAGTTTCATAAACTGGTGAAAATTTGCTCTGATTTCTAACTTCCTAAACTACATCTTACATGAAAGTGATGGTAAAATATATTAAATATTCTTCTGTAAAGCTAATTGTAACTGGTTGTTTCAATAAGCATTGTCATCTGATGTGACCACAGTTTTCTGATTTTGTTACGATAATGCATTAATAATCTTGCTTCTCCCAAACCTCACCCATGTCTCTGTATCCAGCTACATGTCCATGGCGTTCACTATCACCATGGTGATGGCTACCCTCCAATTTCTGGAAAGCCTATGGAACATACATAAATCATTTTGAACATACATTTTCCATACTTTGGAGCTTTTTTCAAAGAAATGAACCATGTACAACATGAAAATCAGATGGTCTGGTTTAATATCACTGAGGGTCCTTCAAGTGAAGGACTATAGTTTTTGTGCTGAAGTTACACAGGAATGGCATAATTATGAAATCTTTCACGATAACCACGATAACAGATTTTTTTCCAAAGAAGACTTAAATTGCTAATTGTGACCTGAGTACTATTTTAAACTTTTATGTTAAATAATACAAAAGTTTAAAATAACACAAACTGAAAAAATTACAGTATTTATATCTGGACAAGAAAGTGAAAGTACTCTACAGATACTTAGAAATACCTAAGTTAATAAATAAAATTTCTTTCTTCAAGTACTTACAAGATGACATGACTATGTGGAGATCACCCTCTAGCTACCTCAAATCTAGCTGTCCAAACCTTTTCTGGTACCTCTTACTAAAAGAATAAAGTATCGGTGTTGTTGTAACCGCATTGTCACCAAGTGTCCCGAGGGAGATGGAGTGGATATCTAGCCTTACCTTACACCGATATAAAGAAAAGAGCATTAGACAGGCTGATGCTTATACTTTCCTGCTGTGGTTCGTCTCTTACTAGCTGCATGCAACCTTCAGTGGTCTAGAAGCGGGAAACTTCGCGAAGAAGAGAAGACAGGACAGGCATGACAGGCAGTCGGTACTGTGAAGATTTTAGCATGTGGCCTTCACCGTACTTCACAGGCCATACTGGTATTTCCAAGAGAACAAAGAAATAAGGTAGCTCCCACATGTCTTAAGCCAGGCAAAAAACTGGAGTCGAGTGCTCACTAGAGTGACAGGTGGGGATAAGAGGGGTGAATTCAGATCCTACAGTTCTGTGGTCATTTGACGGGAACAGGTTTGCACAGCTGGATTTAAGGTATCTAGACATATGATATATAGTATATGATCTCCACATGGTCATGTCATCTGGTATGGCATGAAAAAACGAAACAAATTGACAGGGCATCTATATGACTGAATGTTGGTTTTTGACATGCTCAACGAGCAGATAAAAGATAAATAGTGAAGATGACTTTATACAGTTACAGTTAAATATTTTACAGAAGTTAGTTAATGAAGAAAAATTTTTAAAGACTCACTTCCAGAGAGTCTCTGTCTTTGGAGAAGACCACAACTTGCACTTCCTGTAAATTGGTGTCGCGGTTGTTATACTGCCACTTGCCTATCACTTCGTGCATGATGCTTGCTACAGCATCACTGGGGTACCCCAGTTTACCTGTGCCAAGGGTGGGGAAGGCTATGCTTTTTGCTTTGAGTTTCTTGGCAGTTTCCAGGCACTCTTTGATGGCTGACTTAAGAACCTGACACAAGAATGGGACACTAGAAAGCTTTAAATAAAATATAAGCTGATCCCAAATGCAAAATGCTGCAAGGCATGTGATAACCTAGCATCTTAATAATTATAATAAATTAATAATAAAAAGAGAATTTTTTCAATTTTCTATACACCCCTAAATTTCTTTTAAGGAAAGAAGAAAACCTGACACCTAAGTAATTATAATAAGTTAATACTAAAAAGAATTTATTAAAAATGTTTATGTACATGATAAAAATCTTTTAAGGAAATAAGAAAAAAATCACAGCTCTGTACACAATGTCAAAAGTCTATAAAAAATGAAAATTCTGTAAATATTGTAAATTTTGGTCACTACTGCATAGTATTCGTCTTAAGGTTTCTTTAAATACACATTAATTTGTAGGAAAAATGTTAAACAACATTTAAACATCTTAAATTTATTATTTTAATCTCTTGCTTCTTATTTTATGTAATTTCAGCAATTAATAATAAGTTCAACAATTGATATTAATTTTGTTTTAGTCATATTTTCATGCCAGCACTAGTTAACTCATCTTTTAATAATGTTAGTCTATTAATTAAGCTTTGTATACAGTTGAAAATAACTATATCTCATAGATAAGTAATCACAGAAACTGCAAAAACTTCAAAGAATCATTAAGGCACATTACCTGCCCCTTGTCATCTCGCCACATTGGGAGACTTAGGTGGAACATATGTTTGCATCTGAGATCCCCCCCAGATGACTGAACCACCTTTCCCATCTGAGCTAGGCCACGTTTCTTGGAAATTTCCTGCAGCTCCTTCTGTATCTTGTGACCACCATGTTCCAGCACACTGCGGGACAGCACACCTTTCTGCAAGTCCAGACTTGGATGGACTGTGCTCACAATTATTTCTGCCTGAAATGTAAACAGAAATGGTAAGCGCACTTAACTCATGCTAGCTTGATCTGGACTACTAGCTCTGCAATATATATTTGCCCCTGTAATTTGTATGATAGAATGTTTATCTGTTTATCTTATTCTGTGTCGACTGTATTTGGACTTGCATCTGCTTCAAGTATCAGATCATATCAGTTAATATCCTATGTTAACCCCATAATATAACAATGACCCTGTGAGAGATGGTGTGAGCTGAGGGACTGCAGATGCCATTGAAATGATCAGCAAATGTAAAATCTTTAAATGTCCAAAAGCCACTTCATATAAAAAAATAGCTTTAATAAAATAAATAAAAGCTTTTTCCCTATAATAGTTTTTGTCTCCTTTTCTTTTTATCAGTAGCCTTAAATTCTATACATAATGTTTAAAGTTTTCTGATTTTTCTGATTCTGATAGTGGCTGGGTTTGTGAGGATTTTTATCTTTTTATGGGAATGAGACTTAAATATGTGGCATCCAATGATAAAAAAAGGAGAGTGCAAAGACACCACATCACCTTGATGATCCGGTAAATAATGGAGGTATACAAAAGAAAGAAAAAAAATTCCAACAAAGCATACAGTATCTGCATTACCTGTGACTTAGTTAACTCCCCTGAGATTATTCTGAATGGAAGTCTTGATTTCTTGTCTTTTGATGGGTCACTGCGTCTGTCTGTTTTGAAACAGAAGCATGTGATAACATGAGTTAAGCTCTGTTGTCACAGATTACAGCTGGTGACAAAAATCATGCCATAAATATGGCCTTATATGTCACTAAAAAGAATTTATCACATATTTATTATCTCAAAGGTTTCCTGATGTCTCATTAAAGTCACTCGATCAGTCATCATCACTCAGGAAATAAGCAATGCTCTGTAGTGGAAGCACTTTTCCCTCTAAATATACGCCAATGCTCTGTAAGTTATTAAAGATGCAATAAATATATTTAATCACTCAAACTTCATTAGTACAAGCAACCTACTAATTGTGTTAATCTATGTGCATGACATGAATGACAACAAATTTAATTATGGAAATAATTATTAGTAATTTATAAAGTACATTTGCTTAAGTAGTCAAATGAATCAACAGTTTGACATGTAATGAAGCACACAATTAAAAAACGTATGTAGCAGCACACAAGTTACACAATGGCAACATAGGACAGAGCTTTGATAAAGGAAGAAAAGTGAGCAGTGAGGCGAACAGAAGAGTTTCCTAGTTACACAAAGTATTGAAAAACTTAAAAAAAATTTAAAGCTCAAAGAAAAACATTGGAACCGGAGAGAAAAGTGTGTTAGCCTAGTGGCAACTAACCTTCCCATGCTCTCTCTGAAGACTTCCTTGGGGACTCTTCCTTGTATTTGGAAGTCTGGGGTGTCATGTGACTTGACTCTCGAATCTCACCTGTCACTGTCATGCTCTTTTCAAGATAACGTTTTGCGGCACTCAACAGTCCACTCAGTGATTTTTTATTCAGGTCAATCAAAATGATTTTCTGAAGGCACATGTCCTCATGTTCAGCTGAGTATTTTACAATGGAACGGACAATGATGTCTGTAGCCCTGTCCACAGGAAAGCCAAAGATGCCACAGCTGACTGAAGGAATGGCAACAGATGACAACTGCTTTTCTGTTGCCATTTTCAGGATGTTCATAATTGTCTTGTGCAGGCATGCAGTTTCATCTTTAAAAAAAAAAAAAAATCACAATACGAATGAGGTTTATGTGTGAAAGTGCTTATGTCTGTTAGAACATTTATGTGTGCAAAAAGAAAGTGCATGTGGGCACTTTTTCTTGTATCTGCACATCCATGCATATCTTGATGTAGAATTATGAATATTATGAAAGTGAATGAATAAGATATGACTGCATATGTGCTGTAATCCTTAGGGAAAGAGGACACAGTGACCGAGAACACAGTGTGTGCTCTTACCTTTCTGCCCATCTTTCCACATCGGTCCCACTGCATGCAAGACATAGGAACAAGGCAACTGTCCAGCTCCAGTGACAACAACTTCTCCATCTGACAAGGGGCCATACTTTGAAACCAGTTTTCGGCTTTCCTCTTCAATTGTTTTACCTCCTGGCACATCACACACACGAGTGAAATGGAGACATAGTTTTTAAACAGAGATGGCTAAAAGAAACTACAGGTAACCCTTATCTTAACAAAGACTTACACAAAATAACTGATGCCTTCAAAGATGAATAGATGACTACTGATGATTGCTTAACGGCACCATCAAAAGTACAGAGAAAGCAAATGGAGAGGATACAATGGAAGGAAAAAATGTTCACTTGCCTGCCTTAGCTATTGCCAGAGCCACACCTCCAGCATGATGAAGATCACCATTGGCTGCATTAACTATTGCATCAACTTGACACTTTGTTATGTCCCCTTGTATGATAAGGAGTTCTGCACCCTGTTCCAATCTGCATCTGGCTAGAACGTTATCAGAAGATTCACTTGTCTCATGGACACGACCTGTAGACATGGTTACTAGGCAACCATTTGCATGTCCTGTCTGTTGTAGGAACTCTTGACCTCGAGTGCTGGTGAGATAAGCAGCAACTCCTGGACCAGAGAAGGTCTTCTGCTGACTCTGAATGGTTTTTAAGAAGTCCTTCATCTCCTTATCAATGACAGATATACTATCATGAAAACCCTTGAAAGTAATAGTGCCATCCTTGCTGATCCTAAAAGACACACCTCTTTCTTTGGCTTGTTCCTGCAGCTGTTTCATCTCTTCAGTACAAAACTCATGCAGGAACTTGCAACGATTCTGGTCTATCTTCTCAACCTTCTCCTGCATCTTGTTGGTACTAAAAAATGTCTTGACAGCAGAAAGTGTCCTTGCTATATTCTCATGAACATCTACTATTGCTACAACATTCTTCTGAACATCTAGCATCACAACAGGAGGAGGTAACATTTCACTGTCTCTCTGCTGCAGTTTGTCTACCAGCTCCTGCCATGCTGAAGACTTTGTTGATGCCAGCTTATCCTCATCAAGATTAATGATTTCTTCTTTGAACAAAGATGTAAGAATGTGCTCTACCTGCTCATGATGAAGTGCATGGGCACTGACAGAAAAAGAATTAAACTCCCGATGCAGGCAACAAGCCACTCCCTTATTGTCAAGTGCAGCCTGAAAATAACCATGAGCCTGAACATTGGTGAACATTTTAGCCATTGCTGCTGAGAGAGGAATTTTTCTCTCAGATATTTTTGTCATAAACTCCATTACATCTGCCATCATCTTCTTTGCTTCAAATGCTGATGTGCTTACTCTTACCTTCACCAGGCTCTTCTCTTCATCCACCAGAAGTGTAACATTTTTACATTTCTCCTTAAAGATGCTTAAAACCTGTGGCTTAGACATCACCTTAATCTGGCATGCTTTCACATTCGGTATAATCTCTTCATAGAACATAGACCGATGTTCTTTCGAGATTTCCTTGTTTTCTTTCTCCAGTCTGTTCTGTATATGAGGTCTACATCTTTCAGTAACAGATGTATGTGTCAGATCAGCATCTGAATGTTGCTCTTTTATTTGTCTTTTCGGCATCTCCTTACAATCTACTCCACCTTCTGCTAATCGCTTTAGCCTTTGTGTTTCTCTTTTATCAGGCAATGGGTTCATCCCCTTGCCAAGATTCACCTCAATAAGATGTTTATGTTTGTCTAATTTTTTGGTCACCTGTTCATACCAGTCTTTAGGGATGTCAGATGTTAGGGCAATAACATCAATGCATTCTGGTAGCTTCCACTGAAATCTACCATGAATTTGACTTAGGTCAGTTGCAAGATTTCGAAGTGCTTCTTTATTCTCTCGAAATCGATCAACAACATCTGACCCCAGATTTTTAATGACATGTGGACATTCAGTTTGTTGACTCTGTGGACAGTGGAGATTACGGTTATTTTCCACTCTTACCACTTTGTCAAATTTACAAGGGGTAGGTCTGTATGCTGAAGAGTGCTCATGTACGGCACTAGGACCAGGTGAGTTGAAGGCCGTGTGTCCTTCAAAGCGAGCTGCTTGTTGACAACATGGCTGAGAGATGTGAGATCCACAATGCCATTCCGCTCTTCTGTCTGGTCTGTTTGAAGCATGACGATCATTCTTCCACTCACTAATTCCTTGACTATGTCTTTCCATGGGAGAAAACTCATGACGAAAACTGCTACCTCTGCCTTCTGCTACATGGTCCTGCTGAGTGACCTCACAAGGACCAGAGTCATGATCATCCTGCTGAATTTCTTCAGAAGCTGAATGATGTTGTTCTCCTTGAGTCTGGTCCTCATGGTCATGCTCTTTGTGAATAGCTGGAACTCCTTCTCCAGTCAACAGACTCGAACAATAATCACCTTCTTCTTCCGTAACTTCAGCTGTAAGCGGGAAACAGTCCAGGTGCAATGAAACCTTCAGCGGAAACTCATCTAAGATATGCGATTCTTTGTCCACCACTGCCTGAGCATCTGAAACATTTACAGCATGGTACAGTGTAGCTGCAAACACTTTTACTAACCTCCTGTAAATTGTTCTGTCTTTAACTTTGTTTAGTAACATGTTGAATAAACAAAGATACTTGGAACAGAACAGGGTGATGATTGGACACTATAGAACAGTAAAACAAAAATATAACACAGAAAGTATCGAGGAAGAAAGTAATCAAATGAAAGATAAAATCCGATGCATCTGAGACAAGATTGGGTATTTCAATGCATGTTAAACAAAAAAAATCTGAAAACAATTATATGAACTTCCAATGGTATCTATTTGTGGTAGAGGCTGGCTTAGATGCCAGCTGAAAGCTGATTAGCTGGCAGCACTGGTCAGCACCACTGACTGGCATGCAAGTTTATGTAGTCCAGAGGGAGCCTTGGGGAGGAGGGAGCCCCCACCCAACTCCTGCTAGGCAGACCCCAACTGCACTCCCAGCGCTGTTCTTCCAACACATGCCACACATGGCACACTAACCCTCTGGGTTAGCAAAAAAGGGGAGACATGTAGCAAGACAGAAGTCAGAGAAAAGCCCTGCGATAGGAGATCCTGGTGGTACCGTATATAACCTACACTTATGGCACTTGTGTGTGTGAGAGAGAGATTATATATATCGGGATATAAATGTGTGTGTGCATTTATGACCTACATGCTGGTAGGAAAGAGAGAATGGCAAAAACATCTTATGATAAAAATTCATCCTTTGTTTACATATGTTTATAAGCTTGATTTATTTGATTACTTATGTAGGCATACATGAAAACGCCTGAAGAAGGGAAGAATGAGTGATACAGAAAATTAGGATTTTTAAAAAACATATCAGCTGTCATAAACCCTGCGTGTGCGTATGTAAGCAAGAGATACTGTAGATAGGAATGTGTGTGAATATGTATGTATACATTTTGAATATCTCAATGCCCATCAGAGGGTGACACATTAATAAAGAAACTTGAATCTTGGAACTGCTAGTAGAAGAACAGGCTGGTTTCAGACCACGTTAAAGCACAATCTTCAACTGTTGCATTCTCATAGAAAAGCATCTTCAGCATCAGCTGGACCTCTACCACTTCACTGACTTTAAAGAGACTTTCAACAGAGTCTGGCACAAGGGCTATGGCATGTTATGCAAAGATTCAACATCGAAGAAGGCCTTGTTCAAGTGTAGCACTCTAGTAGGGTACTGACTTATGTCTTTGCTTGTAGAGGGTAGGGGTCGAACAGCTCCCAGGACTGTCCCTTTCTCATACCAGCTGTGTGAGTAATAGCCAGCCTTGGGCTGTTCACCCATAGCTACTGGCTACTGGACCTATTGTTATACCAGAAGATATGCAGTTGCCTGAGCCACTTGGGGAGACAATGACCAGACAGGGCGGTGTCAGTGTGTCCACTGGCGCCATGGAGGGGCTGGGAAAAGTCAGGACAAGACCGTGGGAAAAGTGGGTGGATGGTTCTAAGACATTCGACAGGGAGAGAATAAGAAGCGTAGCTTGAGAGTTGAGATTTTTTTGATTTTGGAAGTGAGAGTGGAGAAATGGCAGGCCAGCCAACGAGTGAGACTCTGAATAAATTCTACGGTTATGCGGCATTTTCCATCTTTGTTGTGTTCTTCTACAACTAGCCCACCCCTACCTAGCCATCAGGGACTGACATTTTGGTTACACAAGTCACTGAAGTGCTATATAATAGCTCAACAAGTGCAGTACTGCTGAACAACCAAATAGGAGTTTACTTCCACACACAGTAGATGTATGTGAAGGATGTCCCTTATCACTGGTGCTGTTTAATATCTTCTTGGAAAACATTATGCTCAAAACCCTCCACGACTATCACAGTTCCATTTCCATTGGCCGATCTGTAACCTACGCTTTGCAGATGACATATAGATTTGTTAGCAAGCACTAACCAAAACAACAACAAAAGAACAACAAAAAACAACAACAACAAAAACAACAACAAAAAAACTGCAAGACCTTACCAACATACTGACAGACAGAATGCACATCGGATGGAGACCAGCATTGAAAACAGCAAAGTTATGATCAATGGCAGTGGCAAAGCAGAGATCTCTGAATGGGGTACAGCTTGAAGAGGTAATTAGGCAGCCACCACATAGATTGGCCTCTAGCATTTGTAATAACTGTTTGTTACTTTTTTTTTACTTTATAATACCTAGAATACCATCATGTTATTTTTACATATAAGATCTTCATACCTCTGTGATTCTCAAAGTGAACAAGAGCACTTGTACTGTTGAGTCTTTTGATGTGAGTCACAGGCCCACCACTGTTTCTATTTTTGTTGCTAAAGAAATACAGAATAGCGCTCTCTTTAGTCTTGGGGTTGAGGTTGTCTACAAGTACTGTGTGAGACAGTGGAATTCTTTGTACACTCAGTACAGAATGACCATACAAGGGGTTCTTCTGGCATACTTGCTGCAGATGTTTCACATGATTGAGATCTGAAACACAGATTGCAAAGTAAAACTGATCAATAGAAAAATGTGAAAAACAGTTTTATTTATACCAATCCTGCTGACATATCTGTATCAGAAATTTGAAATGCTCTCTGACATGCATCTAGGTTCACCTGCATGCACACATACACACAATTTTCACCACTCACCAGCTTCTTCATCTGCTAAGGAAACAATAGCTTTTCCCTCTGCATTATTCATCTGCACAATATCCAGAGCCATATCAGCCACACTCTCCAGAAAATTCTGCAGACAATCTGCCGATGTTCCTTGTGGTATCCCAGTGACCAATACGGTGTCCTTAAAACAAGGAGGTGGAACATACTGCTTTACTTGCAGGTCTCTGTTTACTATGGTGTGGCTTCTTTCTAAAACTCTATGAGCAGCTGAAATGAAATTACAAAATAATCAAAAGATTTTAAAATTTATTTTTGAACACTATAAACACCTTTCATATAGTTTTCACAGTGAACAATTTTTTATGAATAATTACTGATTATGAGAACAAAGATGAAACTGAAATAATATAAGTAATTACTAAGACAAAGAAGATATCATAAATTCTATACTGATGCTGGACTTGATCAATAGTATGAAATACCAAGCATGACCAAGAATATTACTATAAACATTTTAAGGACTAATGAACATGACTAGAATTAACTGGACACAGTACTTAAACCGACAAACATCACTATCACCACAATTTGCCATAAATAAATACTGACCCTGCCTATCGACAAAGGTGATCAGGAATTGGTTTGCCATATCATCCCACACACAGCCTTGCTCTGCTATGTCTCCGCCACCACTTCGTTTTGTGTTTTCAAAGTACAGCTGACAAACCTCTTCATCGCCAGCTGTGAGACCAGTTACACACACTGTTTTGTCCTCTTCTCCATCTCCTATTTCTTCTTTATTTTCTTTCTCCTCACCTTGACTGTTGTGATCCTCTCTCACTTCCCTTTGTCGCACATACCTATCTTTATCATCTGTATATTGATTATCTCTGGCTTTTGTTAGGCATTCTTTCTCCATCTCACCATCTGAGTTTTCATCATCATCTAGTTCTTTCTGCTCATTTTCTTCATCCCTCTCATCATCTGAGTTTTGTTTATCTCCTGATTCTTTCTCATTTTCTTCATCCCTCTCATCATCTGAGTTTTGTTTATCTCCTGATTCTTTCTGCTCTTCTTCTTCATCTCTCTCATCATTATCTGTGTCCTGATGATTTCTAAGTTTTCTCATGTTCTTCTCATTGTCAAATCCTTTTTCTTTATAAATGTTGTTCTTATTTATGTCTCCTATCTCTTTGCCATTTGAGCACAGTTTCTTCTCTTTCTCCACTTTATCAAAACAATTATCCATATTCATGCTTTCTACATCCTCATCATCATTATCTCCCCTACAGTTCCTCTTCTCTTGCTGTGCCTTCACCGACTCTCCTACATTCCATTTGTTTTCTTTCTTCCTCACATTCAATACCTGTCCTTTCTGACTATAGTTCTCTCTATTGTCCTCATGGGCTTTTCCAATATTTTGTTCTTGTCTCTTCTCAGACTGTTCTTCAGCTTGTCTATAACATGGTGATCTTGTCTTGTTGACAACAGTTGATGAAAGAAGGGTTTGGGTGCTGCCAGTTGATAACTTCAAAGACTGAGTTTTTATAGGTAAAGGCTGTGAGGGAGGAATGACTGATGATACTGACTGTCCACAGTTAAGGACTTTAACAGGGATGAGCTGCTCTGCCCTCGTGGTAATAGCTTTTTGTGAGTTCTGCTCACCAGCAAATGATGACTGGCTGTGTTCTTGCAAGTCATCTGTAGCTGTGTGCCTGGAAACTACAGCATTCTCACTACCTGTGTCTTTTTCTTCATACTGTTCTTCTGGTGACCAATTTTGATCTCTCAACAGCAGTCCATTTTTTGTTCTTTTATTCACCATGTTTTCAGAGGCACAAGACATTCCCTTAAGATGGAGTTTTAGTTTGAGCGTTGGTTTACACCTGGCCCTACCCTTGTGTCTTTGCACTAGAGAGTCTTCAGTGAGACCAGTGCTGTTTTGCAAGTGGTAATCAAAGTCTTCATCATTTGTTTTAGAACCGCTGCTGTTTTCAATGTCAGCCATTCTTCCTTCACAAGAATGCTTTAAACTGGCCACGTTGCTGCTTTCAGTCACTGAAAAGGAGCTCACTGGCACTGTGGATTTGGGGGGGCAAACATCAGTATGCATCTCGTCATCATCATAGCCAAAAAAGTAATTCAGCTGATCCTCGGAAGCTGTATCAGCTGTTGATTCTTGCAATGGCTCTGTGTTGTTATCCTCTTCAGAACTGTAATCATCGTGTTCACTTTGCATGCTACCATTGTCATCAGAACTCCAGTCATAATCCTCAGACTTTCTTTCATGAATTTTAAACTGCTCCCAGTCCAACTGTGTAGCTGTCGTCTGACTTGCACGGTCACAGCTCTGTGTGCTGCCATTGCTTCCCTCAACTTCATCCTCTATTCTTGGTTGCCTTTCATCCATCTTCAGCAAACTGTCATCTTTTGGTTTGCTTATGGTGCCAACATTCTCCTCCTCTTTAAGGTTCAACATAAACTGTTGATCACTTGTTTGTTTACAAATACTTATCTGTGTGCAACAGTCCCCACTCTGACTGCTGCTGTTGATTCTTCTCATTCTGTCTTCATCCTCGTGTCTTTCCTTTCTATCATCACTCACTAACTCCATGTCACTGACATCAATCTTCTGAGTTCTGTCATCATTCTGTTTTCTGCACTCCCTTGCACTTGCATGTTCTCTATCAGCACTCAGTTCTGCTACTTCCTGACTTTTAATCTTACTCTTATAACACAGACTACTCTGTGGATTGGCCAAAATGTCTTCTATTTGGGCTGATGGCAACAGCTCCTCCCCTGCTTCGACTGATGATTTCTCCGCTTCTTGGACTAATGAAAAAGATGATTCTTCCTCTTCCTCATTGATATTTGGGTAGATTTCATTCTGCATGCCTTGCTGTGGAGGGATTTTCATTGCAGATTCTGTCCAAATGGGTTCTGCTACTGACACCAGAAATTCCTGTGGACAACTTTCATCCTCTTGCACTTCTGTGTTGATAACATTGGAGAAAGGATGAACAGGAACAGGGGAACTGAAATAATGATGTTCTGAAGTGCTGGATTTGTGTGTGCTGATTACATCTGGAACAATCATACCTTGAATATGGGGAACCTGCTCCTGTGGGAGTTCAGGAAGACGTGTGATTGGAGTCATTCCAAGTCTAGGATTCTCCGAGTTGAGAATACAGTCCTCAGGATGTGAAAGGCTTAAACTTCCTGTTTCCTGATAGCTTGGGACATCTGTGTCAAGAAGACTAGGACTCTGCATCATGCTACTGCTAGACCTCTGTAGCCAGCAATCAGGCTGAGGGTTCTCTAATTTTCCAATCACCTTGTCGATGTAATCTTCATCTATCATGTCAAACTCTGAACTACCAGTTGTCAATGATTCTGATTCAATTCCTGAATTCATAAGCTTTTCTTCAAGGCACATATCTTTCTCTTGCAGTCCTAATCCCTCTCCTCTGCTGTCATGATGGGGGTGAAGGTTAGCTTGAGATGCCCCGAAAATATTCCTGTTCAGATTCATCCAAGGTTGCTGCTCAGAGAAGTCAATCAAGAGGTCGGTAGGGCAAGGGTCATGAGGAATGACAACATCCTGCCAATGATCTTTCCTCTGTTCAGCACCTGCCTGCATCTGAAGCTGCTTATCAGAAAATGTCAAAGAATTCAATGATGTGTGTTCCTCCAGCAGGAATACTTTTGAAGTCTGCTGATCTAGGTTGTTAAGAACAAAGTCCGAACTGATGCAATGTTTCATCTCCAGTTTTTCAGGAGGCAAATTCCTTGCTTCTGACAGCTGGGATGTGTGCTTATGTCTACAGCCATGATCTCTGCAGCACCATGCATCTTGCTCTCCATCCACTGTGTAATCTCCCCTGCCAGCTGCATGCTTTCCTATGTCAGCTGCATTCTCTCCCCTGCCAGCTGCGCACTCTCCATCACTAGCTACTTGGCTTCTTTGACTCTGTTCAGGGACACCAGCTGAACTGGTGGGGTTTTCACTTCTTGATGGCATTGCTTTATAATCATCATTAAGCATGCCTTCTCCTGCTTCTAACTGCTGAGCCTGTTTGGTTTTAAACTTTTCAGACTCACAGTCACAGAACTGCGTAGTCTCCACACTGCCAGCTTCTTTTGCAGAAAGAGTCATTCCAACAGACTTACACAGTTGTGCCATAGTTGGAAATTAGATAATCCAGTCTAAAATTCAGTCATCTCTGCCCATTTCACCTTCACGTTCTCTGCAAATTTTCTTCTTCTATTCCCTGCACAGGAGTTAAAAAGTAAGCACTTTACAAAAGTGATGGACAGACCTATCCACATAAGCAAAATCTCTTACACCAAGCACTCACATTCAACAAACATGCTCATTCCAACAACAGACACAGGTACTAATACTCAAGGTAAATACAACATGTTATGCATGCTCATGGTCACTACAGTGAAGTCTCTGTTCTGATAAAATGCGACTTACATTTGGTCGCAAAGGTGGCAAGAGAATCAAAATGTACTAAGACATCAAATATTATTTGAGGAAAGGAACCCAAATGGAAAGAAATATGTATTTACTTCATCTATTTAGAGGGGCAAATAATATAAAATAAGAGAAAAGTGTACACTTCTAAGCCATTTTCAAAATGTATTTGATATGTGTGCCTTATGCATACATTTACTACACCTGAGTGTTTACCTGGTAAATCAGCCTGTGACTTTCACTGTACTTTAAGAAAGTGAGTTGTTTTCACTCTTGTCTGTAAGAACGAGTTTCTTCATTTGCTTAAGGTTTTGATAGAATTGTGCTGCTCTGCCTCACGTAAAAACAAGAAAAAACAAAAAACAAAAGAAAATGTAATTTCAGCAGTAAATTATATATTTTACGTTACTAATCGTGACAATTGACAACTGAAGGGAGACAAAACTGGATAAACGCACAACAGCACATCAGAGTTTAAAGTGTATCTTGAGATATGACTGTACATTTAATTGTTATCTCCTGTAGCATACAGCTGACTTAATACAGCCTACGTAATCTAATAGGTCAATTAATTAGACCATTGGACTTGGCCACTGCATGAGTCGATAAAGGAACTGAAGCCGTAGTCGGACTTTATTTGTTTACATTTACGACATAAGAGAGCATATTTTCATGCACCTCTGGTAACTGCATGTTGTAATTTCTTAAAGACTGTAACCCGAGGTTGACATGCTTGTCCATCGTCTCTCAGTCCTTCAGTGTATGTGTACTGGTAAAGATTAACCTGACTAGCAACAATTCTGGCATATGTAATCATGGAATTCTGTCAAAATGTAATTTGGCTGTAGTCAAATCTACTCGTTCGTGCTCGAATCGTTAAATGGTCACATCAATCTCTTCACTTTTCATTCCGTAGATACTTTCAGTTGTACACAGCAAGTTTCCCATTGCAAACAATTCACATAAATGTACAAACTGAAAGTGCTGGGGGAAGGAAACTGTTATCACTACAGCCTGCTTGATTATAAAATGCTATCAGTGTTTAAGCTGTACTTCTGCCTACCTTAGACGCCGAGAAGCCTACGACACCATCGCCGCTCTGAAGTGTACTGCACGTATACGTAGGATTACAGCCCAGATTGGTGTTGTCTCCGTCGTCTAAAATACACAAATGATAGTGTTTCTTCTTCTTTTTCTTATGATGAATCACAGTGTTCAATCTACGTATCGTGACGTTTCAACCAAAATAGAAATGACATAATTTTAGCAGGGAAAATCCTGTACTTTCGATTTCCATTTGTGGCTGCAGGTTGCAGTTAATGGTTAATGTTGATTCCCTAATGTTTCTGCTGGATTTTTTAAATCTAAGTGACACCAGAAAGTAGTTTATAATGAGTATTATCTAATGACAAGATGAGTAAAAACTGAATACAGAGAGATAGGCAATTGTGATCATTGTACAACAGTTCACACAGCCAAGTCTATTTCGTCAGTTCAACAGCAAAGAGGTTAACACACACACCTACACAGTATTAATACAAAACAATATTGTTTATACAAGGGCCGGTCATTTCGCCCCCACAGCCTAAGTTGTCCCAAGACTGAAAAGTTAAATCGTCTCCGGCTCGGTCAGCGACATCTCTGCATAAAATAATAATAGGCAGAAAAAGTCGAAGTACAAGTTCACAATAAACTAATGAAAAAATCTTCTTAAATTTTAAAGTTTAACGAGAAAAATGACGTTTATTCGCCATTGTAGGATATGTTCTCTCTATATGCTTATTGTCAGGTGGCTGAAGGTGGTTAACTTACTCGCATGGCTATATATATATAGCTGAGCTTGCTTATCTATCTATAATCTATATTGTTTGGACAACGTACGGCTCTTTTTGTTAATATTTGACGTTAATAGCTGTTTTTGTCATCGGTAATCGATTCGTCTTCTGGGCCAGGGACGATGTGAATTTTCGGTTTTGGGAGGATTACATGACTTAATTAACTGTGGGGCGAATTTTAATGGTCGTGGGGCGAAATGATCGGCGACCGAATAAACTGAACTTGTATTATGTTCAAACGTTGCATCTTTGTTTAAATCAACGGGGTCAAAAAGCTACAACCAATATTCCCGATGAATGACAGACCTATCCAGCAATGAACATAAGTGGCGAAACCAGCGCAATTCACGAAGTCATATCAGTAATGTGTTTCCCTGTACAGGTCCGTCACGCCCTGAGATAATTTAGCAGGAACTAACTACACTTTCGTTTTCCAAACTTGGGTCAGACGATGATATAGTGGATAATATGGCTTTATTAAAGTGTTTCTTCTGGATTTTGTTAAAATTTAGACAATCACAAGCATTTTAAAGCGGGTCTTGTTTAATTATTGGTAAGACAAATAAAAACATGAAAGTGAGTCGATCATTCGTAGTCATGGCTGAAAGACATTTATTTAGTTGCAGCGAAGAAAGATATCGACATAATAACATATATTTATAGAAAAATACACAATGGATTAAGAAGTTAAGCACTTTTAAATAGGCGCATAACATTAATGATAAATAATATGTTACATTACAACAAGCATAGCGAGAAACTTTATATTGTTTGAATTCTAATAACGTTTGTAAACATGGAGCCTCTTCTACTCAGTCGGGAATGTACGATTCTAGTCATGGAGACGATTAAGTGATATAATCAACATTACATCCTGACATCCTGTTGTCAAGATAGCATTTTAAAAAGAAACGTGTGATAGATGTAGCTTGCACCAAGTTGTTTTTCCCTGGATGACATACGTTATCATTAAATACATTATCGAGTCCAAGAGTTCGAAACCGAAAGTACGTTTTCTAGGGAGCACCTGGCGGTGAGACAGAAACCGGTGGTCAAAAACAGTCGATTCACTGAACAAACTTTATTGTGACAATGGCTACATCCCAGCTATTGTTAGAGTGTTTAATAGCCGATGGGTTTCCCAAGAATCAGAATACCAGCGATGTGGCCAACTATTTTAGGGCTACAACGGGAGTCCCAGCTGTAAGGTTGGCTCTTTTGCCTTCAGGACGGTGGGTTTTTCAAGTTTGTTCCCACTCTGGTAAGTTTGCTACTTTTGATTGTTTTAAACAGTGCCCGAAAATCTAGAATCAAAAGTACCAAACAGTTAAAATTACTCAAGCATTTTTAGAAATGACAAGTAAGGATCGACAGACATTAATTATAGTATTTTTCATTCTGCAAGGCAATCTTTTCAAAGATGCCAGTCTATTTGACCATTTGGCATTTCGACCATCAGTCGATTCGACCATGGCACAAGTGGACTCGACCAAATCATCATCTATGCAATAATTCGGCCACAAAATAAGTAAATTTTCATGAAGTCTCCTTTCTCGTCCTTAATTGTCTGACACACTAGATCTTGTGTGTGTGTGTGAGAGAGAGAAAGATCTTGAAGTCAATACAAATCAGTTTTCAGTATAGTCTTTAAAAAAGAGGTTTGTATCATGTCTTTCCTTGGTTGAGTCTGAAAGTGCCTTCGAGGTGAACAGGATATTTTTCTTATGGTAGCTAGGTTTATCTGGCTACCTGTAACATATCTATTTTATTAATTCAGATATCAACCCCCATGTTTGTACTTATAATTTCTCTTTTATGATTTTAATGCCTAGCTAGTTTTGAAGTGATGCAGTGTTTCAATTTCTTCTACTTAGATTGAGAGCTATATGTAAAAAAGCATAACCTTTGATTATCCTGTTACCCTTGTAAATAAAAATTTGACATTTGTCAAAATGGGGCCACTCGATCTGCTTTAGCCAGTGTTCAAACTTGTCCTCTGGCAGTAAGTGCTTGACTGCTTTCTAAGGCCACAATCTCTCTAAAACTTGTATACAGATAAGGCCTTTTTAATTACTCATGTGCTTTCAGCCTGCAGATGCGTTGAATCTTTAGATTTTGATTGTGGGAGATTTCCATATCTCACTTTAAGTTACCACATGACATTAATTAAGTTATACCCAAAACCCACAACAGCATCAGTGCTAAAAACATTCTTTTGAAGTGGGTTAATACAATAGCCCATGAGAGAGAGATGGGTAGTCCAAATGTTTGTTAATTTCCAAGGAGAGTGTGTTTCTATTGAAAGGTGATTTTGCATTGGGGAAGGATCAAGATCTGAATATGAGTTAGGAGGATGGACAGATGCAGGTATCCATTCACCACATTTCTTCAAGCACTGTTTATTTTTCATTTGATAACAGCTGACCCATGTATATCACATGACTAATTTGTGTATAAAAATACTTTATTTTGTTTGCATACACTGAGCAATGAATACTGAATAATAACTTCTGTACTCGATGGTTGAATTGACTAAGGCCAATGGTTGAATTGACTATTGGTGCAGCTTAATTGACTGAGGGTCATGGTCAAATTGACTCGTGCATGCTCGAATAGACTTGGTCAAATTGGTAAATGGTTGAATTGACCGGTAGCACTTGTCAAGGTCTAACAATATCTTCATCAGTATCACACATAAGTTTTCTCCATGCAAAACTTATGTAATAAACAACTGACAATTTTTTATTATGGAAAAATGGGGTGAAGAAGAGAAGGAGTTAAGGTAGATGCGAATGGAAGGGGGCTGCTGTTTCATGATGCCCCAGGTGAAGGTTACTGTTGTTAGTACTCTCTTGCAGTATTTATTCCTTGCTTTGTGGTCTGGGAGACCTACCAGGTCTGCAGTGGTGATGAAATATACCACTTGATGGATTCCTTTTTTGCACTTTATCCTGTATTTAGATTGTGTTTTTTCTTTGTATTATTTTATATATTTTTATTGGTTGAAATGTGGATGAACTTCTCATTATATAGTAGCTGTCTATTTGTTCACTCTACTTTAACAATAATGCTTTGTATATTTATAATTTTTGCTGTAAATGTTAAAAGGCTATAGTGGGGTGTGCCATTGGTGAACTGTTCAAGATCAATAAAATTGCCCAAATCTGGTTGAATACATCCCTTTTGTTCTCAAGATACAAATCTACAAACACCATCATGTATAGAAGGAAGTCAATAACACACATCAGGATTGGGAGAGCTGAAAGCATGTGTTAAATGTATCTGTGTACAAACATGAAATAAATTATGATAATCAATATTTATAAGGTACCTATTCAACAGGTACTAGGAACACTCAGTTATGTATACCATTCAGAAAAGACAATAAACAAATTCACCATTCAGACATGAAAAATAGTACTTAGGCATATGCAGTCAAACAAGATGAGAGAAGCAAAGACACATTACAAGTAGTGTTTTGTGAGCAAATATATTTTCAAGGGAGATTTAAAAGGCTTAAAAAGTAAAGGAATGTCTAATATTGAAGGGCAGAGAATTCCAAAGTCAAGGTGATGGAGTGGAATCCATGGGAGTGACACTTGAAGTGGCCTAGACAAACAGAAGTGATAATGGTATTGTATCTGGGAATGTGTTTTAACTTCTTTCTGTACATGGTACTTTGAGCTTGACCCAATGATAAGAAAAAAAATTGCACCCTACTATAGTCTTTTAAGGAACACATATTTATTACAACTTTTTATCTTTGCAAAATTAATGGATAGACTAATTGTACCACAACATAGCACACAGTTGACTCATAAAAGCCTAGATGTCTGTCAATAAATTGAAAACAAGGTCCCTCCAACAGCCTTTGCAAAATAAGCTGTAATGTGTGAGATCCTCTACTACCTTTACTTTATCTGGTGTTGAGATTGCATTCACACAGGGAAGCTTACACTACATATTTCATCATCATCATCATCATCATCATCATCATCATCATCATCATCATCATCATCATCATTATTATTTTGTTTATTGCAAGTCTTCAATTGAGATGAATAATTATCACCATCATTATGAGTTACAATAGTAAATACAGTAGGCTGACAATGACAATTCTTTATTAACGAGAGGTAAAATAAGCATGAAAATGCTTTTTCCGTTTAGCCCTTGTCCTTTATGGGGAAAAAATAAACTAAGTAAATGAAGTAATTAAGTACTATGAGAATAATTAGTAGCAAACATAAGGTAAGGTATCAAAGGAGAGTGGAGGGTAAATATGTACAAAAGTTGGTACACCAGGCTGTAGTTCTTTAGATGCATTGAGATAACTGTTTATGTTTAATGTCTTTAGATGGCCTTCAGTATTTATTTCTACTTTTTTGGAATTTAGAATATTCAGTTTAAATATATATACCATTCTGTTTGTTAGGAAGAACTTATAGCAGTAGGATTGACATCACTTATATATTATTAGAAAAATATATCAGAAACATTCAAAAATCAGGTAACAATGATGCTATCTCATTATTTCTTACAATGCAAGCAGAATATGCTTCTATGCCTGAAAATGTTTTGATTTTCTTTTCATAGATAGAAAGAAATGCCTATATAAAAGGACATCATGTTTGAAGTTTGAGGGCCAGAACTATCTTATAACACTTAATCCACCACAAGTAGAGGATATCCCAGACAAGTGGTGGAGCGCTCCAGAACCTGAGGTAAGTTGGTTGATATTAGTTCACTGTAAAAAGATGAAGGTAAAGGTTCTAAATCCTGGTGGCTATATTAATTAATTCCCCAGAGCATGATCTGCAGGAAACAAGTCAAACTCCTTTCACTACTTTATATCTTCGTTGAGAAGTTAGTTACAATTTTTGTTCTAAGGACAGCAGAAGCTCTTCAGCCACATTCTTGAGCATGACTTAGACAAACGATCTGCTTTAGTTGCTCTAGCTCACAGACCACCAAAACCAACTTTGTTTGGACCAGGGACTGCATATAAAGTGGACTGCTCGCAGATAAATTTTCCTGTGTTAACTTCTGAAACAAGTCGTTAGTGAATGACCTTTTGATTTTGCTATCAATATTGTACTTTGCAGTAAACTTGATGTTATGACTGTGCCATATCCAGCCTAGCCTTTGCCCCTGTTGTTGTCATGATTCTGATAGTTGACTGTCAGCCTACTCTATCTCTATGCACAGTTTTTTGGCACAATTCACCTATGGAAAAGTCACACAGTTGGTGTCATCTGCTTTATCATCTCTGCTTCAATGTCATGTTGATCCTAGTGAACTACAGTCGATGATGTCTACAGACAAGACCATTTCCAAGTCAGAATTGATCTGCTGTTATCACAGATTATGCACTATAATATCTGCAAACAGATGCTACACCCTTCCATTTACCATTTTTAGCCATTGTTGATTTGATGCTCTCTCCATAATCTTGTTCTTTTCTGTGGAGACTTCTAGCAGTGTTTCGACAATTCATTAAGCACCAGATCAAATGATATATAAACACTTCTAGATGTGTGGCTCATGATGTGAATTTGAATATTTTGTAAATATTATATCACTGGATTTGTACAGCTTCCTTTCCATGGCTTGTGAACTCATTCGATATTATGGTTTTCGGAGAAACAGCAAAGCAAACTAATCTGTACTTATTAGTTCTGTTCTATGGCTGGAACTGTGGTATGGATAGGAGGATTTCCAGCCTTGCTTACAGTTTTTCAACTTGATTGAGCAAGCTGGGAACAACTATGGGCTTCTTATCTTTCATCCTCCCATTTTTCATTCTATAGACATAGCGTTTGCATGTTTTGTTGCTTGTCTCTGTATTTGTGTTTTTATTATTCAGTCTGAATGTTCATAGTTATTGTCAAGTGCTTTGATCTCGCACTTTATGGTAGGATAAAGCAATGAATAAAATTAGCATAATTATTCTTATTAAACATGTGTAAATCACTTGAGAGCTGCTAATTGCATAAAGAAGAATGACCTAGGGGCTCTGAAAAAGTAAGAGAATTTCATTGTCTAAGACATTTTATAATAAATTGGATATAAAAAGTGATATTTCATGATTATTTGTTATCAAACGTCATTACATACTTTTATATGCATGAAAAGATGGGTTCAGAGATCAAGGTCATGGTAATATTAACAATTGATCATTACTGTGTGCTTTTTTAGTTTTTCTACCTTTCGCTGACATCTTAAGTTTTTTATTTGGAGGAGGCAAGATAGTTGGGGTTCTACCCCAACAATTTCATTTGGGAGTCTGAGAACCCCTAAAATTTTGTGAATGGGAAAGAAAGAAGTTTAAATAACTTTTCGTCACATCTGCAGGTGCCAGACTCTGGAAACCTGAAATCTGTCTCATCAGATGAACTCTTTGAAAGTAGAAATCCAAATAAACAATTTGTTCAAGTGGAAACTTCTGAAGCTACTGATGGCTCTGTGATGGAGCCTTACTCTACATCTGGAGTGCAGTCCCAGATGTTTCCAGAGTTAAATCCAGAGTTAAGCGAATCTCTGCAACAAGTCCACCCTGGGAAAACTTATCAGTATGGGATGTATCCAGATTTAACACACCTCCAGCCTCAGCATGTATCCTACATGTTGCAAATGACTTCAACTTCAGGAGACATCAGGAAGAGTGCAGGTGAAGATGGATATGACTTCAGACATGCAGGAGAATTACCTGAACATGAGGAAGGTGACCAAAAAGTAGCATTTGCTGATGCCAGCTTCCAAGGGCAAGACTTAATCTCTTTTGACAACAATCTTCACTCAGGTATACTGTATTTTATTGGTTGTGATGTGTACTTACGGTGCTTTTGATGATTGTGTGTGCTTTTATATATATGTAGTTGCGCTTCAGGGATGGTGTTAAGGGGCATGATTTGTGGTACATTAACAATCTGTCTAGCGAGTCTGCTTCCAATTGGATAAAATCTTTGATATGTGCTTTCTCTTGTGAATCCAGCTGGTTGATTAAGTCCGTCAGTCATCCCTTGACCAGCACCTGTCTTTGGGGGAGCATAGGGATAGATGCAGCAGGTGACTGGGTCTGCCACTCTTGCCTGTATTGGAAAGAGGCTATATAAATGCTGTGCATTATTATAACTAGCTCTTGATGTACTTTATTTTACTAATTACTCTTTTCTACAGACTTTGATGTGCTGAGCTTACCATTAGATTCTCTAAGCTCTGAACCACGTCGACAGTATTTCCTGCGAGTAACAGAACTACCAATTACAGCAAATGAGCTGGACTTGCGAACATATTTTGAAGATAGAAAAAATGGCGGAGGTCCTGTTCTCAAAATTGACCTCAGGGGTGGTGCAGGAGAAGCAGACATCTATTTTGATGATGAGAATAGTAAGTTTTGTTCAGTTATTACAAGAAACATAAGCACTAAAAAATCTAAAAGTAAAAGTTAAAATGCAATAGAATGTAAAATTCTTACATGGCATACTTCTTATTGATTGATTTTAATACAGATTGTTAAATAAGCTGAAAGAAGAATAAGAAAAGTATATTTGAATGTGTGGTCTTGAGTTTCTTTTTCTCTATGCTGCCTCTAAAAACCGTTGCTAAAAGGGATGTATTTTTCTGTCATCCAGTAATCCAGCGTGTGATGAATAAAGCGCCACACCTGCTGATGAACAAGAAAATAAAGGTAGAGTTGGTATCAGAGAGCAAGGAACATGACAAGGCTCAAGAGTGTTGCATTGTTGAGGTCCGAAGTGTTCCAGATGAAGTGATGAAAGAAATGTGTCTCTTGTACTTTGAAAACCCTTCAAAAGGGGGTGGAGACATAGAAGACTCAAACTGGAATGAAGAGGAAAAAGTTTTGTACATCACTTTTGTGGATGCAGCAGGTGAGTACAGCTTCTTTCTTTCTTTGGGATGCTAGTCAAGCAAAGGAAAATGAAGCTTTGAGACGTGCACATTTTTTATATAAAATAGTTATACATCCAAACCTAGCATACAAATTTTAGAAATTGTTGTATAGAATACTTTGAGAGATGGCGAAAGTTCTGTTACTACAACTTTTGCAGATAAAATATTATGGTCATGGCACAATATACATGTGTGTGTGAGATAATAATTTCTTTATTCGGTTTTTGAAAGGCCATATGAACACAAAGTACTGTTTGGTTACATACATATGAACATTGGGTGGCTTTACATAAGCATCGTTTCTTTTGTATTAAGGATCTACAGCATAGTACATACAGATTTAGGCATTCTACACTGTGTAACCTTATGTGATGTTCATAGTCATGGATATCCCAATCTCACACATTCTGTTATATACTGGGAAACTTTAATGGCTACACTACCCTCTAGGTAGGGGTAGAGTAGTGGACTCTTTTGCAGAAAAGTGGGATACATCGGTTAATTAAGATGAGTATTATCTACAGAAATATCAACAGAATGTGGTACAAGTCTTCTAGGCTTCTATGATCACATTCTTCACATTCAGGATTAGTACTTGTTGGGTTGAAACGAGTGGTTCCATTAAGGGGTAGAAAGGTTTTATCCTTAAAGACACAAGACATGCTGGTGTTTGTATATGGTGCTGTAATTGCTAGGGTGATAATCACAATATTCAGGAAGAGACAAATGGTGAATCATTTCATTTTTGCTGGAAACACTTAAATTTTCTTTTACAGTGGGAAAAATTGACAACCACCTGAATTGTCCATATTTATTTAAAACCATTACCACACTGTAAAGTTCTAATCTGACAGGCCCAGTTAGATCTACCAGCCCTATCTTGCAAATGCAGCATGTTGTAACATTGCTTTTGGTATCTGAGTTTTGATAACATTAATACTCTGCACCAGTTTTTGATAATTCGTATGAATAATTTAAATCTATTACAAGAGGGAATCTGCTAATGCCATTTTAACATCCTGAAATCTGTGCATCCTTTCCAATATTTAGAAATCACTTACAAAACTGTATGTGCCCTTCTCTATATCCTAATATTGCTTCCATCCCCAAATCTCTCTTACCCATAAAGTAGAATTTGTTTTATTTTCAACTATTTTAAAGATTATGTCTGCTGGGAGGTTCTTTAATCTAGAATATAGTTTCCTGATTCCTGCAAAGGTTTTTAGTGCCTTTCCAGATAAATTGTCTATACACTTAGCCCACTTTAATGTTGATATGAAGATAACACCTAACACAATTAGGTTTTGCAGTAATTTGCTTTTCATAGTGTGAACATGTGGGTACACTTTATATAGATGTGTAGTAGTTAGAAAAATGCATATATCTAAGTGTTTGTTTAACTATTTTTATCTTTTATGAAATGTTTGACATACCTTTTTGTTTTCATCAGTTGCCAAGCAGGTGACCACAAGGGGACACACAGTTGGCGGGAAGGTGCTCGAAGTCACACTTTACACCCCACCACCTGTTGTGGAGGACAAGGGGCAGTGCACTTTAGAAGTGAGGGGATTTGATCCCCAGAAACTTGAGCTATACCAGCTGTACTTTGAGAATCCCAGAAAAGTTGCTGGCACAGTAACCAACTTTCAAGTTAGTGAGGACAATGATGTGATTTATATCACCTTCCAAACACCAGAAGGTAAACATGCATTAGTTCTTCTTCCAATGTCATCATCTGTGCCTTTGTTTTATCATAACTACTGATATTAACTTCTGTATTAACTACTTTATGTAATCAACATGTTGAAGCTTGGTCATGTAAAATGCCACTAGAAATGATAGAATCACCCGAATATTCCCTGAAAACATGTTTGTTTGAAAAAAATCGCTGGCATTTTAGGCCCCAAGTTTCAGTCTGGCTATGTAACTTTCACTATTTTTTATTTTTTTTCCAATTTCTATCATTCATATTATTCGTGCAATTGATTTCTTCTTGGAACATGACAATTATAAGGTGACCAGACGTTTCGGGAGCGAAAGCGGGACACGTGCCGAAGATGGTGTCGTCACCGACAAAAAACGCCGAAAAAAGTAGGGGGGGGGGCGTATCAGTGTACGGTATTCCGATTTTTAAAGACAACCGGGACATTTGATGGACTTCCAGAAAGCCAGAAAGCGGGACATTGGGCGTCCCGCCCGATATTCAGGCGGGACACGAGGTCAAAAGCGGGACTGTCCCGCCTAATGCGGGACGTCTGGTCACCTTACAATTATGTTGTGGTAGAGTGCTGAGCAAATGTACATTAATTATTATTATTCTTACTGTCTTTTTCCTGCTGTCATCTTTATAGGATTCAAAGAGCTCAGAACGACCATGTTGGACTGTTTGTAGATGAGCTGGCATTGACTGTTAATAATAACTGTTACCATTGCCTTCATGACATTGCTGTGAACTGCCTAACCAAAGACTTGAAACATGACCAGCTCCTAATGCTCTGTATATGCTGATATCCTTTCTGTCCTTCATCTTGGAAAGTCAGGACAATATTTATTTTCTTGTTCAGGTTTCAGCTTTTAAAATCCTCCATTCTTCCTCCAGCAGTTGCTTTCTCTGTCTAGACTGCTTCAAGCATCATTCCAACAGATTATATTTCTTCTCATACTACAGACCTCACCTTTGGACTTTGCTATCATGGAACATTACTCTGTTTTCTCAGCCTTCAAATGTCTCTTGGAAACATATTTATTAGAAAGTAGTACTTGTAATGTGCCTTTATTCAGTCTCATCTTGTTTGACTGGATATGCCTTGAGTACTGCTTTTTATGCCTTAAAGGTGGGTTCTTCATTGTGGTTTCTAAATGATGTACATGACTGAATGAATGCGCTTAGTAAGTGTTGAATAGGCAGGTGCTTTGTAAATAATAATAATGATAATGATTATTCATGCGGGTGTTAGCATTGTATTTGATCATCACTTTTTCAGAAGCTGAACAGGTTGCTAAGGGAACACACAAAGTAGGAGGTAAAGAACTTCAAGTGAGCCTTGCTCCCAAAGAAGATCCCTTGACTTCTCAACCTTGCACAATCAAGATCACAAAAGGTGATCTTCAGCAGCTTGAACTATACTCTCTGTATTTTGAAAACCCAAAGAAGAGTGGCGGTGGTATCATCAAAGAGACACGAGTGGATGAAAAGGATCATGCAGTCTACATCACATTTGAGGATCCAGAAAGTGGGTGGCTGAGAGATTCCTGTTCTTGCACATGTCTTAGAGCTTAAGTGACTTATTTATATATATTGATCTGTTTGCTGATGCTGTGATTCCTGTATTCATTTAACTGATTCATTTGCTGTCTTTTGTATGCAGTGCATTGAGCTTTCATCCACACAGAGAAATGTTTTGCAAAACCAATTATGATGATTATTATGTGAGTTAGTGTACATCATTTTTCTCTCAGATTTCCATCAGCACCATTATTGGTAGCATTGGGTATGCCTGCTGTGTAATCTAATGTAATTTGCTGTTTCTATCAGCGGTAAAACGACACTAAAATTGGTGTTGAACTGAAGTATATAGATTTTTATTGTAAAGAAAACCCTTTTTTCTACACCTACAAGATATTTTTTTTAGTTGCAGTTTCTTTTGTGACTCTAATGCTGTTACATACCTCTTCAATGTAATTTAATGAATTTCTTCTAATGCTGGTCTTATTGCAGCTGCTAGCATGGTTTGCAACAGAACACATCATGTTGGTAACCGTGATCTTGAAGTCACTCTGTATGTTCCTGAAAAAACAATGAGACCGAAGTCAGTAGAAGAAAAGACTGTCAAAAAGCAGGAATGTCAAGAAGAACCTCTGAGAACAGTTGAAGTTAATGTTGGTGACAACATACAAAGTGAAGACACCTACATATTTTACTTTGAGGCAAAGAGGCATGGAGGAGGTGATGTGGAAAAAGTGGAGATCGATCGAGAGAAAGGACTTGTCTGTGTCACCTTTGTGAAGCCAGAAGGTCAGTAGAGTTATGGAATTATATGTTACATGACTGCTATAAAAGTGACATTTGTGACTGAACCAATAGCAAGTAATCCATAATTGGCCTAAGAGATATGTTCTGTTATCTGCTTTAAATGTCATATTTAAATATGATGATTATAAAGTATATATGTTCTGTTGGAATTCAGTTTTACTGGTTTTCCACAAAAAAATATGCCTCGAAAATGTTTGGTTATTATCTACTTCCGGATTGACAGTGGCAGAACGCGTGGCAAGTCAACAACATAAAATTGCTGGTCAACCTGTGGAAGTGACCCTGTATGTACCCCCAATACCCAAACCTCCATACCCAGACAAGCTGCTGTTCCACAATGTGGCAGAGAGCACAACACGTGACTGTCTGGCCATGTACCTGGAGCGGATAACTGGACAGGAACCAACTGACCTGATTTATGCTGATGAGGTTGGAAATGTCCTTGCTGTATTTGATGAAGACCCAGGTGCATTCATGGTTTTCTACAAAGATGATTGTTTCCATGTTACAATTTTTTCTTTATACTAAGAATATTTCACAGACTCAGACATGGGATGGACTATTCACAGTAGTAGCTGACGACGCATTATACTACAAATACATTCTAAGAATATTGTGAATAATCTTATAAGCATCAAATAATAGCAAAACCACATACAGTAGAACGACTATGCAGATTTGTATGTGACTTGTGCAGTGCAGGCAAGGAGATATTTATAAGTAACTTCTAAACAAAAATTACTAATAACAGGGAGTTTAATTTTTCTTTCTACAAGTGGGAGCATTGTGTGAAGATCTTATTTATCATGGGAGTCTGTTAAAGATGTTCTTTTATTTTGGTCTTAATGCTACAATAATTATAACAAATTTGCACTTCACTAGATTGTTCCGCATCACTAATGACCCCAAATTAACAGTCATACTTTTTCTCATCAGACTTCTCAAAGGTGCAAGAAATGTGTCGACAAAAAAAACTGGAAGGGAGACAGATCTCAGTGTCAAAGGTTCCCATCTCAAACTGCGTGCTTGTGGAGAACTTAAACAAAAATACAACAGAGGACACCCTTTTATTTTACTTTGAGGGCAAGCGAAGTGGTGGTGGTCCCGTGGAGAAAGTGACCATTGACCATGAAAATGGCAGGTGTCTGGTTTTCTTTGAGAACTATGAAGGTATGAAAAAAAATTTTCTGTCTGTGGAATGTATCTTTCACCAACTTTTGTCCTTCAGAAATTTGTTAACTTGAGCTGTTTCCAAGTCCTAGTTCTTTATTTGTAGCTCTGTGTTTCATTTGAGCAGATCGACTGCTGTCAAGGTCTCTATTCTGACTCTAGTCTGACATTGCATAAAGTGTCAAGATGAGGAAATTGATGGGGCTAGACTGATTTGCCTCAATTAACTGGGTGCCTTGATCAGCTCAAGTCATGGGATTCACAATGCCAATTTGAGAAAGGCATTTACTGCCCCAGAGTAGCTGTACTTAAGATTGTCTTGGGTTTTTTTCCTTTTTTTTTTGGAGGACCATTTATTGTTCAATTAAATTTTATATCGATTAGATTCTTTAAAATCTATTTCCTGTTGAATGAAAAACAGTGAAAATGAAGAAACAGCATTTGTCTCTAGATCTATTTCCTTTAGATGATGCCACAAATTTTCTATTGCATTGAAATTAGTTAAAATTTCAACAAATCGTGACCACATCTTTTTATCCTGAAATTATTGATTACAATTATGTTTTAATGGTAAATTTACTAGCTTAGTTATCTTTTTATTTGTTTCTAATTTTTTTTTTAAAGTTGTAAAATTCCATATCTTTTGAGGATAGATATGACATGATTGTGTTAACTAATGACCTGTAAACAAATATGGTTAAACAAATATTAACTTTATTTAGATTTCGTTTGTTTTCATTTATGTGTTGTAAAAGTGTAAACATTTTATGCTTTTAACAGTGATTGAGAGTATCCTAGCTAAGTCCCACACACTGGATGGAAGTAAGCTCACAGTTAAGCGTTACATGGAGTGTCTTGGACCATCTGGGGGCAGTAGGGATGCCACTACCTTTACGCTGCCCAAACCTGTGGAATTTAAAGATGTGGATAAATACAAAGTAGCATTCATTCGGCAGTCAGCTACATTACAAGCAGGACTGACCCTGAAGCTGAAAGATTTGCATGCTAACCCAAAGTTTTCAGACAACATGTTGTCTGCAGAATGTACCTTGACAACATCAGTTCAGCATGCACGTGTGCTGGCTCGTACCTGGACCAATGATGTTCAACAGGCTGTTGAATCCATGTACAGCATGATTGTCGTTCTTCGTCAAGAGGTGATGCAGGAGATTTGGGATGAGACAGAAAAATCTGTAACTACCATCAAGCCAGCCAGCCGGGATTCAGCAGTCATATTTACATTGTCTGAAGAAAAGGCATTTATTGTAGTGGGCATGAAGAGCATGGCTGATGATCTTATGAAGCAAGTGAAACACATTGTCACCCAGAAGGAAGAAGAAGCTGAGCGTAAAAAGCAGGAAATCACAGAGACCAACAAAAATCTTAAACTCTTCCAGCTTCGTCTTTTGGCAGCCTTTTCTTTCCCGAGTGAAGCAGCCAAACGACATCCAGGACTTAAGGTAGATATTCGCACAGCAAAAGGGGAGATCAGCTACCATGGCTTGCTCAGAGATGTGAAAGAGGCTCAGGTTGAGATGTATGAGCTCCTGCAGTCAGTCAAGTCTGATAAACTCACCAACATGAGCAACCTGCAGAAAAGTCTTTTGGGCACCAAAGAAACACGGGATTATGTTATTCACAAGTTTAAGACTGAGAAAATTGTGGCAGTTTGGGATGTGGACAGTCAGGGAGAGGTAGCTGTCTACTGTTTCTCTGACAAGTACCTTGTGAATGCTATTCACATCATGCAGAAGTCTGTTGTACAACACCAGCGCCCTCTTGAACCTGAGACAGCTGATCTACTGATGTCATCTGAATGGAACCAGTTTGTGGGTAAAATAACTGGTGACCATACTGGTGTCTTGAAAATTGTTCCCATGCATAATGGCCATCAGCTGTTTATAGCTGGCACAGACAACATAATGCATGCAGTAATAGAGGAGACAGAGCGATTCCTAAAAGAGAACACCATCTACATGCTGAGCTGCCACTTTTTTCCAAGTCTCCAGTTTTTTGTTGTCAATTATTGGCGGGCCAGGGTAATCGGTCTAAGCAACAATTTACGAGCTTACAAAGTGGAATTGACTGTAGATGAATCTGGGCAGGAGTTTCAGATCCGTGGAACTCAAATGGGATTAGATTTAATGACAAAAAATCTGGAACAAGTAGGTTCAGAGGTCAAGTGTCACAGAGAAACTCTGACAGAACAAGCCAAGGTTAAATTTCTGTCATCTCCAGACTGTGAGAAGGAGTTGGAGAAACTTGGCCGCAGCGTTCAGTGTGTCTTTTCTTTGAGAGAGGAACCTTCCACTTTGACGGTACGCTAATATTTTTTTTAGGGTAGGGAGATATTGTTTCTATATACATTTTAGTATCTTGTTTATACATTAAGATATCTTGTTTGCATGTTGTAAAATACCTTAATTATTAGTGATGTGTTCATTAATACATTCTTGAGTTAAAAGACTTCCATAAAGTAGGTTGTTTTTGATTTATTCCACCCACTGCATTCCCATTAACTGCATATATCTTGTGTCATGAACTTTCTGTTTCCTGCTTTTACCAATATCTGTGCTTCTACTATTTTGTCAGTGAACTCTTACTTTAAAGCTGGTGTAGAAAAATTGCTTTATGTTGTATAATAAATATCTAGTTAGTGTATGTTCGTTGTTGCTATAATCAATAGATAAAGGTGTCCAGAAGTACTCCCAGGATTGGCGATGAAGCTCCCTCAGAAGAAAAATCAGCAATCACTGTGCAGCTGCCAGGTGGTGTTACTATAATGGCTGTACATGGAGACATAACTAAGTTGCCTGTGGAAGTTATTGTTAATGCAGCTAACAGTCGTCTGGACCATATTGGAGGCTTGGCAAAGGATATAGCTAACAAAGGTTATTATTACATAAATCAGAGTAATAGATTATTTAGTAGTCTAAATAACAAGAAATTTATCTGGCAAATTAACCTTCAAATCCATTGAGAGAAATTTTCTTTAATTAACTGATGTCAGTTTGGGGTTTTTTTGTTAGCAGTGCGCACATTTAAAGATGCGCATGGAAGAGGCTAGATTTAAAGGCATATTCATATAATGCAAAAGAGGAATGGGTCAGGTTGAAACTAGAGCTTGAAACTTATAAAAGCTATCGATTTCTGATGGGATGCAGCCGGACTACTGAGGCTTCAATCTTAACATGACCATGATTATCTACAAATAGGAAACGAAGGTAGGATGGATTAGTAAAGACAGGTTAAGTCTTATTGGTCAGCAGCTCTGTCCTGCTAAGGAAATCCTGATTTAAAGAAAGAATGATAAACATCTTGCTTGTGTTTTAGGATTTTAGAGATTATAGGATTTAAAACAGGAAGTTCTAAAGTGAAGTGACAAGAAGTTAGATGTTAGTTTTAGAGTTAGGGGATGCAAGCACATTTCCATTCAGCTCATCCCAAAACTGGTGGCAGGCATTTTTTATGCACCATTCATATGGGAACTCTGATGAAGTGCAGCAGAGGTGAATTTGGGAAGAAGCTGGCACTTCAACTGTCCCAAATTTTGTTAAGTCTGTTCATTGCCACTGTTCCACTATGATTCTGAGATGAATGTCCTCCGCACAGCTATTGTCTTTAGAAATGGTCGCATCCAGGTACTTAAAGGACTCCACCTCCAGCTGTACTCCATTCTTTCAGTTCTCTGCCATGCTAGATTTAATGGTGTTTACCATGACCTTTTCTCAATGATCCATGAGGGTCTGTAACTCACTGTTGCTGCCCACCATGAGACCTATGCCATCAGCAAAGCGTAGGTTACTAAGTGACCTTCACTCGATCAACTGGGATTTGGTGGTCCTTTGTCCTGGAGTGTATCGCAAATTATTTTCTCCAAGCAGATGGCGTACACTCACCTTTGGGAGGAAAAAGCTTGCTCACTTGGTTATTGCAGAATACCAAGTTCCTGAATCCATCATACAGTGCCTTGATGGTACGAACCAGACCTTCCTCCAGATTGAACAAGCACAGGACATTCGCTACCCACTCTTGCCTTACTCTGTCAAATGTCTATCACGGTATGGTACTGATTTTTACCATGCTGAAGGTGCTTTTTGATTTTTCATCTATTGAAGATCTGCTCAATAGTGCTACTGCCATCCCCAAAATCTGGGCTTTTCCTCAGTGAGCGTCTCCTCTGCCACCATTTAGGCAGCATAACTTTACTTGGGTGATTGTGTGACAGCTCTGACACTGCCTCGTGTTACCCTTCTTAGGCAATGGTACAACCAGTGACTGCACCCATTCTTGTGGCCACTGCTTGGTTGCTCAGATCTTCCAGAACAGTGTGGTAATAGCCTTAAGTATCTGTTCACCACCTACTCTGCATCAACTCTGCTGCGAATAGCCTGTTTGAGCTTTGCGTGTAGGGCTTGCAGATCCTGTGGGTCACGTGTGCGGACGTTCAGCCGATGGACGTTTTGCCGCCGGACGTTTCGCAGTCGGACGTTTTGCCGACCGGATGTTTAGCCAACATACTTTTCGACGCATTCTGTCACAGAGAGAGAGAGCTTACTTACTTCTCAAAGAATGAAAGTATCTACTAGATTACACAATAATTCTTTATTTCAAACAAATTTTACACACAGACTTCACAGACAGTTCACTTTGATTGTCACAGATTATGCGCAACAGCTTTGAGAAAAAACATTGATACAATGGCGAGAGAAATGTGTGAGCTAACGGTTCACATGAGGAGGGATAGTGAGAGAGAGAGTCCACTGATACATTGATACAATGGCGAGAGAAATGAGTGAGCTAAGGGGCGTCACACACTTGACTTCGGCTAAAGGTCTCGCGTGAAATGCCGAAATGAAGTGCCGAAATGTTCGTCGACAAAACGTCCGTCGGCTAAGTGCCCCGCGCCGAAACCTCCGTCGACGAAACATACGTTGGCTAAACGTCCGGTCGGCAAAACGTCCGACTCCGAAACGTCCGGCAGCGAAACGTCCGGCGGCGAAAAGTCCGTGTACCGTGGTTCAATGTTTGTCTCCTGGGTGATTTCCGGACTGTCGTCACCAGCACATTTACCAACACATTATTTTCTGTTGCTATTTTTTGCATCATCTTTTAATATTTTCATATATATCTTTGATGTTTTCTGATGACTGAGGTGAACAGTTCATAGAAGTGGTCATCATGCAGTTTGACGGCGTGGCCTGTGTCTATCAGCTATATACAGGAATAGACAAAAGTCACAAAGATACAACGATGGTCCATCTAGCAACAGGGCTGCAGGTGGCTGTTAAACAGATGTAGAAAACTTAGATCACGAGTTCTCTTATATACAGAAAGAAGTTGTATTAACCAAGTAGTTACAACATGACACTATTCTCCCACATTACTGTAGCTTTGTCCATCACCGTGAACTGTGGACAGTCATGCCTAGCGCTTTGAGCGCCTTTGGTGGTGGGGAAAGACGCTATACAGATCAACATATTAATAAGCATGTAAGCTACATAAATGAAGGCAGCATTTCATAATTCCATGCTGTTTGTGAAGTGAAAACATACATTAAAAGCCTCTGTATCTTTCCAGGTGGCAAGGATATACAAGATGAATGCAATCGTTATATGAGAGCACGTGGAACAGACCTCCGAGAGGGAGATACCTTCAGGTCTGGACCAGGAACGCTGTCATGTAAAGCGATTATACACGCTGTGGGGCCCATGTACAGAGGTGGCAAAAGTGGAGAGGAGGAATGTCTCCACGATCTGGTGGTCAAATGCTTGGAGGGTGCAAACGCTACTGGCTTCAGCTCCATTGCAATCCCTGCTCTGAGTGCAGGAATTTTTGGTTATCCAGCAGATGAAGCTACACGTGTCATCACAGAGGGTGTCAGGACCTACTTGAATGGACACATGCGAAACAATAATTTGCAGCAAGTGTACCTGTGCGGCTTTACTGCAGACATTGTTGACCACTTTGTGAGAGCCATAAAGAAGCATTTTCCGTCATCTGCTACAATCAAGCAAAAGCCAACGCCTTTTCCAAAGTCTAGAAACGGTGAAATATTTTACATGCTTTTATTAATATACTTTTAAAGTAATTTTATGATTATATCTATGTAAAATTACCTGTTTTGTATTGTTTCCTACCTGCTGGAAGTTGAGATGAACTTTAAAATTTCTTGAAATGTTACGGCACGGGTAGTGCAACCCACACACTCGCAGCTTCTTTCAACACACAATGAAACAATTGCCTGAGGCTGCCCAAAACATGTTCCTTTCGTTATCGAGTGGCTCAGGACTTTAAAGACTACAACACAAATACTTATTCATAACAGTTCACCTCAACACAGCGTTCTAAAGGCGACGAAATTCTAAACGATACATGCAATGTTTACATCCGGGACACCCCCCCCCCCTCAACGATCAGTCTCAGTATAGTCACATCTTACAATCAAAGCATGAAGATTATACACTCCTCGCACTCTCTCCTACTGTTTGGCAGTTCCTGTTCAAATGTTCCAGTTCAATTATCTGTTTTATAACCACTCTAGCAATCATTCTGTACGTTACTCAACGTTCATCGTCCCACTACCTTAGGGTGTCGCCCTCCACATCTCCAGCCAACTAGAATCCACATAACATAAATATACTTCTCATAGAAACGGTTGATCTGTCCCCGAGAACTCTTTGTCACTCCACGTAACTCGGCGACTGATTACACTAGCAAGTCTTACACACTGGCCGCGATGGTGAGGTGGTTTCCGGGGTCACAGGTGACGTCACGGGGTCAACGGTGCTCCACTGGCCTAGTCACAAATCCTCAATAGGACGTTGGTCGATCTCGTACAGTTAGCCCAAGTGCTGCTGGGTGTTGGACCAAAGGCGATCAAGGAATGGTCGTGGGAGGCGTTTCTTCAACTCGAGTTTACACTATACTACTATTCTAAACCATATTCTCCAATCCACACATCTTTCTCTCATATGTTAGTTTTGCCAACTTTGAAACACGTGTGAGTTCTATTACAATTCCATAAGCAATAAGAGAAAATGATGTCACACCTCGTCTAGGCGAGGTTAATCCACAAGGGGTCAGTACCGCGTTGCATCCAGCGTCGATGGCCACTCCCCTGCTCTACTATGTGTAATCTCAACTCGGGGCATTTACATGTCGTGACTCACGCACGTCTTCTTCCTTCAGTATCCCAGGCCTGAGTAAATTTTCTACTCGTTCCTGCCAAATCAGGTTCACCAAATATTTCATATCTCGGTTAACCCTTTCCCCTCTGACGTCTCATTCATTCTCCCGTACATTCTGTCTACATTTGCAGTCCATACGTCATGAGGGAGTTAAAATAATCAGGAAAACACAGAGGCACAGACTGGTCCGTAACAAAATAACATTTTCAACATGAAAAGTAATATGGATTGGACAATCATTTAAGAAAAATATTATCATTATTATTAAGAAGGCAAATAATTTTTTGTTTCATGAAAATTGTTAGTATTCTATATTTGTATCATTAGGAAATAAACCCCAATAGTATTATCATCCTCCACATGGTGTTTTCATCTTGTATTTTTGGAAGATTCTTTCCATGTCTACTTTGTGAGCTTCGTAAACCCAAAACTAGGCACTTCAAATGAACTGGCATTTAATTGAGAGCATATATGCTGCTGTTAAGGATATAAAATTAAGACTAAGAAAAACTGAAGAGATGTTGCTTGTTTTTTTCATTAATACTCCTAAAATAATTGTCTGTGAAATGTCACAATGATGCTGAAGAGTTAAAATATTAAGAGTTTGGTTTGATCTTCTGGTCTTTGGGGGTATTTTTTACTGTAGCTCACCAGCCTAGGCCGGTGCAGAATGCAGGATTACAGTCAGCTGGCCAGAGAGTCATAAGGATATCTGTTGTCGAAGGAGAAATAGCCCAGCAGAATGTATGTGCATTAGCAGCTTGAGTGCATGTAGAGAAGTATTAGTGGATATGAAGTACATGTGCATGCATGAATGTGTGTGTATGAATGAATGAGAGCAATACTTATCTAAATTTCTAAAAGAAATTTTCAAATTTAGAAGAGAATTAGAAAATTTTTTAACACAAAAAGAATATAGTGGATCGCAACATTATGGCATTGTAAAAGTAGAGAATGTCACAGTGGAAGTGTCACTCATATGCCCTCTATGTTTGCTAACATGCATGCATATGCTCATATGCACACATATATATTCTGATCAAAAGTCATCATTTGATAATACTTCTGCTGGTAATGAATTGGAGACTGGACCTTTAATAAATTGGTCTCATGTAGCATGTTACATAAATTACTCTTATGTAATCCATATATAAATGTTCTTTTTGACATCCTAATTCTCAAATATCAAATTTCTTTGTAATTGTTACACACTTGTTAGTTGTCAGTAATGTATAGTTGTATAAACTTTTTCAGACTGATGTCATTGTGAATTCAACATCTAATGGCCTTGACTTGAAAAATGGTGCTGTGTCAAGCTCCATCTTGAGGGCTGCAGGCCATGGTTTGCAGGATGAATGTAAACAAAAATACCCAAAAGGTATTGAAACTACAGAGATAGCCTTTACCACAAGCCACAATCTGAACTGTAAAGGGGTGCTGCATCTGGCATTGTGTAACTACAACAACTCCAACGCTGAACAGGTTGGTGTTCTGTGCAGTTTTCACAGTGGTGAAACAAATATTTGAGCATTCTAAAAATAGATTTGATATCGTGTAAAGATCTCAACTCCTACTTTATACAAACTACCAAACTGTGCCTGTGTAAATGGGTCATCTACCACACAGCGCACATTTGAGTACACTTTATAAAATGACGCTTAACACATAATAGCCATAGATTGGTTGTATCTTTAGTATAGCGACCACTCGCTGGCTGCCTGCAGCAGCTGCTGCTTCCACCACCTAGCAGGGCAAACTGTAGACAAAAGAAACGCGGCCGGGCTGCTGGTCTAGACTGCAGTTTGTTGGTAGTTCTGTGATGTGTCTTGCACTCCACAAGCATATGTGACTTGTTTTTGACATCTAGCTTCCCTTTTATACTCATCAGAAGGGTTAATGTGTGAAGGGTGTCTGGCCATATTGGAGGAAATGCTGAATGTGCTCCTGGGGTCTACCTACTGGGAGGTAGGGTGTGGCCCCTTCCTTCACCCCATGGCCTCCTCCATCCCCTCTGGACAACAGAAACTGACTGGCCCTGCCAACCAGCTAGGCTTCAGCTGTCCTCAGTCACCCTCTACCACCTGTAATGTCAAAATTTAAAAATAGCAGGCACCTAATAAGTTTTTAAAATTTTTTTGATAAAAATCTTCCTCAGCATCGCCTACCCGAACAGAAACAGGCAGTGAAGGGTGAATTCTGGCTGTCCTCTGAAAAAAATAAAAGCTTCTGATTTTCCATCATTTAGTTTTATTTTGTTATGGGTCATCCATAGTCTGATATCAGAAATATAATCTTGGATGCTCTGGATAACACTGTGTGCCTGAGAAGGAGAACAGCTGGTATACGGCTGTCATCAGCAAAGGACTGATGAGATATATAGTGAGATTGAATGAGAGTAGTAAGTGGCTTCATGTACATGATAAAGAGGATGGGACCAAGTACAGAACCTTTGGGGACTTCTGAGCGAATAGAGACTAGTGAAGACACACAGCCATCCACTATAACTGACAGTCTTATCTGAGAAATATGACTGAAACCAGTTGAGTGGGGAGCCTGAGATGCCATAGAGAGTAATGAGTCTGTGAGTGAGAGTAGTGTGGTTTATAGTATCAAAGGCAGCAGGCAGGTCTACTTAACATGATGAGAAATGAGATGTCACCTCTGTCCACACCAGACAAAATGTTTGTCATCTTAAGCAGGGCAGTCTCTGTGCTATGAAAAGGGCAATAAGCAGACTGTTATGGAGAATTCAAATTTTCAGAGTTAAGATAGGATAAAAGTTGTTTGAGAACGACTTTCTCAAGAATTTTGGAAGAAAATGGCAAATTTGAGACTGGGTGATAATTGTTTAATATTTTTATGTTGAGAGTAGGCTTTTTTAACAGCAGTGTCACTAATGCTATTTTGAACATAGGTGGGAAAATCACAGAAGACAAGCTATCATTTACTATTATCTGACGGCAGGGAGCAGTTTTTACTGTATCATGAATCATGAATCTGTTTTTTTTTTTTATTTTTTAGTAAGTCATAGCATATGAACAACTCCAGGAATCATAAGCTCAAAGACTTTTGAAGTATTGTCACCTCTTGTAAATTCTTGCTAATTACTGATGCTTGAGAACTACCTGGTGTACAGAAGAAAACACACCCGCAAGCATTCATTTTGGAAAATATTTTTTCTCTATCTTGTATAAAATTTCCCTAAAAAATTATTTTCTGAGGAAGACTGTGCTTTATGGCTGTCTTGCATACAGCTTCAAAATACAGTGTGTGCGTGTTTGTGTGTCTGCAACAGATCCTGGGTCAGATGGTAATAAAGTGTCTGAAGGAGGTCACCAAGCATAATTACACATCTATTGCTTTTCCACCCTTGGGTTCTGGAAACCTTGGGTACCCTCTGGATGTAGTTGCTGACACCATGATTGGAGCTATAGAACAGTTTGAGAAGGAGACCCATGGTTTCTCTGTAAGGGAAGTCAAAATTATTGTCTACAACAGCCCAGATACTGTAAAGGTAGGTGTTAAAGGACACAAATACTGCCATGAATCCTTGGGCACTTGAAAAATTCAGATAATTCTTATGACTTAAGGAAAAGTGAAATGTTTCATTTATTTCCTGAGGTAACTGTTGCAGAGAGGATGTGCATAGCTATACTTTGATGAGATAGTTTTTGAGACTAAATATTTATGCATATTGAAAATTTTGAAGATTTTGAAATCATATCCAACCTTCATATATAATATTAGAGATGATTGCAAAGATTTGATAAATAATATGTACATTTTAAATGTACAGTACTTGATTTATTTATATCAGAAATTGACTAGCATTTAGTTTGTGGATACAGACTGTTTCAAAAAGATCTGTTATGCAGAGATTTAGTTTCGGTATCAAATCTTTTCTGTGAGTTACCTGTTGTCATAAAAAATGAATAGCCAAAATCTTTGATTAGCTTAAACATGTTTGATTTGTGATCAGCAAAACTACTATTAGGGCATGTTCCAGCATAGTTTTCTCTTGGTTTATAATTGGTGGAAGTGTTAAGGAATAAAAACTCAGTCCATTTTAGGGCTTAAGACTGTTCTTAATCTTTTTCAGGCTTTCGCATCCAGGGTTGGCACATTTCAAGCAGGTGGTCGACAACAAAGTTCTCCCAAGGGACCCACTGGGCGTAGAGAGAATCGTAAATTTTCTGACACACCTTTTTCACAGCAATGTAATTATATTATCTGTATGCAGCATTAGTTTCTTCTTTGACTGTAGCAGATGACGTGACAGCTCTTTAACCATCAAAACATTATCACTCTGACCGTGAGTACGCACACGCCAGGCATGCAGAGCACTCCACCGGTGAGGTGAGCAACTGCCCTCTATCCGCTAAAAGGGCAAAAGCAAGGTCAATACACCAGCGTTTTCGATGATTATCGTGGGGTTTACTAGCCTTTGCTCTTTGCTGAAAAACCGATATATTTGTACCAAGCTACAGTTTTGTTCTATGCTTTTATCGTCTACCAAATTTGTCTTACTGAAAGACTTGTGAGCCTCTGGCTCTGTTTCAAAGAGTCACAGAAAAGACTGCCTTCCTGGTGGCTATAGCAGCTGCAGTAAGGGTCTCTAGAGCTTCATACACTGTCAGCTGATTCAAATTGTCTACATCCGTTTCTTTGCTGACTAACCCAGCCTTCTTGGCAAAGAATCATTTACCTTTGGTTCCTCAGCAGTATTTAGTAATTAGGGCCTTGCCAGTCATAGGGAATGACGATCCAGCTTGCCTGCAGGACCCAGTTAGAGCTCTCCACATTTACCTGAGACAGTTTTGGTCTATTCGGAAGAACAGAGTGCAACTCTTTCTACCTCTCAGGGACGACCAAGTAAAGGTCTCATCTCAAACATGTCACCAAGAATTAAAATGGTTATAAGAGGCATAGGCCGATCTTTTGCTGCAGGGCTTCGCGTTTGCTGGCATTCGAATTGTAATTTTGGACGGTTCTTAAGAGACCTTTCAGTGCACACTGTTGCTCTGGCACTGTTGGGATTGATGTGTGCGGCACAGCAGGTCACCCTATGACTACTGAAGGTAGATTGGTGCTTTCTGCTTCATCTTTATTCTCCTATGATCATGTCATCTGGTACAGTAAAAGAAGAAATAAAAACGAAATGCATTTGTAATTATGATAGCCTATACGATTGTTTAGCATGTTGAACTTATTTAGTAACTTTTTTCACAAGACTAAAATTAATATCGCCAAAACCATTTTAAAAAAAGTTCATTTGACAGAAGAATAGCAAAAACATCCAAAATAAAGTTGACCATTACAATAAAATTAATAAATTAACAACTGTAAATTTAAATGTTGATGATTATTTCTTAAATCTGCTCCTGTTTATTTTGTTCATTTATTCATTACTCAGCTGCCTCCTCAGCCTCTCATCTACCAAATGTAAATGCAGAGTTTGACTTAGGAGACCTGCGTCTCATAGTCAAGCAAGGCGACATAACTGAAGAAAACGTAGATGCCATTATCAACAGCACTAATGATTCACTAGATCTCAGCAGAGGTAAGAGGGTATTTCACTACATTTTTGACTGAGCCTGCTAAGTACATTATTAGACTGGCACTGGCTTCTCTGTGTGTGTGTGTGTGATGGTGGGAAATGAGTGGGTGGCCATGTGGAAGAGTCTGTCCCTCTATGATTTTGTGATATTACAATGCATGTTATTCTGTATGATTCTTGACATGGCGCTGCACTTAAATACTCCAGACTTGGCAAGGGGTGGGGGAGGGGCTAAGATAGTTAAATGTAAGATGTGAAGTGTAAGACTCCTAAAATTTGGTAGATGATCACATCTCTCAACATGTTACCTGCATGAACAGTACTTCAGTAGTAATGTTGTTAATAAAAAAGTAAACAACACAACGTTTATCAATTGCCTTTCGAGAACAGGCAAGAGTTTCTCTTATTTTATGCAATCTTACTCCCTACTCTAGTTCACTAAGAGATAAAAAAGTTCTGTAGCCAGTCTAATTGTTTATATAGTAGCATGCGATTGGATGAGGCTCATACATATGTGCGTTCCTACACACACAGGAAGAAACACATGTACACACTGGAGCTTTCAAGAAGATTCAGGGAATAAGGGGTGAGGGTCAGGAGGCAACAGGTGACAATCAGAGAGCGCATAGAAGTGGGAACTTCCCTTGGTGTAGTGTACATGTTTCGATATTGCTAGAACTGATACATGATGAAACAGATTAAACTTGTGATGAGGAGTGGGAGACTGGTCATCTACTAATCCCCCATCACCCATGTTATAAAATAGAACTTTAAAAACAAAATCATAGGATACAAATTTTCTTTTTCAATGTGTAGATTTATTTTATTTATACCTGTTTACCTTTATTGGTTAGCTGGAATGTTTCCAGGAAATGTTCACAAAGGTGCCATGTTACAAAATACAACTGTAATATGTGGGGACTGCTAATCAAAAATTACCACAGTAGTTTGAACTACTAATTAAAACACAGTAAAGCCATGTTAATTAGCAATGAAAAATATCAGCTATAGCAGATTTTTCGCAGTCTTCAGTTTTCTTATTCTGTTTTTACAAACATGTTTGATGTCAAAATGTGGAGACAGATGACTTTTTCACTAAGACTTATTTCTGCACTCAGGAGCTGTTTCCAGTGCACTGAGGCAAAAGTGTGGACCTGAGTTAGAAGCTGCATGTAGGAAGGAAGGTAAGGGTTTTCTCTTTTATTTGAATACCCATTTACAAGAAGTGCTCAATGGGGTATTAGGTATTAAGTTCTTAAAAGAACTACACAGAATGTCTAGAATTTTTTCCCCTCTAGTTTCTTCTTCTTCTTTTTTTTTTTTTTTTTTTTTTTTGATGTAGTTGCTAAAATCTCTTACAGAAAGGGCTGTCTCAAGCACCATGCACTCATAAAAATAAAAGTGTCACCTATCTGTCCCAGCTTACCAGCTTACCAATCATAATTACTGATACAAACTCTTTTTGTGCTTGTCGTGGTTACTTCACACACTATATAATCCCACCCTAGAGACTTTCATTTAAGAGACAGTTGTTAATGGCTAAGCAAAGTCACTATACCTTGAAAACTGTTTTGTGAACTTATTTTGCATAAAAGCTAAACAAGCACGATGGACCAATCTAAAACATTAGAGGTTTTAATTAATGCACAGCTGTGGAAGAATAGTGTCGATAGAATCTTTTTGTGGCAGATTCTTTGTTTTACCTGTTTAGAATAATCCCATTGGCAGCTATTTTTCCATTTTTAAAGAGGATAGGGCTTTACTATAAAATTTAACATTTTTATATCCTTTTAGATTCTGGTCTCAGGTTCTGGTTTGTTGGTGACCTTTTAGGCCACAGCACTACTCTTTTACATATTACCTACCTTTTTATAATTCTGTTCCTTGTGTTGGCTTTTGTTGTTGTTAAGGGTATTACCTTGGGTTTTTGTATCTCAACCACTTTTACGTAATATTACCTTTTCTCTAATGCTGATACCCTGATGCTGGCACGGTGTAAAACACAAATATCTTTGTGCATTTGCCTAAATCATGCTCCCCCTCCCTCATTGTTTTGTATGACCTTCAGAGTTTTTGTAATGCTTCCATTAGTTTGTAGGTGTCTCCGTTTTTCCATTCTTCTCACCCCCCACCTATTTTGTGTTTATGTAACTTGCAAACTGTGCGACTGTATTTGTTGTGCTGTTAAGTACATTGAGCTCACTGGAAAATGTTCTGTTTCAGTTCTTTTTATTATTAGGATTTTATGTTTAAATTGAGCAATGTTAAATACCTTATGAGAGATGTTAAACACACTGTGATTGATTAGTATAGTGAAAGTACGATTTCAAAAAAGTGCATCTGTCTTTGACTTTTTAATGCTATTTTGGCATAGTTACATTTTTCTGATCTTTTTTTAATGTATGCTTATGGTGTTATTTCTTTGATGTTATTTAACTACAGTTTTGATACAGAATACACTATTTGGCCTGCCTGCTAAGGTTGTTCTGGGGTGTGTTTGATCATGTGCTAATTGTATGCAACTTCACATAATGTTTGTTCTTTATTCTTAAAGTTGCAGAAATGAAGAGGACTGGAATAGTGTACACAAAAGTTAGACGTCAGCCTTTCAAAGCTGTCCTGCATATCGATGCTAATAGATTTTCAAATGACTGGAAAACTGGCATACAGAACTTGCTGAAAACTGCAGACGGTCTTGGTATGACCTCAATTTCCACGCCTGCTCTAGGAACAGGTCAGTTGACGTTTGCTGCACTGCTTATTATCTTTGGTGAACTTTCACTTTCAGTTTACCTCTTGAGCTGTCATTATTTTACCTATCTATTTACTTTTGGATAAGTTCAAGTTGATGTACAACTCTTTAAGAATTAAGTTTTTTTTTTTTGTTTTTGTTTTATGAAAACAAATATTCATGTTATTTAATTGTCACTTGACAAACTGTTAGGTCACAGAAATTCAAATTCATTCATTCATTCCTTTGTAATATTTCAGGTTATTTCTCCTAACAATTTCAATGAACATATTTCATAAAAGACTTAACACATTCATTTCTCCCTTTGCCTTTCTTGATACAGCTTGCTGACATGCTGTCAGAATTTTTTTTATCAAATCTCTTTTATTCTTCACTTGAAGCTTCCACTCTGAGGTGTAGGCATGTTTCAAATCTGTATTATTAACTCATTTTATGCTTTTGTCAGTTTGCTTGTCCTCTTCAAAGTAACTGTTATGCATATGTTTACAATGTGCCACTTTTATGCCTTCTTAATCTATTTTTTCAAATACTCATATGTTCAAAAATCACATGAATATTTGATGTCACTTTTATGCAGATTTTAGCAAGATTTAATCTTTGAATGAATTTTATCTCCAATTTGTATTTTTTCTTTCATCAGAAATTTAATTGTATTTTTTGTCAGCAAATCATTCTTTGTTGTTTCTTCAGGTGCAGGTGGTTTAACACCATCAAAATCAGCTCGCGATCTGATGAAAGCACTCTGTGACTTTTGCAGTAGGAAACCACAAAATTTGAATGAAGTACGAATAGTAATGTTTGAGAAATCAATGATACCTCAAACTATTCAGGTTATACAGGATGTTGGTGAAAAACTGAGCAAGTCCAAAGAAGGGGTTCTTGGATTTTTCAAAGGTATATGTTTACATCTACTTTGTTACATGTAGTGTGGTTTTGTTGAGGGTCTTCCTTGAAACGTTTTGAATTGTTACTGTCATATGTGGCAAGCTTGATGTCCTTTTGAGGGGTGGGAATATGTAACTGTAAAACTTTATATCATGGTTACTTGAGTATAAAGCATGTGTACTTTGCCACTTTTATGTGTGTTGAAATATAGAGTTCTTAGTATTTAGATTTTTATCCTTTTGTTTTAAGATGACATTTAGTTATTTGTTGTTGATGCTGATGAAGCTTTGTAGTATTTATATAAAATGTCCATATTGAAGCCCCAGTTGTATAACGGAGAGTCTGAAACCTCTCAACTGTTTTGACTGGGCATCTGAAAACCTTGAGTATTTTATGGGTGGGAAACAACAAACTGTGAATAATACCTACAATATTTGCCAAGTTTATCTTGGGAATGTTACCGTTTTGTCCCTTTTTTCTAACATCACCAACAAATTCCATTCCACATGTGATTTAAAGTTTGCGAAATATATTACAGTATTGCTGAGAAAAATAAGTTCTTTAATATGTTCCAAAGATCACTATTTTCACCTTTAGAGCATATAGTATGTTACTTTTTTTAAAAAGCTTTAGAAGTACACGACAAATTCATTTGATGTGTCAGTACCACTTTTGCAGACAGCCAGTTCATCAGTGTTAAGTGTTCAGACAACAACAGGTGTTTCTAACTGAAATTTGATTTCAAAATTACCTGTCTGGTTAGGTTTTAACATAGGATTATTATAACCTATACATTGGTATGGTGAGCAAAATGATTGAACTTTTTCTGCAGCTCTCGCTGGATTTGGTGGCCCCAGTCTCACACAGACCTACAACAGCCCTGTGGTGGAGGAGGCAAAGCTCTTTGTGTATGGCGAATCTGCTGAAAGCATACGACAGGCTATCAGACATTTTGGTGATCTTGTAAAGGATAAGTTTACACGCAAGGAGATTGTGGATGAAATAATACCGAATATGAATGAAGATGAGGTGAAGTAATGCATTGCTATTAATTACTCAGTTAGATAAATCGTATTTAAACAATGAATGGCTACAAATTCTGGAAATCTTGTTCTCTGGAAATGTGATCTTGACACGCAAGAAATCACCAAGGTTTACAATAGAACTTCACCTATTAAAAAATATTTTCAAATAATTTATAAATGACAAGACAAAATTGCAATTAAAGTTCCAACTTTGAAGAAGTCTACTTTTCTCCTACTGTTGTACACATTGTTCACGGACTGCCAAATGCTGTTGGCAGTAAGTACTGAAGATTTTTTGCACCTATTACTCTTCAAGATCAGTTTTATACAGTCCAAAACATCATCTGTAATTTATTTTATTGTTAGCTTTAAGTTCAACAGCAGGATGACCAGGATTCTCATAAAATTTGATCTCATTCTTTCTCATCTTCATTTGCCATGTACTTTCACTTCTTATTTCTACTAATATGTGAGGTGTTGTACATTGCAGCTGCAAAAGATCAAGACTGCAGGGCAGTCACACAATGTGGAAGTGAAGATTCAACCCTTTGCAGGACGCATCGTCATTGATGGGATGCATGCTGATGTGTTTGATGCAGCTAGTGAAATCAACAAGCTCATTCGTGAGGCTGATCGCTACAGACAGCAGGCTCAACAAGCATCCATGCTGGCCAACATGGTTCAGTGGTGTTATCTGGAGGTAAGGACAGAGCAGAACTTTTAAAAGTGATATTAAGAGGATTTTTGTGTTTTTTTTAAACAAAGAATTCAGACAATATGCTATCACAAGAAATTTGCATTTCTGGGGGTTATTACTTACCCGGCTAGTAATGACCAAAAACTCCTTGGCTGTCCAGGATTTATGTGTATTAAATTTTTAACGTGTATTAATATGGTAGTAATAGCACACATGCAAGCACGGAGAGGGAGGCAGCCTATATGGGTGGTAGGGGGAGACTGGCCGGGGGGCAACCTCGTGAGGAGACCTGGAGGGGGTTGCTTAGTAACAGGATGAGAGGTGTGAGAAGAATTTTTGAGAAAAGTTGAGGAGGGTTAGGGGGATAAGAGAGGGAGAGAGAGAAAGGACACTGAAGTAGGAAGGGACAGCGTATAGGTGGTAGCTTCACCCCACCAAGCATTTGCTGGGTATACGCTTTGCCTTAGCCGGAACCATCAACCGGCGTTAGAATAAAAGCACCTGAACCCACGACAGTGTTGACCTGTGTTCGTTATTGTGAGACCAGGCAATCAGCCCCCGTCAACCCTGCTATATTAATAACTTTTAATTGCATTCAAAATTATGAAGGAGATAAAAATTGAAGACATTCATTTAAAAAAAGAAATTGTGCATGTGCTTCTTAGGTGACACCGACAGGAACTGAGCAGAAAGAATACAAAGAGCATGAAAATCAGATAATAGAGATGGCATACCAACAAAAGAAGAAGATAGCAACAATCAAAGATTCAAGTGACGTAGAGTACATCATTGATTTTGATTCCATGAAAGAGTATCCAAAACAAGATCCAAATGACTCAGTTGCTGTGATTAGGAAAGACAAGATGAAAGGTATGTGAACATTAATGACTGAAAATGTTAATAGAAGCACATGACAGTCTCAAAGAGGCAAAAGGAGAATCCCATTATCACTTAATGAATGTTAGAATATTTTAAGAATTTTTTTTTTATTCTTTTTTTGCTTTAAGCTACATCCTGACTGGCCCTCTTTCACCACAGTTTCTCTCTTACATGCATAATCATCCACTATGTGCCATCACCAGTCTGATGGCTTGTAATCTGGCATCAACTGTCTTGCATACCCTGTAATTATGATGAATTTAACATTTAATTGTTATTACTTTAGAAACACAGCATTAATGTCTATTGGAAATGAGTTGGTATAAAACAATGTTAAGCATAAACAGCAAAATAGTTGTCATTAGTGACTGAGTGTACAATGCACATGATAAATAACGAATAACTTGGAGATGGTATCGTGTGAAAAATCAAATGGCGATGATAGCGTGCAAAAACAATTACTCTGCCTCAGGAAATCAGTTAAAATATGTTGCTGTTGAAGGAACTGAGCCAACCTTGCGCCTGTCTATCTACAAGAACTCATTCGCCGTTACCAACCTTAGCGGAACCTTCGTTCAGCAGCACACTTCAGACTTGAACGACCGAGTGTTCAGTCAGGGAATACTAACAAGAAGACTGCAGGTTTTAGATCCTTCTCCAATGTAGCCCCGCTTTTGTGGAACTCGCTTCCCCTCTCGACCAAGGAGTCTGTTAGTCTTGCATCTTTCAAGAAAAATCTTAAGACTCACTTGTTTAAACTTATTCGAAGTTATCATTCGACCTGCAGTTTGGTGGCTGCTGGGATCACCGCGCATTGAGCGCATCTTTGTGATGCGGATACTAGCGCGTTATAAAACTACATCATCATCATCATCATCATCATCATCAACTTTGATGCCTAGCATCTCACCTGACATCATAGCTCTTCAGAAGACTTTTCTCCTACCTTCTACCTCCTTTTTCTTTAAAGACTTTCATGTTTTACATCAGGACTTAAAGACTGACATTCTTTCAGGTGGGGCTGCACTTCTTCGATCACTCGCACCTTTTGTTTAGCCCAATAACACTTTCTACTCCTCTTCAAATTGTTGCTGCCCAGGTTACTCTGAGCAAGACAGTCACTATATGCTGTGTCTATCTCCCTCTGCTCGGATATCCCAACAAGTCCTTGAATGCTTTCTGACCCAACTTCCTTTTCCCATCCTTCTGATTGGGGACTTCAACGGGCATCACCACCTGTAGGGCGAGGCTTCATATGACCCTAGGGGAGAGTTGTTGGGATCACAAAGACTTGTGCAGCAGTGATCACTTTCCTATAATTTAGAAATTTTTGAGTACTCTGGAGCAGGACCATAATTTTTATAACAGCAGGTGGAACTTGACTAAAGCAGATTAGCCTGCTTTTCAGGTCCTCGGTACCACCCGCCTCTGTCCAACTTAAGGTTTTAACTTAGAAATGCGTACCAGTGAGAGGGTGCTCTTGATAGCTGGTTTTTTTCTGAGTTTTTGCATATATGCTAGCTGATGTTGCTTCGGCAAAGAAAGGGACACAGAAACACCATCTATGTGTCCCGTGGTTCACAGAGGAGTGTAGGATGGCACAACATACGCAAAAGAAGGCTCAGCGCCTTGCTTTCCACCATCCTACTCAAAAAATGTTCTCTTTTAAATGCAGTTGGGCACGGGCTCACTTTATTTTTAAGCAGCACAGAAAGATTCCTTGGCAGAGGTTTGTGTCCTCGTCTTCCTGCACTACCTCCCATGTGGTATGGGAAATGAGAAAGATAATGGAAAAGTTTCAGGCAGGTTCAATAGGCCACCTGCAGGTTGGAGATTATGTTCTTACATGGCATGAGATGTCACAAATTCCTTGGCAGTCACCGTTGCTCAAAGTTCTTCCTGTTCCCACTATTCTCTGGAATTTTAGTGCCTGAAATCCGCTCTTGCTGTGACTTTTCTTCTGATAACTTTGAGCAGTATAACCTACTTTTTTCTGTTAAGGAACTGTGGCAGGCCCTTCAGAAGTGCAAGGACTCTGCACCTGGGCTAGACAACATTTCTTATCAGCTGCTGACTCATCTTCCACAGGTCTCTCTTCTCCTCCTTCAAGACATCTTTAACTTTATTTGGGTGTCCGGCTGTTCCCCTCCCTCATGCAGAAAGCAGTTGTGGTGTCCATTCCAGAACCTGGAAAGGATCCTTCTGATCCAAACTCTTACCTTCCTATTGCCCTCGCTAGTTGTCTATGCAAAACTCTAGAACCCATGATAAATGCCCGGCTCACCTGGCATCTCAAGTCTTGGGGTCTCCTCTCCAACCGGCGATATGGCTTGAGACAATATCAAAGCGCGGTGGACCATTGGGTCCATTTTGAAACTTTCATTGGGATGCGCTTGTGAACAAAAGCGTGTGTTAGGGGTCTTTTTCGACTTGGAGAAGGCGTACAGCACTACATAGAAGCAAGGTATTCTGTTAGACCTTCATGCCCTTGGCTTCCAGGGTCGTATGCCTCTCTTCATAGAGAACTTTCTCACCTCCTCATTCAAGCTTGTGTAGGCTCTATCTTGTCTAATCCTCAGGAACAAGAAATGAGTGTCTTCCAAGGCAGCATTCTTTCACCAACCCTTTTCAACAACAAAATAGATTCCACCTTAAAATCTGTCAGTCCAGCTTTGGAGACCTCATTGTAGATGACTTAGTTCTCTGTATCAATTCCCTGCATCTTCCTCCAATGCTTTCAGGAACTTCTTTCTGACTATCCTGGATTCTGTTCTATCTTTACAGATGGCTTCAAATTCCCAAGTGTTGGCTCTGTTTGCTGCGGCAGCAGTTCTGTCATGCCAACTGCATTGGGCTGCTTCATCCCAACTGGCAGATGGCTGCTCTATTTTCACTTTGGAACTTCATGCCATTTTGCTAGCCTTGCAGTATTTTCACCACTCTTTGGAGCACAACCTTTTGATTTTTTCGGACTCTTTTTCTGCCATCCAAGCTCTCCTTTCCAATGATTTTGACCACCTTCTCATGGTCCAACCACAAAATTCATGTGGCTTTCATTCGTCAAAATAAGGACATTATTTTCATCTGGGCCCCCTGACCATACTGGTATTACAGGCAGTATCAAAGCGGACCAAGACACCAAGGTCGCTTGCTAATTCCTGGTCAGTTGAAATTCCTAGCATCATCTGACTGCAAGTCTATCTTCACTGCCTATGTTCAAATGGTAACGCCACTGGAACACTCTGGGCCAAAACAAGCTTTATGCCACCCTTCCCTGTCTTTCTGACGACCTACCTTCATGCCATCCTGTGTGACAGGAGGAGGTGGTCCTTACTAGACTAAGGTTAGGACACACTTGTGCCATGCAAGAACACCTCTTATAAGATGAACAACCACCAGTTCGTCTGTGATGTAAAGGAGTTTTTAATGTGGGATATATGTTTTAATTACTTGTCCTAGACTCCAGAATATCCACCAGCAGTTTTTGCAGCAGGCTCTTTGTTTTCCTTGTTTAAGTCCATCCCTTCGGCAACAGTCTTTACATTTTTAAGGAGGATAAGACCATCAGGCTTAAGATTTTTGTCCTGATAATTGCTGTCTCTTGGTTTTTTTTGCTTTGTTGGTGGCCTTTTTGAGCCACAACACTCCTTTTCACACTTTACCCACTCTTTTACATTATTGTTTGCTTATTGTGTTGGCTTTTATTTGTTTAAGATGTTATGGTCATATCCCTTGGTGGTTTTTGTCCCTAGACATTTTCAGGTATGATAACATTTTGTCACCGCAATATAGCCTTAGTTGCTGGCACGGCGTTAAGCAATAACAAATATGTTTGCATTGGGGGGAGGCCTCTGTAAGTAATCAAAGGTTTTGATATATTGTAGGTCCTACTTTGAACTGGTATAAACTGGATTTTGTTTGCTGGAGGTGTTAAGAAAGGCTGTTCCATAGAATACTACCAGCATATTTCAGGCTTGTCTGCAATAAAGACATTTTTCGTCAAGGGAGTATTGAGTTTGAGGGACCCTCTTATTATTTTGGTAGAGAATAGTGTAGAAAGTCTAGGGAATGTGTCCTAAGGAGTGCCGAAGTGGCTACTGAGAAGTCTCAAACCATTTTCTCCAACGAAATGGTCATGATGAAAGGAGTGAAGGTCAGCAGGATGGGTGTCAAGGGGGGAGAGATGGATGATGACCCCATGACAGGGATTGGGATTGTTTCTAGAAAATTTAGGAGTTAAGGAAATATGAGGCCTGGATGACCGAAAAACAGGGTAGTCGCAGAGAGAGAATAGAGGTGGAAGCAAAGTCCAGTCATGTGAGCCAAGATCAGAGAAAGGCAGTGTGTTTCATCCTTGCTCAGACTATTGACTGGCACAGGAATAAAATATCTCCCCCTATGATTTGTGCTGAGAAGAGACTGTCCATGCACTTTCCACCTCTCCTACTACACTAGCATACAGCAAAATAACCTAACATTAATGTGTTTTCTTAAAATGATAATACATGTATGAAAACAATGTCCCATTTTGAATGTTTTCAGAGTCTTCCTCAGGTGTCTTACCAGAGAACTGGACAATACAGCCAGACAAAGAGAACCTGAAGCTGGTGAAGCTCAGTCCTCAAAATTCTGAATACCAGGATGTGGAGAATAATTTTAGATCAACACTGGGCGGGGCTGCAGTAACTGTTTTATCTGTAAGACATCGTTATGCTCATTCATGCCAATTGCATGAATATGGCACGCATGCATGTGTGTGTATACTGTGCAGATTCATGTTCATTTACACATTGGGATGATTACTTTTTTTTTTTTAAATTTATAAGCTAGAAAGTTAATGAAAATGGTCAATTATTTGTAGTAAATGTTTGGTAACCCAACTACAGAGTAAGGTTATTAGAAGCTCAAATGTATCAAACTGCCCTACAGGTTTTCCCATTTTTCAAAATGGCATTGCCCAACCTTTCAGAGACATTAAAAAAAGTAAAATGAAAAAAAAATCAATAACTAAATTAAAAAAGACTGAAAAGTTTCAGTACAAAAATATTTTTAGAAATATTTTTATTTGAAATTTACATATAACTTTAAATATAAAAGGCATTCGTGTTTCTAAGAGTGCCCCTAACACTGTTTTAAAGGAAATCCCGATACCTAAGGACAAAAATAGTTTAACTTTTTTAGTACATTTGAAATAAAAGTGTATTTAAAAACGTTTTTTACTTATTTTATTCTTACACATATATTTCTGCTTGCTGCAAGGTAATTTTGTACAGAAGTCACATTGAACATTTTCAGATTGAGCGGATTGAAAATCCCACACAATATCGACAGTACATGGCCAAAAAGGCTCACCTGGAGAAGCAGAACACAGGAATCCAGAATGAAAAAATGCTGTGGCACGGCACAGCCTCTGATGCTCTCTCTAACATCAACCACTATGGCTTTAATCGCAGCTACTGCGGGAAGAATGGTTAGAACTATTTTATATTTCAACACCTCACCGCTCATTAGCATTAATAATATGTTCAAATTAAAAATGGTATTGAGATCTGTCATGCTGTAAGAAATGTTTACTTTCATTCACACAGCCACAGTCTATGGTCAAGGTGTCTACTTTGCAGTCAACTCTCAATATTCTGCACATCCTACTTATTCTCCACCTGACCCCAGTACAGGTCAGCGCTACATGTACCAGTGCAAAGTTCTTGTGGGTCACCCAGTAGCAGGAAACAATGCCATGAGGTTTCTGCCAGCAAGATCAGGACCTATTCAGTATGACTCATCAACTGACAATCTACGAAACCCTACTCTTTATGCCATTTTCAATGACACTCAGGCCTACCCTGAATATCTGATTACTTTCAGATAAGTGTCTTTTAAAGGAAGAGGGATGATACCATACGCTTGTTGAATAATAATGCTTTGAGTTAGAACATGATGTGGGTTTCTCAAAAGTCATGTATATTCAGGACGTGGTGCAATGACCCTCTAATTTTCATAGATGTGAACAGACTTGCTGTATGATTAGGATCAGTTAATTATAATTAAGATGTGATTTGCGTTTTTAATATTTATCCTTGACTTGAAATGTTTATTAGGCTTGAGTAAGCCTATTTCGCCAGTACTGATTTTGTCCTGCCAGAATCAAATGCATATCATTGCATTAACTTTTACCAAGAATAAGATTTTAGTCAAATTATCCATTCTACCCTTTCTGAACATGCAAAGAAAGAAAACCTGCTGTTAATTATTGATAACTTGTGATGTCAATAACCATTTTGTCATCTTTGAATAATCTTTTGTGGACATTGTCCAGTCTGGATAGGAAATAAGTAAATTTAACCTACCAGTAAAAAACCCAGACCTGTAACAGCGTAGTCTTCTAGACATTCTACAGATACCATGGTTACTTGCTCCTCCCCTTGAGTCACCCTATGACTAAGAGTGAAATGCTTATTCTCATGTAAAACAAGAGAAAATGTAACTGGAAATGGTCTCTCAGTAGTGCAGACTATTTGTTATTCAGATTTTTGCTTGTTTTGTCATAAGTAATTTTTCTTGCAATTGCTGCTGTACTATCAGTTTTGGTAATCCAAAAATTAATCAACTCATTTTAATCAACCTCGCATTCCAAGCAAATGTTCCAGTCTTCCGATTTTGTGTGTGTATATATACACACATATACTATATACATTATGATTACAATACACATTTGTTATATAATCATAATTTTTTAAAATTTAATGATTTTAAGTTTTCCTATTTCTGTTACATGAAACAATTTATGATAATCAGTACTTCAGTAGTTTTTTTGTTTTTGGTTGCACTCAATTTTATTTGTATTTAATGGGTGGTGCATATGCCCCCTTAAGATTAATCAAGTGTAATCCAGCTTATTCAACTCTTGGACATTCTGCTTCTCCATATCCCTTATAAAATGTTTTTACTTCTAAGGTTGTCGTGTCCTCGCCACTTTCACAAAGAACCAAACCAAGATGCAGGAACCAAAATTTTAGTAACGCACTTCTTTTCCTTCACATTTTTGAACAAAACAGAATTCACTTATCCTCTTCACTGATATCTTCTATTGAACTAAATTATCTCGAATACCATCCCATTTTTGTACCGTTGACAAGATGATAACCAAACTGGAGACTCCTGTGCAGTTCAATCATTTATTTAGCCAGAGGACATTAAAAAAATTTAATCTACCATTGTGATGACTGATCTCCAAATACAATCTTGGTTAAGAGCATTGCTTTACATGTATGTTTGCTGAAATAAACATAATACAAACTTAATTTTTCTAAAAACAGATTCTCCAAAATATGATAATATACAGGTAGTCCTCGGGTTACGACGGTCTCGAGTTACGTCGTTTCGTGGTTACGACACTCATTCCCACTTACAGCGACAGTGATAACAAAGCAACGTAGTGGGCTTATTATTGACATGGAAAGATTATTGGCACTTTGGTTGGAAGACCAAAATCAACGCCGTATCCCTGTGAGTTTTATGGTTATTCAGGAGAAGGCTAGATGACTGTTTGAGGCGTTGAAAAGAGAAAAGAGGGAAGGAAGTGAAAGTGAAGAATTTGTGGCAAGTAGGGGTTGGTTTATGAGGTTTAAGGATCGTGCCAACTTCCATAACATTAAAGTGCAAGGTGAAGCTGCTAGTGCTGATGAGAAAGCAGCAACTTGGTTTCCTAATGCATTGGCTAAGATAATTGAGGAGGGTGGTTACTGTGCTCAACAAGTGTTCAACGTGGATGAGACAGGCTTGATGTGGAAACGTCTGCCTAACCTAACACTGTTTATTACTGTTACAGCACTTACAGTACAGTATTACATTATTAAACGTACTGTACTACAATATTTTACTGTACTTATGTTTATTGATAATTATGTAGGGTACTGTGTTAGGATAGGTGTTAGGATAGGCTAAGTGTTTGTAGTACTGTACTGTTATTGTGGTACAGTACTGTATGAACGTATGATCCGATTTACGTCGAAATTCGGTTTACGACGCCGCGTTAAGAACGGATCCCCGTCGTAAGTCGAGGACTACCTGTAAAGTGAAAGTGAAAAAGTTGACTGGTAATGCTCTTTTTAATTGTTTATGTTCTGCATGAAATTGGAGATTGTTTATCTTTGTGGATTATTCATCCCCATCCCACACATTGTGGGATGCTCTAATTCTCTACACCAGCTTTTTTTGAATGAAGAAATTCTTGAGATGAAGACTTTGCCATATCCCTACCACTACAAGGGCTGACACTTGTGTTACTGACCACCAGAAGACACGCAGGTTGATACTGTCACTGGTGTAGCGGAACCTCTCTTCTCGTGTCTGCAATTGATGCCAGTATTTTTGTCAACCAAACTTTTTAAACAGGATAAGGAAAAAAAACCCACAAAAAACATGACTAAACATTAAAGAAGTTAATCAGTAATGAACAAACCAAGATTTGTAATGAAATAATTGAGTATTAAAACTCAATACAAAATGCAGTACATCTATGACAAGGCAAAAGTAGTAACACATTTTTACTTTTGATTGGAATTTACAGCAAATGCTTTTTGCACATATGCATTCCACACATAAACGTATGTCTTTAAAAAGGAAAAGGTTAGGGAGGTTTCAGTCTATGTAGCATGCATTTAAAGAGGATCATCAATAGCTAATGCGGCTGCTTGATGTTGAGATGCAAGGAACTTCAGATGCAAGGAACTGGGGTGGGATTACAGTGCAGAGTGCACCTGTGTCTAAGTATCAGGTTGTGTAGGGAGGGTAGTGGAACATAGGTTTAAATGTAGAAATATTAGATGGTGTGAACAAAATAAGGTCAGTGAGAAATCTTAGTATCTTGAATCTCCAAAACTGCCCATCGTGTTCTTAGCCACAGAGCATGCACTGAAATATGCCATGCATAAACAGTTTTGTTAACAGATAAAATATGATTTTGCTTATCACTAAATTCCATTTTTCTTTTTCCTTGTTTCAGTCAGGCAATTGTTCTAGAAGTACTTAATTTAACTCACATTGACATGCTTGCGATGGGATTAGTTTCCGTGATTGTGATAATTATTTCACTGGTTTCTACAACATTGCAGACACCCACCTCATGAGAAAGACATTGTTTAAGCTATCAAAATGTAAATTAAACAAATATATGGCATGGACAAAAAGCTGCATGGATTCACACATAGTTAAATAAACCATCTTGGACAATAAGATACTTTAATACATCTTTTTATGGCAAAACATTCCACAAATTCCAACATCTGTAAAGATGAAAAACATGTCGCACAAATACACACTCTCATTCTTATTCACACATACAAAACACATCCACATCCCACAAAAGAGATGCTTTTTGAAATCCTATTGTAAAGAATGAAACTGTGTTGCATAAGACTGGGCTTTGAACCCTTTTCCTGTGTGCATGTACACCAGTTGCTTCAACCAAGTTTGACTTACACTCTTAATTTAGAAAGAAGAAACTACAAATTCAGAAAACACCTAAAAGTGAAACATAAACATACACAAAATGCACTGTACACGTTCTGTTACTATTCAGACAGACCTCACATATACTTCTATTTCTGATCATGGAGACAAGTCAGCCTTAGACATGTTTATGGAAAAGTGCATTAGCCTCAAGGGGGATTACTTTGAATGGGAAACTGTGGTGTTTGTTGTTTGGAATTGACATAAAATTGTTTGCAACACCAGTCCTGTTACTATTCAGACAGACCTCACATATATTTCTATTTCTGATCATGGAGACAAGTCAGCCTTAGACTTATGTTTATAATCTAGGATGAAAGCAAAGTATTCTACAGTTGAAGAAAAACAACTATTGTAAAAATAAACACAATTACGGGGGGGAAAAATGGCCCTAGATTTAAAGGAAAAAACACAATAAAGGTAATGTACTAGGGAGAAAATATTATGTTAAACATTTTGTAAGCAAAGCCTGAACCTCCATATAAATAAGGTAAGATTTCTTTTTATAAGGCTACTACCTAATGTTGAAGCACACTTTATTCATTTGATACAAACACTACTAACATTCATGTCCATTATTTGCACAATAAAAATGATAATAAAATGTGTCTTTGTTTTAAATGATGTTTTGAAACTCTCTAGAACAAAACCCTGAAGGAGATCATGCTCACTAAAACCACAATGTACCATCCCATTTTGAGTGACAAAACTTGAAGTGAGGTTGACTGTGTGTGTGTGTGGGGGGGGGGGGGGGGGGGGGGCAAAGGGGCAAAGTTGGAAGGGAGTTGTGGGGTGCAAATGCCATGCACTCAAACTAATTTCTTGGCCTCAAAGAAGCTCTTGAGATGCTGCATTTGCCAGAAGCCAGTCAGGAGAAGGATCAAGGTCTGGGCAATGGACCACCACAGGACACGTTGGTTGGTGCTCTCGCTGGTCTGTCGGAAACGCTCTTCTCGATACTGCAACAGGGTATCCACCACAGCGGGAAAGTGACATTTGGTGCAAGAAAGGTTGTGGCATACACACATACACACTGCTCACACAACATGACTGTATGAACATAACCCCACTTTCTATTTATGCTTTCTTCTCCTTCATAAGTGCATGGATCTGCAGCCCAAGAAAACCCCACACTAACAAAGTACAGAGGTCATTACCACTTGATACCTATGCATGAATGTTTTCTTAAGCAAACCTAACCTGTCAGCAAAACAAAGATTTGGGATTACAAGATTATTAACCTTCACACAAAGTAGTGCTTCTGCAAGCCAGATCTGTAAAAACCTGTAGAAAACAGGTTCTGAAAGATTTTAGAAAGCGCTTAATCCAAACTCTGAAAAGACTATAAATCTTTCTACTGTGCTTTTTATTTTAATCCTATGCAGCTTGCTAGTTTACAATGTGGCTACTCATTATCACCAAGCTCACAAATGGGGATTTTGTCAATCATTTATTGATTAGCTCTTTAAAATGGATATTAATGCAATAAGTTTGCAACAGGAACTGTACTCTGTCATCTTAATAGGGAACTTTAATTGCACTGTCTAAAATTTTGTTTCCCCTACTTTTGAGAGAACTGTAAAATTGGCTGATACAATTTTGTCACGAATGGTTTTCCTGAAATACCAGTTATATTTTATGGCTTAGTAGTGAGTGGGTACAAGGGTCACAGTGATTAAGGATAACCTGGTGAGAGGAGGGTGAGGGGTTAGGGTGAGTGGCAGGCAAGAAGGAAAAGGACCAATTACCCGCTGGTAATTCTGCTCCTTTGTGATCTGCTCCACCTGATCCAGCAACTGCCGTATTCTTAGCTGCAGTTCACTAAGCTTGTCCTTGGCCTGCACCTGCTGGTAGTCTACAGCATGCTCCCCAACAGAAATGTCCAAATGGACCCGCTAAACATTAAAGATGGATAATGCTTTCAGAGAGTGAGAGAGAGAAAAAAGCCAGTTCTTAGCCACATACTAAGTATGGCATACTTTTCTTCTAGCTGGATATCCAAAGCTCACATACAACTCAGGGACAGTAATAATAAATCTTTTTCATGGCATAAAATAGACTACAGTGACCTACAGATAATTAACACTTTACTTATACAGCGCCCTATCTCAGCCTTAAGGGCAAACTTTACAATAATGACACATACACTAAATAAGTTGATGAAATACCACCAGGGCTGTTGTTTAGAAAAGATGACATTCTATTTTTGGACCAAAATGTTGATGGATTCCAGTTTGAATCTACAGAATATAGATTTGTCAAAGCAGAACAGATCAACCAATGTCAAGAATGTCAGTAAGATCATTAGAAGACTTCTGGTATTCACAAGATCACCAAGCACTGCATTACAATCGGAACAACACAACTGTTTCAGTGTCTGGTGATGACCGAGAGTACTTACACAAACGAAGAAACTGTCACCATCAAGAGCTTGTTACCATTTTCATTGCTCTGCCAATGACAGACAAGCTGATTCTATCCAAGATTATTACTTACTTTGTTAATATGGTAATCTGACATACAGTGTATTGAAGGGGGAATAGAACTGGAGAAAAAGCACCACCAAAAGCTACAGTCTACTGACCAGTTGTCCAGCATACAGCCATGCTGTTGAGTTGGAATTCAAACAAATTATGTGCTCGCCTGCTGAATGGGATGTAAAAGTAAAGCGACCCTCAGCTGCATATGTCTGCAAAATAATACCCTCTGATTAATGACAGCATTAATTTGAAACTAATCTAACAAAAATGTTTAAAAACTCTATTAACAGTAAATATACAATCTTTCTAGCACATTTTACACTCACAGTTGCTAACAGACACCAATGAAAGAAATCCTTTTCTCAACAGTGAATCAAATTTAAGTATGTACATGTTATCTAAATAGCTGTATTTTTAATGTTCCAATCTACATGTTTATATAGCACTGTGTAATGTGACCTGCATGCATGAAGTTAGCCTGCATTTACATATGTTGTGCATAATCATTTCTACATGCTTGCAGTTGAACATAGTTGGCATGACAATCAGATGATGATGGCAGAATTTGTCCTTTATTCATCCTTAAATCAAGTGTTACAACACAGTCACCCTATTACTAGTAAGCATAACAGTGTGCAGAAAAAATGCTTTAAGGGTGCAAATACCAAAATACTATAACAATGCTCTCTGTAAGAATGCTTCTGCAGCTACATCTTTTCAAAGAATAATAAGGGAAAACTTAATTTTTCCAAGAAATTTTGTCTGTTTTATAGTTTATTTGCATTCTGAACCAATAATAAAAAAAGGTTTTAGATAACCTGACTTAACCATAAGATATATCAACACAATTTTGAGTTTGTGAGACTGTTTGAACACACCACGTATCTCTTATGCATATAATAGCAGCATTATATATAATATACACATACACACACATCAGTTAAAACAACTAAGTTTAAGCTTGCTATTAACACCGAAATATATGATCTATACCACATCACCAAAAAGCCTGAGAATGTTTTCGCCAAGCAGACAACAACGCTTAAAAATGCCGTGCTTGCAACTGTCACACACACACATGCATACATAGCCTATAGACATGCAATGACAAGGGACATCAGCATGAACAGTGCAGAAAATCAAACCAGCCACCTAACTGCATATGCATGTAAATTGCTTAGGCACATTTATAGTCATGCAGTTAACTTTTCTGATTGCATGTATTTGTTGGAATGAAAGTGTAGACTTTAAAGCATAACCAGACTCAGCAGTAGTACTTAAATCTTAAACTGTAGTTGCCAAATAAAGATGCTCTATTCCAAGTCTGACTAGTATATAATACTAGTATATAATATTTTACTTCTCCCCTCCCTGCCCAGGTGCATCAGCCATCCTACCAAGTGTGAGCAGTAGAGTCTGTGTATACAAATTGAATGTGTTTCTCTTGAAAGTACATGCTTGTGCCTGAATGAATAAACATAAACTAGACATGCTACTGAAGGTGATGTTATGTTGTCTGAGTATCCTAGTGTACACATACTGGTATTTTGATCTAGCCTCAAATCATCTACTGTCTGTACAGGCTGCTGCATCCTAAGAACACTAAAGAGGAGCTCTGCATTGATGCCATTAAGGCAAGGCTACGAAGTGTGAGCACAACTCACCCTAGACATGACCACTTTATCAGCCGGGTCTTTCACCTCTACATGCATGCCTATCCCTGGGGACACGGGCATGTAATCTTTGACATTTTGGTCATAAGCCTGCACCTTATAATTGCCTGAAATCAATCCAACACACCCGTTGCATAAGTCATTGCTCCGCTGGCTTGATTAATAAGACAAAAATATGACAAAATGTTAGTAGGGGCAAGCGCCTGTACAAATCAATGCATGCAGAAGTGGCATTAAGGAATACATTATTAGCATTAAAATAATATATAATACATCCGCAAAGACAAAAATTAGGAATAAATGTGTTGTGCATTCAGTGCTATTCTTCATCATGTTTTATGTCCATGCCAGCTCTTGTCTATGCTATCATTACTTCAGCTTTCTTTCTTTGGTTTTCAAAGCCATTACTGCATTGAAATGGAAGCAGTAATCTATTTTCTTTTTTTGTTGTTGTTGTGTATGGTCTGCTCAGTTTATTCTCATAAATGAGGAACTTCAACAGTCATTAAATTAAATTTCAATGCTTCTTGGGACTTTCTTAAAAGCAATCAATTTAGGGTCCAAAACAGCTGACTGGTAATACTCAAGCATTTAAGTATTGCAGAATAGTATTCTGCCTGGTATTTCCTTTTTTGCAAGATGATAATAGCAGTTAAACAAGATAAAGAGCAGATACTGAATACAGTGGTCAAAAGACAAGTATGAAGCAAAACATTGACACCAGCCACTGAGGTAATATCTTCTTCACAGGCTCGATGTTTATGTTACTGCCACATATTATACTGAGTCATCTGACCATTTTGTTCTACACATCACACAAAAAACAAATATTAATAATAAAAAGCCCCAGATATTGTATTCTAAAGTTTATACATGCACTGATAATTTAGCAAAATAGTGTGCATATATACAATGAGTTAATTCAAAACAATTAGTACTGCCCCATCCGGTTTGTGTCCAATGCACAGTGTGCTTCTATGCAGGACATCATTAACATCCAGCAAGCAAAAGGGAGGCTGACATTGTAAAACATGCTGTGAGTGGGTCTGCCACTCATCTTACCCTGGAGAGAATAATCTTGTCATCAGGATCTCTAATTTCAACATGCATGCCCAGCCCATATACAGTGGGCACAAAATCATTTATGTTTTTATCAAAGATCTCCACCTTGTAATTTCCTGAAAAAACAGTCATAATAATTATCAAGACCTCTGGCTATAAACAATATTACTGGGTAATATCTGTCATAGCCCTGGACTAATGCCCTGGTTGTTTTCTTGCTGTTTAATGAAAGGTGTTTTTTGACTTGACAACAAAGGATTTGAACTAACTTTCATAGTCAAATATATAATTTCACTGTAATGTTTGGTTCTGTTTGAATAGATTAATGTTTATATATTCAATCTCTGTTTAAAAATACTTCACCTATTTCAAATTCTAATTAGTATCACTATTAATGTTATATAAAATAGACCATTATTCTTGTCTAGTACTGACTTTAAAAATGCTCTTTCTCAAATAGACTAAGAACTAATGGTAGTTAAGACGTTTCAAACTTTCTCCCTAACACATCACAAAAATTATTTAAAATAGGTCAAAACACGCAATATACAATTTTCTAAACAAATGACATATTACATGCAAACTAAGCTAATCAGTTCTTTCTGGTTCACACCCACTCCTTTTTTCCCTATATTTATACGATCATATTTTACTGAAAAGGGAATTTAATGCACTAATAAACTTTATCATGATCTACCAACATTATCTGTAGCCTAAACATAAATGAAGACAACGTTTTTTTAATCCCTGTAGATTGGCTACATTTTATGCGATATGTTGAAGTAGTACAAAAAGTAGTCATTTCCATGGTAACATACCTGATACAGTTTCAGACATTAATTTACCTGCTTTTATCTTCTTTTCCTTAGCCTCAGTATGTGTCTGTAGCAACGTCTCTCAAAATACCAGACGTGTTCATTCGCTAAGCATGAAAACTAAAAGAAAGGAGAAAACTATGAAACTTACCTACAACCATAGTTTCATCTGGAATTTCTTCAATGAAACATTTACGTTCTGTTTCACCTATGTGAAAATAAAGACCAGAAACTGAGAAAAATAAATAAGAAGCAAGGAGCAGGAAACACTGCGTATGCGCCATGTTGCCACACGTACCGGAAGGGGAAGGTAACTGCCACGTCATTGGTCTACCAGCGTTACAGGGGAGACGACTCTAGAGAGAATCATGTGAGCGCAGAATGGAGTTCGGAAGTACAGTGCTAGACAATTTGTCAGTTGCTGGAGATGCTGCGCATATTCCAGATAAATGTTTTGATCAGCTGGTAAAGAGAGCATGCAGAGGAGTCTTATCAGAACAAGAGAGAAATTCCATCGCAGGTGCATGTCACAAACACGATTCATAGTTTAGCTAGAGGAAAACGCCCATTTTATCTTCATCTCCAGCGTAGCATTTTCTTTCAACATCTCTCTTTCTCTCTGTGACTGTGATATTTAATAGTGCGCTATTGTTTCAGATGATGCAGTTTTTAAAGGGGTCGACAAAGCGATACTTAAGTCTGCATACAGTGGAATTGTAAGTCTGGTGCTGGAAGCAGCCAAACAAGATGCGGATGCAGATGGCATAAGGTTAAATTTTATTCCTCTACAGGTTTAAAGAGTCAAATATAGACTTTTATTATCACAATTTTAACCATGTCCAGACATATTCAGCAATCACTGAAACAGAATCTGACATCAATAAACACAATATAAGCATATTACTATATCAGTGTTACATGTGGCGAAGGAGTAGCAGAACAGAGAAATCTAACACAGTAATTAATAAGATGGTTATTGTAAGCTACAATATTATTTGTTGTCAAAAAAGGGCATATGAAGCAAATATTGTAGTAATGTGATTATTAGTAGGGATTTATTTTAAACTAGGATACCATCAGAATGTTACTTGATGACTCAGTGTTTGGTTTACACTACAGTCCAGTTCTTGAAGAATGCAAGTTCACAGCTGACAGAATCAAGACCTTCAATGATATTTTTCTTGTGAGTTATTTTAAACTGTGCCATAGTTTGAGATATGTAGCCTGAGGGCTGAATAAAAACAGGTGGTTGTTACATTTTGGTGATTTCATATCAGATTGCACATGTTTGTTATTCTTCTTTAGCTACTGAAACAGAAGAGTGAATATTGGTTTGAATGTGAGCAAAACTGTTTGCCTGCTAACTGTTGTTTACAGTACAGTCATGCTGTATTGCTCTGTTATTGTAGTCTTCCCTAATAATACAAATGAATATTTTAAACCAACAGAACATGTATACAAGACTAAAATATGTGCTGAATATGCTATAGAATTTTTCAGAATTTTTTTTTTCAGTCCCAAAAGACTGCATTACAGATTTTGCTTGGCAGGTATTGTCAATTACATTTATACTTGAATGAACAGGCTCTAAAATGTCTTTGATTTTTAAAACTTTAATAATTATTAAGTTATTCTTCTGCTTACCTCACGTAGAATAAATACATTGAATAAAAAAATTAATCATTCTGGACAGTGGTGCTATTTGCTTTGGACACTATATTTTTTTTTAAAAATTTCATGTATGTGTGTATAGAATATGCATTACATGAGTGAAATAATAGTTTTGATGAAGACCTATGTGACAGTAGTCAGCACTAAAAACTAGCACTTTGAAATTCTCATCCTGTAATCCTACTAAGGAGAGAAAAGCATAGTTGCATAGTGTCAAATAAAGGCAAACAGAAGTTCCTGTTAGCTTAGAATATTGAAGGTTATGTTCTCAATATTGCAGCATTGGTACCAGTCATCCACACATCGTAGATGTTGACTGGAGGCTAGACTACTATATTAAGGTAAAATTCTGAGTTTATCTCTAAAACATTTCTCATGTTTGCTATATTGTCATCCATTGCATATTTTAATAACAAGCCATCCTTATAGAAAGCTTGTTGCATTTAATATTATTGTCTGGAAGAAAGGAATATTTTAGTTACAGATGGTTGCATGCATTCAGCAAGGGAGGCTTTCTTGTGCTCATTTTATTTGTCTGTCTTATCAGTTGCTTGTACATGTGTGCAGAGCAGTCAGATGGAACGCATCAACGAAGCAGTCTATCTTATCTCCTTGAAAACAGAGGTATAAACAGCTTGCTGCTTTCAGTAAATACTATACTCTGAGCTATTAAAATAAAACAGTAGAACTGCCATTGGCATGCAGATTTATTGTACAAATAGTAAAGGGAAACCTTGAATGTCCTTTTAGAAATGTTTTAATCCATGCAGACCACAGGCTGTTGCTTTACATGTAGGAGACATGATGTTTTAGCCATGTAATTAAATCAAAATTCCAGATAAATCTGAAATCTAAAGCAGTTGCTTGATGGAAATTTTATGCACACAATCTGTAGCAGTTCTTACCTTAACAACAGGTGCCAGGTGTTTCAGAACTACAGGAGGTGCAGTTTTCCTGTTCTTTAGAACAGCTTCAGGTAGGCCATTATAATCAAAATTTATCAGGCTTTGGTATATTGTACAGAGTACAACCCACTGAATCAACTAAGCAGCTTACACAAAATATCTTACAGATAAAGCAGAGTGTGAGAGCTTTGTATATCCACACCTTTCTTCCTTTTGCTCTTCCAAGAACTTGACCGTCAAACTGCTATGCATTCAGTCATTATTAAGATGGCCATCCTCTCGATTTTTGCTTTAGTGCCTCAGAGTTTTTCTGCCAGTGTGGCTCCCTAAGGCCACAGATTTGCCTTTGCTTGCTTGTGTAGTGGGCAGAACTGCAGGACATGCTCATGGGTCTGTGAGCCCATCTTGCATGGGCAACTGTCTGTTTGTGACAGCTCTAGGTGGTACATATGTGAGAAATCCACACCATTTGCTCAAATTTAAAAAAATTTATATACTAACTGGTTCATGTATTTTTCTTTGGATCACCTTCATTTTAAGTGTTATGTCATCTATTATGAGATGTTAATGTTTACTCCAAATGAAAATCAACACTGCAAATTTTGTTAAAGATTATTGCATTATTATTACATCAGTAACATCAATGTCATTTCATCGAGTACTTCTGGAGAAGTGGGAAGGGGAGAGTATACAAGGTGAATTTTTCAGTCCGAGTCCTCCTTTTGTCTAGAAGATCATAAATTATGTTTGGTCAGTGGTATGTGTCTAAAGCATCAAAAAAAAACCACAAAAAGAATTACCTGTGAACCTCAGCAAGTTTGTGAAGGGACATCAGTAGTACACTATAAATCTAAACAAAAATAATTATTTTGAGGCATCTTAAATCGGCAGCAGTAATTTATCATGTGCATTACATTTCTGGTACAAAGAATTTCCCACCATTTCACAATGCTGATGTACTTTGCTGAATTAAGCTTGACAAAGGAATGGAGATCCAAGCTTGACATTAGGTCCAAGAACATCTGTCCTTGTGATCTCCTTTAAAACAGTTTGTAGGAAAGCAAGTTTGTTAATGGGATCACCAACTCAAAACATTTTTTAAATGTGTCTGGAAATGTTAGGTACTTCCGCTATTGTGTGTTTATGATGTGTTGTAGAATAAATGTCAAGAGTGATCTTTATGTTTCAGGACCTGGTTGGTAAACTAAAAGATGCTTCAAAGTGTATGGAAAAGCTAGCACAGATATAACAACTTTGATTTACGCCAACTTATTAGATGCAAAGTGCACTGAAGTATTTTATTTTAGAGTGGCCGAGGGAAGAAGAGTAAGCGTGTAATAGAGTATTTTGTTTGAAGAAAGGTTGAAAATAAGTGGAAGTACTTGACCAGAATATACTGTTTATGCACTTCTGGTGCTTCCTGATTGTGAGTGTAAGGCTTTAATATTAAAGATATAGCCTACTGACTTGTTCTTGCTTTAACCTTATAATGGTGCATTGCTGTCAAGGGATAAAGCAGATTGAGACAATGTGTGTGTGTTAAAATATGCATGCATGTGCACACAAGCATTTTCAAATTTCCATGGAACCACTTCTGTTTTCATAAACTCAGGATTCGCAGGGTCCTTACAAGTCCTAAGTAGAGAATTTTCGCCGTAAGACCTTGCAAGTCCTTATAGTTGCCATGCGGTCCTTACAATTCCTCGCACAGGTCCTTTTCTCTGTGACCCTTACAAGTCCTAATATCGATAAAATATTACCACAGATTTATTTTTCATGCCTCTTATAAATCCACAAATGCAGTGCATTTCACGACAATACTTAACAGGCACTGAGTACTGATGAGACATGAACGCTTATGCCTACTTCTGCATGGCAGCAGATGCTGTTTTCTTTCAGGAAGTTTGTGCAAACATTTCATGCAGATGGTTCATTTATGAGGCAAAAGAACGAACACAGGACTTTTATTGTTTCTGCTTTTTTGCTTTAATCATTATATGCTTCTGACTACAAGACAAATAACTAATGTGTCAACAAGTGTCCATATGCTGTAGTCTAAAAAAACTGTTCCATAAACATTACTACAAGATGAGGTGAAGATTCAGATGTTGTCAACATCTCCATTATGTGTCCAACACTTGCATCAACATATGAAATGAAGATCATGAGCTATTTGACAAGTTAAAAATACTAAACAAGGGTAGTCATCACTTTACGGCAGCCTGAATATGAGGCTGTTTATGTGTGCCATCACAAAATGGCTGCTTGTCCGTCTGTTTGCAGTTGCACAACCAGTATTCCTTGGTTTCCTCCACCTTAAAGCGCAAGGGCTGCCATTTAGGCATATTTTTTTTCTGAGATGTTCCCCACAGCTTTTTGTGAGAGCCATCACACAGAGGCTGAAAATAAAAATACCAAACGTTGCGTAAAAGATGTAAAAAATACAAAAATATGCTTTCATGATATATTTTTGATGAGAATATATGAATACACACATACAAAGGAAATAAAAAAAGTAAAGGCTAAGTATATTTAAAAGCTTTAATAGAAGAAAACCGTGAGCAATGGAAAATATCACTTTTCCACATAGTCCCAATACAAGACATCGCATTTGTTGTATTGTTCAACTAGCTGCTGTATTTCCTACAGAGAAGTTTTTCCTCTGCTCCCAAAGTCAGGTGAACATTGCTTCCTTTACTTTATTATCAAAACTGAATCTGCAGCACCTCCTTCAATGGACCGAAATGACTTTCCTGTCTTCCAAATAATCATGCGTTACAGTGAATGCAATCTTGCAATGGAGGGTCCATTTTTCTGCCACCATGGCTGCCACTAAACTAAAGGCCAAGTACTGCACTGTGAGGCTGATTTATCCAATGGGCACCGTACATGTTGCATTTCGCTAGTTTCTCTTTGTTCTGGTTACTGAATACTTTAAAAAATTTGCTTTATGATTTTCCTTTATATGCACACACACAGAGTCATGCATTGCTTAATGATGGAGATAAGTTCTGATAAATGCATAGTCGTAATTGTATTTGCTATCCATAGTAGGTCTGTTTACACCAGCATCCCCACAAACATGAGAATAATGTGTTGCAATTTAAAGCTGCAATGGCTATAATATCACTAGGCAGCTGGAAGTTTTCAGCTTCATTCTAGCATTATGGGATCACTGTCATATATGAAGACCATCACTGACTGAAATATCGTTATGCAAATTATGTCATGATATATATGATTCAGCTACCAGACAGCCAACACTTAAAAAATGTATGCAAGGAAATATTGCTTTAACCCTCTGAGCATGATGGGTCATGATCGTGGGATCATGGCTTTGCCAGCAAAGCATGATGAGCCACGAACATGGCTCTGCTCATATGACCTAAGAATAGCAAACTGTACATTATTTTTTTTAATTTATTCTGTCATCAAAGTGAAAATAGGCAATTTTCATTACTTTTATTGCAAAGTTCAAGTTTTCTCCTTAAAGGTTTTTGGTCTAATGTTTACCTGAGAGCAACAATTAAAAACAAACATTACCCACTGACATCTTTACCATCTTAAGTTATATGCCATTGTTTTAAAATGTAATTATACTTTCATGCCCTGCTAAGAAAGTTAAAACATATGGTGATTACCTGGGATTTGCTAGTTCCACACACACACCAGAAGTAGTTTTTATTAGCCATCAGTTCCAAACGAAATGGCTTCTTATCATAGATCTTGCCCTTTAGTGGCTCAGTAGAGTATTCATCTGGAAACTGTGGAGTCTCTGGATGAGGTCTTTGATTTTTTTTGCTTTCTGGAATAGAGTCATCTGAGCTCAGATTGCGCGTCTGCTGAAAATACAAAAGGACAAGTGCTGTCGATTTTTTTTTTTTTTTTCACCAATATTATCATTTCTATAAATTCACACATTGACAGCGACTGTCAAGTACTCTGCCTATTGAAACAGAGAAGGCCTATTTTAATTTTTTTAATTCTTCATAGTATCTTACATTAGACTGTAGTACTGACACTTTTTTTAGAAGTCACAAATTTTATAATATCACGATAAACTTAATGTAATTTTCCACAAATTTTTATGACACACCGAGGACTACAAGTACCAAAGCTGGGTTTTTTAAAGCCCTGTGTAGCATGAACGTACATCCTCTGAGAATGAAGAGAAAGGCTACTTAATAATTATGCAAACTTATTATAAGCAGCATGTATTTAAATGCAAAAGCGTTTGTATTTTGCAGGTTGTTATTAAAAAAAAGGTAATTAAAAACATTTTAAAAAGTTTGATCACTGGGGAGTGAAATTTTAAATGCCACACCTATCTTGGGGTCAGTTTTTGTGAGAGTGATGCTAATTTATTCTTCCTTCCTACTTTTTATTCAGCAGGTGCATAAACGTTGAGCCGTCAATCAATATGAAGTATGCTGCGCCATCTGGGTTTCATGAACCGTTTAGAATAAGCAAGTAAAGTAATGACTACCCATTTGGTTTGTTCGTGCTGCTGATACAATTTTGTCCCAGAAGGCAATTAAATAGCTCCCACAGTTGTAAACTACTCTCACACAACACCAACTACATCATCATACATCTACCAGAAAGAGATCATCATCCAAACCCACATACAATATCAATACTTCACACATTCACAAGCATTCATAACTCGTATGGTCAAACAACGGATAACCTTAAAGCGTTATAATAATACGTGCATCTGTTAAGCCTGCATGTTGATGTTAGAGACAACATTCAACTGCATGTTGATGTTAGAGACAACATTCAACTTTTATCTTATGTTATTCAGCACATTTTGAGGGCCTCGAAAGAAATATCACGTACACAAAAGTAAAAACGTAAAGATCGAACTTGACGTCTAACGGCACACAAGGACATCGCCATGTTGTAACTTCGGTAATGTCGTATCCGCTTTCAATTAGAGGAAAGATTCTATCATGAAATCGGGTCTGAGTTTAGTAGGGAAACAAATATGGGATGGAGATAATAAGATCATTACTTTAAAATATCTATTTAAAAATATAGCAATTTTCGCGTTGGAAGTATTATGTGCGGTACTATCAATAAAAGTCGGTTGGCCCTGGCAACGCATGTGTTGATGTGAAAGCACATTGAGATTTAGTCGATCGTACGTCGTGGGCTGTGAGTATTTCAAGATGAATCGACAAGTAATACAAAGTAAGTATTACAATTTTGCAGAAACAGTTAACGTGAAGATTTTGAGGCAACATAACACTGCTGCACTACATAAAACAGCAGAAAATTTATCAACATCCGCTTTCTATGGTTGGCTCTGTGGCAGCTTTGTCGTAGATCTCTCACATTTGGATGATACGTAGCATGATGAAGAGACGCAATCAACTGCTGCTCAAAGTGTATTAGTATCATTTTTGTATTTGTGATGGTCAAAAGATTCACATAATAAATTATAACTACTTATAACAGCGGCGATCGAAACAAATAATGAAAGGGGTCGAGCTAAAAAAAAAAAAGCAGATCAACGTAGAATAACAATGCATTTGTTATAATTTCCCTGTGGAAAAAGATAAACAGGGAATGGTGGTGAACAGAACAGCAGGAAAAACAAATGCCAATTGAAAAAATTTTCGCAGTAGCATATTTTCAGTTTTTAATTTTTAACGCCCTTAATTGCAAACAGAAATTTTTTTTCGGGGGTTGGGATGTTAAATCCCCTGCACTAACATTATCTAGTTTACTTTTACATTCTTAACATTTAGGTGTTGACTATTCTGTGTGCTAAAGGTTTTGGATTTTATTTCAGCTTTTGAGCAGTATCAGAAGGCTCGCACTCAATTTGTGCAGACAGTGGCAGAGCTCGCCTCACGACCACAAAACATAGAAACATTGCAGAATGCAGGGGTTATGTCTCTTCTGAGACCTCTGCTGTTAGATGTTGTGCCAACCATTCAGCAAACAGCAGCTCTTGCTCTTGGGCGACTAGCAAACTACAATGATGATCTTGCAGAAGCAGTAGTGCATGGAGATATCTTACCACAACTTGTGTACAGTCTTGCAGAACAAAACGTGAGGAACATCAATAAGACAAAAAGAGTTTTCTTTTAAGAATCATGTTCTCAGATTAGATTCTAAGTAACTTGGTTTAATAGGTATTTTTCAGATCTTTAGAAAAACTGATCAACTCTGAAAAATTAGGACCCTGAAACAATGCATTACAGATGTGTTTTCATTTGTTTCTATTTTTCAACACTCGAAATTGTTCAATATACTTGTGGCCAATAATCATGTAGTTATATTATTAACACATATGCATAGCATCAGAGATGTGAGATATTTGGACCTTTGTTTACACATTTTACTTTTCTCATTTATAGCGCTTCTATAAAAAAGCAGCAGCCTTTGTTCTGCGAGCAGTTGCCAAACATTCACCTCAGCTTGCCCAATCTGTGGTGGACTGTGGAGCACTGGATGCTCTGGTAATCTGTCTAGAAGAATTTGACCCTGGGGTCAAGGAATCTGCTGCTTGGGCACTGGGTTACATCGCTCGGCATAATGCGGGTACAGTGCTTTACTATACAATGTTTTTTTCAAAAGAGTGTTTTTTTTACCAAGAATGTACAACACACTCCCTTCAAGTATTATAGCTTGTAAGTATGCTCTGTTTACGATTCTATATGTCTACTTCTATTTAAATTCATTGAGATGGTTCAAGCTTCAGCTATCAGGATGCCTTAGATATAATCATATTGCATTTTGGATCATAATGTCTGAAAAGACTACTGAAATCTTAGCTATTCGGTTAAGACAAGGTGACTGTGGCCAAAAATACAAGACAAGCTTAACTCCAAACCAAATTACTTTTTCTAAAAAAGAATGAAACTACAATGTTAGATTTGCTATTTCTTTAAGATCATTTTATTATCTCCCTCTTGTGAGTTATTGCTTGTGTAGAGCACAAAGAGCCAGGCCCTTACCTGAGAATCTGCACTATTTAAGCCTTCTATATTGTTAGCTTACAATACTGAGGGTGGTCCTGTAACACATTTGCTGTCATTGCAGTGTAAATCGTAAAGTCCATAGTTTTTAGAGTTTGTCTCAGGTCACACATGCTTGTCTTAAAATGTGAACCTGTTCGCAGGTTTGATTCTTGGACGAGAGAGGTACGTGTGACTTTCTCTGAGTACAGTTTCCTAATCTTTTTCCCGTCCCTCCCCCCCCAGCCCCCGCTCTCCTCCACCACCAGTGTGCAGAATCAAGAGGTGGCATTGTTTTTGATCTCATAAGCCTTTTCTGTGTTCACTCATTCAGAACATTATTGTTCTTCTTTTTAAAGGTTGAAATCAAAGTGGTGATCATTCCTGATCATGTTAAGCAGTGTTAAAGATTTCATTTTTTTAATTTTTTGAAATGCTGCTTTTAATCACTTTTGTGTTCATCATTGGAAACTCAAATTGTGAAGGAGCTTGTTTAGGGCAGTGTGTACTGCTGACATGCAGCGCTTGTTCCCTCCCCGCATCCCCTTCCACCCCATCACTCAGTCGTGCGAATCGAGCGACGCAGCGCGAGACGGACGGCAACAAGTGGTGACGTAGCACCCAAAGTGTCCACTGTAAATAATAGGCAAAACTCAGGGCTTGCACCTGTTTACAGAAAGGGGGCTGGTTATGCTTGGAAAAACAGTAAAACTTTGTTTCTGAGTACTGTAGAGTAGTACCAACTAGCCTTAACTTGCATCAGCGTTCATTGTTGTTGCACGAAGGAGCCTTTTTCAAGTGATTTTTTTTTCTCTTATCTTAGATTAATTTTCAAGTTACTTCCTAGATAGATGTGGAGTACAATTATCTGGTGGTTGCTAACACTTTAATTGGTATCTGGATGTAAAATAAAGAAAAGTGCATGCAGAGTACATCTGATTTGAAGTGCATGCAAGCTTTAGTACACGCGAATAAGATGGTCTTCTCCTAACATTATATAGGGTTATTCATGTTTATTTAGAAAATCAAACTGCATTGGTGGTGGTCTACAATGGTACATTAAAATATAGACATTAATTGATGATAAAATCCTTAATGGACATTTTAAAGACATTTTAAAAACATTTTGAGTTAAAGACACTTTTTTTATTTTTTGGCACTCTCAGGAACTCGATCCCGGTCAATGTATATCAAACTAAAATTTCGTGTAGGGTATAAATCCTTAACCTTAGCAAAATTGTCTTGTGCTGCAGATTCAAACTGATAACACAATTAAATTAGATATGCTCAATTTAATGTGTGCATCTGTGTGTGTGTGCACATACACATCTGTGCAGAGTTGGCCCAGGCAGTGATTGATGCTGGTGCTGTGCCCCTGCTGGTGCTTTGTATCCAGGAGCCAGAGTTGTCCCTGAAACGCATAGCAGCTTCAGCACTTAGTGATATTAGCAAACATTCACCAGAGCTTGCACAGACAGTGGTGGATGCTGGAGCTATTGCACATCTTGCTCAGATGATCCTAAATCCAGATGCCAAGCTGAAGGTGAGATCTATAAACATGTTTGTATCATCTAAGTGCTGTACAAGCTGAAGGTGAGATATATAAACAACTTTGAATCTTTGAGATGCTGTCAAGCTGTAAAAAAGCAGCACATATGGTCTTGCATCTTTCATGTTGCCATTCACGGACTTTGTTCTCTGGATATTGCTCAGTTCAGAGCTGCTGAATATCCCAAACTGTTTCAAATCTGTTATATATATATACTCTGAGTATGTTTTGGTGGTATCTGCATTTTATTTTTGTATCTTTTTATGAATATCTCAGATGTTTAGTAGTGAAAATTATGCAATGACATGTCTGTCTGTGTTAGTAATTAAGAATTAGTATTTAATATCCAAAGTTCAATTGATGGCACTGTTGTGATGTAGGTGATGCATACCACAAAATTTCAAGACTTGTAGAGAAAAGGGATTCATTAGAAAATAGAAAGGAATAAGACACCACTGTTAAATGTTAATGGTCATAATATAGGTTTAATGCAGTTTTATTGTTTATTGCACATGTTACTTTTTTTTCCAGAGGCAGGTGTTTTCTGCCCTCAGCCAGATTGCCAAGCACTCTGTAGACCTTGCTGAGATGGTTGTAGAAGCTGAGATTTTCCCAGCTGTGCTAACTTCTCTGAAGGACCCCGATGAATATGTAAAAAAAAATGTTGCCACACTTATCAGGGAGATTGCAAAGCATACTCCTGAGGTAAGCAGTTGCATAAACATATGAAGGCATATTTATGTCCGTACAAACATTATAGTGTAACCGGACTGACCGATGCCTCTCGCTAACACACTATGATTTGGCGCTAAGGTGTAAGATAGTGTGTTAGCGAGAGGCGTCGGTCAGTCCGGTTACAGTAGTGTAGTATACAGATGTATGTGAGACTGTGATTAGCAGGTGATACTGGAACACCCTTAAAGTAGCCAATTTGATTATGTGTAGACATTGTGTTGAATCTGAATATTCTTGAAATACAACAATGAACAGTTAAAGAGAACAACGAATAATTAAATTGCTTTGGTAAGAATGCAAAGACCTCTAAAAGTTTTTAGAAAAATTTTGTCTTTCTTTTAAAGAACTGATTGCATAAATGATGTTTATGGTTTAAACATTGTACACAAGCGGGATCATGAGTTCTTTTTATTCTTGCTGCAGCTAGCACAGCTGATAGTGAATGCTGGGGGCATTGCTGCAGTGGTGGACTATGTCGGAGAGTGCAAAGGCAATGTACGACTTCCTGGAATCATGTTGCTGGGTTACGTGGCTGCACATTCTGAAAACCTTGCCATGGCTGTCATTGTCTCTAAGGTATATTAAAAGATATCCTCTTCCTTTTTTTCTTTCATACAAATGCTATTGGTTTTATAGAAATGTTTTCAGAGGGAGATGAGTGCATCTTCACATGGAAAATTGTCTTTGTGAATGAATGCATGTGGATGCAGTGATAGGGTATGCGGGTGAGAAAGTGGTGAAAGTGGTAAAGGGCAGGGATAAAAAAGACGCCTAAGTGAGAGGAAAAGAGAGATATCTGAGCGCAGATCTCTGATGCAGTTTTGCGTATTCCAGAAAGCAAAAGTCATCCTGCCAAAATCATGTGACATGCAGTAATAAATGTGCTCTTCATGTCTTACCATTTAAGGGTGTAGTGCAGTTGGCCATTGCACTGTCTGAAGAACAAGAGGATCACATCCAGGCTGCTACGGCCTGGGCACTGGGTCAGATAGGACGCCACACTCCAGAACATGCTAAAGCCGTGGCTGTGGCCAATGTTTTGCCAAAGTTGCTTCAGTGTTATCTTCGTGCTGATGCTTCAGAAGACCTGCAAACAAAGGTCTGTTTTAGTTTTATGCAGAAACAATTATTGTTTTAGAGAATATTTAGGTCTGTAGACATTCCTGCTCTTACATGTATTGATAAATAAAAAACTTTATTATCTCCTTCAGCTGTTAATTTGTTATGGTAAAATTCAAGTGATTTTTCACAAGACAGTGATTTTTAAATGTTAGTCACTGACAACATTGCTTTCTTTTAAATACACTCTTATTTTTAACAGAAGGAATATCGACTGTCCTCCTTTAACAGTTCTCATCTAGGCTTACTGAATCATAGAGACTTTTGTCACGTTTAGTCATTCAGCATCAACATATTATCTATACCATTATCTGGTGAATCTGAAGAATACGCTGTTTTGACTAATGCTTTTGTTGTGCTGTTGATCTTTAGAGCAAGAAAGCCCTGAAGAATATCCTACAGAAATGCGTCCACTTGCCAGCGCTTGAGCCCCTACTGCACGATGCTCCACCCAATATCCTGAAGCATGTTGTTGGCCAGTTTAGCAAAGTGCTGCCCCATGACTCAAAAGCCCGCAGGCTGTTTGTCACCAGTGGAGGGCTGAAGAAGGTCCAGGAGATTAAATCAGAACCAGGATCAGCTCTGGCTGAATACATCAATGGCATTAACAGCTGTTATCCAGAGGAAATTGTCAAGTGAGTAAAACAGCGGTTCTCAACCTGTGGGGCGCGCCCCCCCAGGGGGGGGGGGCGCGACGTGCTTACAAGGAGTGACGCGAAGGTGGTATTTTTTAAAAGTTTCTTATACCGGTATCAGTGAAATTAGCTTACATTGCTGGCTAAGGGGGGCGCGCGGACGTTCATCAGGGGGGCGTCACAAGTAAAAGGTTGAGAACCGCTGGAGTAAAACTTTACAGTCATGATAAAAGTTGTTTTCCCACTATATTTCATATTGCAAAAAATAAATTGCCGCTGTTTAACAGTTTTTAAAATGTGACCAGCAAAACAAATAATATCGTTCTTAAAGTGAATGATAATTATAATCATCCTCCTATTTGTCCATTTAACATATGGTGTCTCCCTTGCATTGCATATACATCACATTCTCTCCCTTACATCAGCTGAGGGAGATGAGTTTCAAATGGCAATTTTTGTTGTTTTATCTTTTCATAAAAAATGGTTAGGAGTGGGAGATGTGGGGATGGGTGGGAGATGGGAATTAAAAAAGAAGAAAATCTAAAAAGGCCACAATTAATATGTGCATGCAGTAGATTTTTAGATGAAGAAGACGTGTCTTCAGATCACAAGTAGAAAAATTTTATTTTGTTTAGCAATTGATTTCATCATTGCAAATATATCATGACATATTTTGTTTGCTTCAAATGCAACACAAATTGCTTAGAAATGACAATCGAAAAAGATTTTTCTTACCTCAGTTTGTTAAAAAAAGCAAGAAACTGCATGATTCAATTTAGAAAATATCTTAATCAAAAGATAATTAGTTTCAAATATTTTAGATTTTTTTTTTAGAAAGATTTCAACTGGCATGAGATGTCTGTATGTATGCTTATCTTGCTTGTGGATAAGTGTGCATGTGTATGCTGGTGCATGCTCGCGCATATGTAGGCATGCACACGTGCATGCATGTGACATATTTACAGAGGAAAAAAGTGAGTTAAGCTATACCCAGATTCAAGTACATATGTCATATTGGTTGATAAAATATCTTTTTGTTACATAATATTGATGTCTAAAAACCTCATAGAAATAATGCCAATGTCAGTCATTTTGTCTTAGCAGTACAAGTTGAGCATCTTGACATTTCTGTCATTCTGTTGCAGGTACTACTCCCCTGGTTACTCAGAAACCCTCCTTGAACGTGTGGAACAGTATAACCCCAAAGCATGAGAAACCTGCTTACCTTCATTCCCTCTCACTTGTTACACTAAAAAAATGGACATATAATTTAAGGATGAACTTCTGAGAAATTCTTTCCTTTTTAATCTTCTACAAAAATAACTAAACAAATTGAAAACATAACATAGAGCTCATGGCCTAGAAATCAAAAACACCTTTGTACACCTTTCCATCCTTGTTGTCTGTAGCAACTTGTCATACTTTTACTAGCGCAAACTGAGCACAAGCATGGATAAAAATCTTTTCTACAATGCAAAAACAGAATGCCAGTATATGTGCAAAATATTTTCTGTTATGGATCTTGACATTCTGATCTTATCAGAAAGAAACTGTGTAACAGTCCAAGGCTTTAGTCAGGCACTTTTGTTGTTTTTGAAGAGATTGAAGCAGAATGATTATTCCCATTGAACTTCATCAGTCAACTTCTTTCCTGCACCCTGCCCACTTCTCTCTTTTAAGACATAGAGGGGGTGATAGCATATATGTGATATTACAAATATTAAAATTTTTTCTTGATACATGGAGTTATACAACAAGCATGAATACCTGCATACATCAGTCAAGGGCTTTTTTCCATAATCAGCCTTTTGCTGATATAAATCACTAAGATAAATAACTGTGGTTGATTACAGAAAAGTGTGTATATATCCCTACGAGTAGATATTCAAAAGGAATTACACTTTTGAAAATTTTTAACCTGGATTTTGCTGTGCATAGAATTATATTTATAATGCCAACAAAACAAAGTATTTCTTTCTGGCATTTTGTATTCTTTTTATGGCACTCTCTTACTATCTAATTTACTTTTCAATATCAGATACCAAACCACAAAGATTGACTTTTAATAGATATGCTTACAATTAACCTATGCAGAGTATGACACAGATTGCTTTGTGTGTTTTCTTCGTCCCTTTTTGTTTCTGATCAAATTTTTAAATTATTATTATGTTAAGTTTGGCTTAGATTAATGTTTAGCTGTGATTGTAAACTAATGTGGTTTATGTATTACATTCCACCCAGGAGTTTTTTTTTAATTTTAAGAGCAATGCTACCATCACAATTGTTGGATTGGTTGTGACATTTTGTCCACTTTAATTAGCATTGGGCCCTACATATTCATTTATTACTCATCACATTTTCATCTAGACAAAAATGGGATGAGTAATGCATGTCTGCTTTTATCAAACTGACATCTAATTGCCTACAGGTTTTTATTATTATATTTCATTGTGACAGATAAATAAGAAAATGTAGCACATTTACAAGCTTTACAAATTACAGTGAAAGTTTCATAGTCATGAATAAATATTTTATTTTATTGGAGATTTTTTGTAGTATTGTGAAAGATCTATGAGATAGTTCGATCTATACTAGCATCTTTAACCCCTTTGAAAGCATGAGGTTGATAGAACTACTTTCAGTTAAATGATGACATGAAATATTGAGAGAACAAAATATACAGATATAGTTGAGGGTAATATCGTTTTATTGCAGGGGGGATAGCAAGTCTTTTATAGATGTTGACAATAACACTGTGATGTTCAGTACTTTAAGCAACTCAATGTAATGCTGAATTATAGGCCAGAAATGGCAGATGACATTTTTTTCTTTTACGTAATCACGAAAGTAAGAGGCTTGGCCATCTGTCACCCCCTGCTGTTAATGTGGCTGTTCAGTTAATAAACATTCGCGCCCTGCTATTGACCGGATGCGGGGAGGAAGATGAGAACTGTTTTGCCAGTTGCACTTAATATTTCGGCGGTAGATTTGCGACGTGCGGTTTGGTGGCTGGAGGTCCAGGGGTTGTGGTTGGGTCAGGGGAGTAGCAGGAAAAAATGGGATTGCTTTTTACACAGAGCATTGGATGTTAACCCTCTCATTTTCCCACTGACGATGCCGAGATTTGTCGCCGGTTTTTGGCAAGTGGCATGAGAAATGAAAACGTCAACACATGTTCATGCAAGACGACGATATACCTAACATCAAGACTGGTCAAACAGGCATAAGTGGCAAAAATTGGCCAGCTGGGCAATTTGAAACACACCAAATCACAAGAAATGAAATAAAAAAGTATTTGCTACTCTGGACTTTCATGAAGTGCATTTGCTTAAACTGGTATGCATTTTCTAGAATTGCGTATCTACAGATTCTGTAAGAAAAACTACAGAAAATATGAAATAATGCGAAAAAGCCCAAATGAAGAGGAAATAAACATATAGACATTAGAACATTTAAGCCTCGTTTGTGCGTTGATCTGTCTGGTAGTGAGGAGAAATGTAGAGGGTGGTAGAAGAAATACAGTGATATACGAGTAGACATATATCATTGACAATTGAACCTCAGGATTGTGTGAGCGCTGAGGTTGACGCAGTGATTCCAGTTTCAACCCTATTCTTTGACCAGAAACCTCGGCATTTAAATTTTCCACGATGTACTACAGAAATCATTTGGACATGCTGTTATAAGAGCATCCACTATAGCTCTGGAAGCACGCGTATGATTTCCAATGGCAGGCAGTGAAAAATTTGATTGAGGAAGACCTAGAAAATAGTTTGGAGAGAGGTTGCACACTTTCCTCAATCATGGCATCTGGATTCTTGCTAATGATGGCGGGCACAAACTCGGTGTTTTCGACTAGGCACGTGACGTAAATGAGAGCCAGTCGTCGCAGGAGGGTCATTTAGCAGCGGGAGGGACACGTCTGCTGGTGTGGGCTGTTAGAGGATTATGTAGGGGGCTCGCACACCACTGCAAGTCCTCATAAAAGTCACAAGCTAAGGCGCCCGCGCACACACACACATGCTATCCGTTTTCTTTGTAGCCAGCTTGAAGTGGTCAACGAACAAGAATATACGCGCAAGCACATTTATTCATACCTGCTCAGATACATTTACTTACAAAAACATTTACTTGTATACTCGCGTCAAGTCTGTCACCCATTAATGGAGTGCAATTAAATGCAAGCAGTTTGGCAACGATCTTCCCATTTGTGTATGGTCTTACTCCTGAGTAGGATCTTACCTCGGCCTCGGTCCGGTGATGCAACGGTTAGCGCTTGTTACCAGTACAGTGAGGGTTGGCTGTCCTGGGTTCAGATCTTGTCTTGGGCATGCTGTTCTTTCTCTGCATGTGGCACCTTTTTATAGGGCTGGCTGCTTTACTGTGATGTAGCCTTAGCGGCTGACTCCACGTAAAGTACCAATTTCATCCTCCCTCTGACCGGCTTCAATGACATGACTTACAATAATTTGGTTGAGATTAGAGAAAAAAAAAATGTTTAATCTATTTTTAAACCACAGTGTACGAACTTTGCGCTCTCCTGGGTGTTTCAATTATTGTCAAAACAGAGCAGCAAGGGTTGTGGGTGTATGGCCCTCGCATGTACACTAAGTTACAAAATCTGTCCAAAAGTGTTTCTGGCGGGTTCTTCCTAACGCACAGGTTCAGATGGAATGAGGGAAGGAAAGACAGAAAAACGAATGAATGAAACAATGCAATAGGCTGTACTGTTGTGGATTTGTACTCTCCCTCTCCTCACACACACACACACAGAGTACAAACGAACTGACTACCATTTACTGGTTGAAGCATTGTGTAAGGTGTTCTGCAAGAAAAACATGCAAAAGAATCAAGGGGTCAATATTGATCTCTCGCCAAAAGATTTTCACCGCGTTCAGCTGTTTGAATTGACCTGGACAGAAAGAAAAATATGGGAAATGCTAAAAAAATAAATAAAGTAATATCGTTAGAAGGCGAGAAAATGAAAATGGTCTCTTTGATCAGCCATTTGAGGAGGGTATTATTTTTCACAGAAAGTCTATCATGTGATGGGTGTGGCTATTATTGTCATACTTTGAGACTACTCTTCTGTAAGCTGTTTGAATTTGTAATATACAGCAGGTGAAGATATATTTTTTCAGATTTGTACCTGTACCCACTGTACTGTGTCAACATTTACTGTAGGACATTGTTTTAGTACACGCTGGGTGCTATAATTCTCAGTTTACTTTGCATTAACTTTTGTTTAATCTTCTTGTGTTTACATAAAATCATTCGTATATGATAACCTCAGTGTTATTTTCCATGTATGGCAAGTAAATATACAAGTGTTTCTACTTATGAGATGGACGTGAATTTGTAAAAAAAAAAGTTTTTTTTACAATGATTTCTCCCAAGAGAATGTCACTTAAAGGCAGATAATGCGACTGATATGAATCAACACTCGGATGAAATGCCAACCATTTTTTAAATATAAATGTGTTTACCTAACACAATTTTCATGATTATCCGAAACCAACGTATTGTTTCCAAAAACAGTGCTGCCTTCAACGAGAGTTTGCACTGGAAATTATAGATCCATCGTACTTAATTAAAAATAATGACGGTTAGACATTATAATGCCAGCACACCTCTGTAAGATGGTCACAGGAAAGAGCTGGGGGTAAAGACTGGGGGCAGATACTTGATCTCAAACAGTAAACACCTGTCGCAAAAATCACTGTATATCCGAATATTGGACTTGTTCACTTTTTGCATTGTGGAGCCGAGGGTCAGATTAGTCCCGAGGACCTCGTGCTTCCCTGTGTGCTGACTTGTGATAAACACCAAATTCTGGAAAAACCCAAAGAAAGCAAAATATACGCGTGGTTCGAAATCATAGGATGGACTAAGGTTTGTCATGCTATACTGATTCAGTTTAGAGTTTGAAATAATTAACGACTTCAAGACTCAAAAGACTGAAAAAATATCTTAGTGGTGTTTCGACAAGTTCTAAAGGACTGAAGCGTATGCATGCTCCAGCAGACTACCAAGGTCGTTATAAGCAAACAGTTTTTAAATTTCTTTACAAAAGAAAACGATTGGCGTGCAATGCCTGTTCGCACCTTCTGTGCATATTGCTAAGTAAAGTTGATATCGACCTTGTTGTCTGTAATAGGTAAGTTACGTGAGAAGGTGTTACTTGTAAACCATCTGTAACACTGAGAATGAGCTGCTCTGCTGAAAAAAAAAATAGTACATGTTTGAATTCATGTCTCCACAGAGGGAAATGCTGTCCTTTAAAGCCGTTTCTGAACGTTCATACAACGCATGTACCACTTATTCTGTCCTTGGGCAAAGGTTGGATCTGTGTTGCTATGGCATTCTTTGCCACTAACTTTTAAGGTTGTTCTCAACTGGGCGCGACTTTTCTTTGTGCATCGAGAGCTTTGGTAAACATATTCATGTCACATATATATTCTGCCGCAGTTGAAAACGTTCACACAATGACGTCAGTCTATCTGGAAAACGCCAGCAGCGTTCAAGGGACGTCACCCTCACCTCAAGTAACGCTAAACGGAAGTTACGTGCTCGGTAATGGCTGCGTGGTGTTGAAGGTGACAGCTTTCACGCCGTGGGACAGTCCTGACAACCTGGTCAGTGCTGCCACGGAACGACTGGTGGACCGAGTCAAGGCTGCAGTGGTGGTGCCTCTGTGTTTCTTCATTGGCGGCGCCGGCAACTGTCTCAACATGGCCGTCTTCCTCAAACAGGGCTTACGTGAAAGAATTAACATGTGCCTCTTCACTCTGGCTTTACTCGACTTTGTTTACCTTTCATTCGCTTTCTTCATCTATGGCGAAAGAATAACTGCTTTGTTTAAATCTCTTCCCAGGTCAGTCTATTATTTCTATTGTTTATACTTGACCTTCTACTGAAAGGCTCACCCACAAAAGAGGTTAGACAACACTGTAGATATTTCACAAAGAGAAAAAAAAAAATATATACAGAATGAAAATGCTCTTATTTGAAAATGGTATACATACAAATTCAGAGATGGTTGTGATAGCTAATTTAGGAAATACAGCAATTAACATGCTTCACGCTTAGTAAAATAATCAAAGATTTGTTTTACATTTATCTTTCATGTTTTCAATTGAAATCATAATTTATCGAATTTCGATGCATATTCTTATAAAAGTAAAAAGTTTTTGAAATTACAAAGTAACATCTGTTTTTGTTTTGTTTTTTTAATTTTCGTTTTTATTTTTCTGGTCTGCTTAAAACAATGCAGAGTAGGTCCAGTCCATCAGTTCGCAATCACCAATCACCTGCTGTTTATGTATGGTATTGCCTGGGCAACCTTCTTCATGGCCGCTGTCATAGCTAGCGAAAGATGCTTCTGTATCATCAGTCCAATTCTGTCTAAAACTGCACTGAAGACCAGAACCCTAGCAATTATCATCAGCATCAGCAGTTTGCTAATTATCATCGGCTACACAGTCGTATCGGAAAAATGGACAACGATTTGCATCTACAACCCTGACAGCAACTCAGCCTTGACCCAGATGACCATGAGTTCCTACTACCATCGTAACAAACAGATCGTGGACATCTTCGATGGTGTTATCTATGGTTTGCTTCTGCCCGGAATTTGCGACATCGTCTTGGCCATTTGCACCGTGGTCATGGCGGTGCACTTGAAGAGAGTTGTAGCCTGGCGGGACAAGACATCGTCAGCTGTGTCCACCAAAGAAGTTCTCCTGACAAAGATGCTTATCTGCTTATGTATAGAGTTCAACTCCTTTACTACGGCAAATGTTCCGTTTCGGGTAGTGTCCATGATGGCGGATGACGTCAGCGGAAGCGGAAGGTTCTACAACATGTTCTTCTTGACAAGGAGTATCCTGGAGATGCTGTCGTTAACGCACTCGTCACTTCACTTCTTCATATATTTTTCTTTTGGATCGAGGTACAGAAAAACGTTAAAACAACTGTGCAGCTGTATCGAAAGACAATAAAGTAGATGAAGCTGTTCATCTAAAACATTATAGTCATAAAGGGAGCTGTAGAAGCCTTTTTTCTATGATAATGTTGGTAGTTATTGACAAGATCACGTGTCTATAATATTACATGTAAAACAATATCGGTTGTTACTTATAGGTTTAGTTACTCTGTTGTTTGAAGCATAAGAAGCTTTACACAATATGGACATTTGGCTGTAAACATGAAAACATGTCGCAGTGCTAGTGTAGCATCATTCTCCTGGTCGCTTAACTGTCTTTTATCCAACAGCTTTGTAAGAAAATCAGAACAAAGATAACAGTGACGATGAAGTGACAATGATAGATACTTCAAATATAAAAGAGAAGTAATTTGATTTATAAAGATCTCTCAAGGTGCTTCAGTCTGCGCTAGGAACATTGCTTGTCAGATTCTGGTGGCCACCTGTTGTTGACGGCATTTTTTTCAGTTAAAAAAAAACCCCAAAGGGGCCATAATCGGTGATGCACCTACTATGTGGACATCTTGATGGAAACGTGTTTTCTTATAGTTATTATGTGCTTCACTGACAGGTCGGTGGTTAGATAGCTGCCTTTGAAGTGCAGAATTATAAGTAAGAGTAATACATATATGCTTGTAATTTTGCATTTAAAATTATACTTAATCATACATACATACATATTAGCCGGAGTACCTGGGTATGCCGGGATCGACTTCTGCCGCTAACTCTTATATCTGTGATATTCCTGTAAATCTTCGCTCCATCGCTTCCTTTGAGTCCAGCGTATTCATTCATGAACAAAGTGAAACACTTGTACTCTCCATACCTCTTCTCTAATATAACAGTTCCTGTTCGGCAACGGGTGCACGTTTCAAATTAATCTTTCTCTCTCTCTTTCGCTGCCTTTCATCGCCAAATTATACTTTATTTTATTTATGTGAGTTTATATACAGTATATATATATATATATGCGCTCAAATCTACATATATATCATGTGCACGCGAGCTGGAGGAGGACGGGACAACAATTCGAAAAACTTTATATTTAACTTTATGCTTAACTTAGATGCCTTTCTATTTAACTAAAAAATTCTTCACATATACACGACATAACAGGTGCTAGTTACACAACATTTTCTGATATTTGCTGGGTCTACAGACCTGTTGTTAAAGTTATACATGTCGCTGCTTTTGCAACTGTAAGAAGATATGACGACAAAGTGTATTACAATATTGCATGAAAGTCTCAAATTGCACTTTTCTCGAGCTTTTCCTAAGAACCCTTTTAACACTTCAGGCTGAAACCAAAGAATGTACACATAGTCTCCGCAGAGGTGTAGGAGGAGTATATACATAGTTATATATATATACACACACACACTAACGATCACACGTACCGTTACATGTGTTCATAATAAAGAGAACATGTAAATGTTGGTCTATTTTGAACGATATGTATTATCAGACAGTGAACTAAACTATTTTGAAATTTATATATTTTATCTCTCTCTATATATATGTAACATATACTTACAAACGACTTTATCTATTATTATTTGCTTTCCTTGGACACATTTAAACAAAAAATCTATGCCTTACAAAACTAAATATTCACATGTACATGAGTGATTACATTAAATTAAAAAAGACCCACTAAGTCAGAGAGAAGTTTTAAATAGATTTTTATGAGATGTTTGTTCACACTTTGATTGGCTTCAAATATTGTCATTTTCCCCGACAGACGGCGTTTGTCGACAGACGACTACCGGCATCACACACACGAGAAAGTGAATTGCTACTCACAGAAGTGGACTTTTAATTTGTGGGTGAAAGCAACAAAGGAAGCAATAATTAGGTTAAATTCCGTTTAACAGTTTTAAGTCACATTAAATCTGATATATGGAAGTTTAAAAAAAAGGTAGCGAGTAATTTATTCTACCTGTAGAATGTCCACAGATATTTATCGGCATGACCCCTGCACTTGTGTTTAACATCAATAATGGAAGGGGGATCTCAAGAAAAGAGAATTTTGATGAGACCTTTGCATCTTATTTTTTCTGCTTTAGTTCTGTCCTATCGTCCAGTTGTCGGTCGATGGTACACGACAGCATCGGTTCACATTGCAAGCCGGCTTGCAACTTTTCTATCTCAAAGATCTGTTCATCGGACAGTTTCCATTTTTTTCAGAAGGTCCTCTCCTTCAATTTACTTTGCCAGCACCCACTGACAGGTTATCAAGTCTAAAATCCCGGAACATTAAGGCTTCAAAGAAACAAATTTGTTGTAATTAGTTCTTTGTTATGTTTTAATTCATCTAAGACAAGCTTTGGTAATACTCTGGATCCCTCTAGCACTGCTTAATTACAGCTCCAGTGGTAACGCAACATCTTCGGGGCGTGGACATTGATAACTTTATAAACAAGAAGTTTGTTCTTGAGTTATCCATGTTGTCCCAGGGCAACGACTTATCTCTATTCAGGGCACGTAGTTAGGAAGAGAGGAGAAACGTTGCCCCCGTGGCAAGGAGGGGGGATCCAAGAGCAAGTGCAAGAGCAACAACAACACCACAATGACCAGATGGAAAAGAAGTCGAAAATAAACGGACAAAAATACAACGACTATGGCGTTCAATAATAAGCGAGAGAGCTGGAGTATGAAAGAGTGTGTGAATACATGCGTGCGTGAGTGTGTGTTCGTGCGGCTGTTTACGTATGGTGTGAAAGTATGCGCGTGTATGCCTGTGTGTGTTTGTGTTTGTCAGTCCACAGAGATTGAACTAAAATGAAAAGGCTAAAAACAACGCAATTATTCAGAAAAAGGCAGAGGAAAAAAGGAAATAAGAAGAACGAGAAAAAATAACTAAACTCAATTATATGAAAAAAAGATTTCTTGAAAATGATGGAAAATAATTTTCTTAAACATATCAGAAACTGGACACAGTACCTATTATCTTCCAAAGTTAAATATTGCTGGAAGATTTGCTGCCCGGATGCAGTAAACCGTTTTAATGTGAGCGTGTTTGTGGTGGGTGGAGAAAATAGAATATTGATATTTCCCATAAAATACATGACCATTTCCAAGCAATGTGATATAAGTAGTAATTAGAAAAAAAAATCTGAAGCATCTACTGTATTCAAAAGACTATAATAATTAAAAACCGATCGATTACCCGTTGTGAAGTAGTCACGAAATATTTGCTGAGAAAGATTGGAAGCTATTTTTCAATGAGTCTACAATATTTACTTTTGTATTATGCTATAAAATGTCAAACATTCATGCGTCAATGATCCATAGTTAGTGCTTGTAAAATTAGTGTGATTTGTCGTCTGGGCTCCGTTATCCCGAGTTATTCGATGTAGTATAAGAAAGCAGTCACAGGAGCAGGTATTCCTTCAATTCACATCCACATTTCCGGACACCTTACAGGTGGAAAGAAAACACAAACAGATGCAAATCCATGACAACTAGCTAGAGAGAGAGAAGAAGAGAGAAAGACGGCATCACTTTACATACTGTCAATTTGTTGACCGATGATTCCAGCATCGATGTAAACATAATTTTGAGACATCACACGCATATAGAGTAGAGGGTCAATGTTTTCTGACAGTGAACCTTGACTGAACACTTGGAGACACCCCCAGGACTCAGAGATGTCGGTATCCAGGGAAAGCTATGTGCCATTAGTGACTCCCTCATTGCCCGACATCAACGTATGGTCAAGTTACGTCCCACAAAACTACGTGACGACAGGTGTCGCTAGCTCCATTCAGTGGGAGAGTCCTGATGACGTAGTCAGCGCCGCCACCAAGGATCTGGTGCAACGTATCAAGACATTTGCGGTTGTCCCGCTGTGTGTTTTCATTGGTGGAACCACAAACTGTCTCAACATGGCTGTTTTCTTCAAGCAAGGTGTTCATGAAAGAATTAACATGTGTCTCTTCACTTTGTCTTTTATTGACTTCCTGTATCTCATGTTTATTTTTTTCCTCTACGGGGAGAGAACTGTTGGCTTCTCGGAGCAGCCGCCACGGTCAGTAGATCATTTGTAATTAATTATCTGTCGTATATATTTCTTTGCCGAGCATATGGGAAAACTAGATCCGCTTCTTTCTTTTAATAATTTACATTTTAATTACTTTTAAGCATCAATTTTATTTTATATGTTACTTTTATAAAAAAAAATCACTTGTTTATTTTTCCTGCCAACTTTTCAGAATAGGTCCTGTCTACACGTTTGCAACGAATAACCATTTGCTGGGTCTGTATGGCCTGGCATGGACGTCGGCTTTCCTGTCGGCAGTGGTGGCCGTGGAGCGATGCTTTTGCATCATTAACCCTCTCCTTTCTAAGACTGTCTTACAAACTTCCACGTTGGCAGTTTTCATTTGTATTAGCTGTGCTGTTATCATGGCTGGATACTTCGTGGTATCGGAAAAATGGATAACAATAAGTATGTACAATCCTGAAAACAACTCGACCTTCACCCTGCTGACCACTAGCTCCTACTACCGCCATAACAAAAAAATCGTGGACATCTTCGATGGTCTGGTCTATGGCCTCCTCCTGCCTGGAGTGAACAACCTCGCTGTGGCCTTCAGTACCGGGGTCATGGCCGTGCACCTGAAGAGAGCCGCGAGCTGGAGGGACAAGGCTTCGTCAGGTGTGTCCACCAAAGAGCTCCTCCTGACCAAGATGCTCGTCTGCTTGTCCATTCAGTACAACACATTTTGCATTCCCAATTTTGTTTTTCGCATCACGTGTATGTTTGTGGACGATCTCAGTGCAGCAGGTAAATACTTCAATACCTTTCTCTTGATATATAGCATCAATGAAATGGTGTCCTTTCTTAACTCTTCTCTCCATTTCTTCATTTATGTTTCTTTCGGATCAAGGTACAGAGAAACATTGAAAGATTTGTGTTCGCTTAATTATTGGTGAGGGTGTTCTGTTCTTCTTGACCACTTATTTTCAAGGTAAAATCAAACATTTTCCTTCTTATAAAAGATTATACAAAGTTTAAAAAGTCAATCGTTCTTTTTGTAACTTTACGCTTCAAAGGTTTCAAGAGACATAAGGCTAGCTTATTCTTTTTGATATTGCTGTATGTAGTCATCCATAGGAAGATTCCCTTAGGGTTTTTTTAACTGATTCGGAATAATTAGTATCAATATAACTTCTAGTTCGCTACGTGACCGGGTGTTTAATGTGGGTATATAATGATAAATAACAATCAATAGAAATAATAAAAGAAATGTACATTTCTATAGCGCTCTACCACAACACTAGGGTCATGCAGTGAGTGCTCAAGGAGCTCAAAGGAACACAGAAAATGATGTTTATAATGGTTGGCAAATATACTGCTGTTAACAATTTCCAGTCGATGCGATGTTTATTTGCCAAATAATGGGGATCTGGGGTAGAACGACAGTTCGATGAGGCAAAGCTCGCAGCCGTTGTTAGCATCTTAATATTTGATCAACTTGTCGTCTTATGTAAGGGACGGGAGCTAATGAGGGTCTTTTGTTTAGATTGGGTCCCATGGCAACAGCCAATCAACATTTCACAGTTTTCTTAGAGCCGTGTGGAAACCAGAAAATGGGGGTGAAAATTCTGTTTTTCCTTTTTCCTGTATGTGTGTGCCAGCGCGTGTGTAGGAGGACCATTTGTAAAAACTGTAACGAAAGTATTAGTTCTTATTTATTGCTCTCTCTCTATATATATATATGGGGTGTGGCATATCCCGGTGAAATGTAAAGACAATAAGAAAAACATCACTTTGCTCATTTCTCTGTTTCTCCAACGAGTCGTTCCTGTAACAAAGGAGATTTTTGTGTGATGGCTTTGTGTACAGTTATTAACGAATATCTTGCATCACTACTAATCTTCACACTTTTAATGTTCTCTCCGCCAGCTGTTATTTCAGAATGGATGGCTGGCGCTGCAGGGTACACCCTGTACACTACTTGTCTCCATGTGTGACAAACAAGTTGGGGCGGACATTGCAGGCAGTTGTTTGCTCGTCGCGGATATTCTCGTGTCTCACTTTTATACCCACGATGTAAGATTGGAAGGTAGCTGATTAACACGGGTCTTTCATGTGAAAATCCTAATACGAAATGCAGACATGCGGTTGAGTTTGCGATCAGAAGTTCTCTCTTCCTATCGCTTACAACATAAGCATAATTGTTCTTTTTGAGTTTTTAGATATTTATCATCTGGAAAGCAAATAATGCTAACTTTTCTTCTGCCTTTCTTGATTTACTTAAGTGGCTATATAATACAAATATGATCTTTATCATCCATCTCTTTGCGTTCATATATCTCGTTAAAAGCAACTGAATGTCTAAGACTGACCCTCATCCGGTTTAACTGCCGACCAGCGCGTGTTGCGCATGCGCTGAAAAATTGAGGAAATACCTTCATTCGAAAAGTTTTGCATGAGAACTGGAATAAACCGATTATCACACACATACAATTGCACTGTGATAAATATATTGCTAAATGTGAGATAAAAAAACCTACCTCGCAGAATATCAAGGCGTTCACTTGGTACAAAAGATTTCATTTCATAGAAGTAGTAGAGACTGTTGGTGTTTGTTTCTCAAAGAGTGTCAGCAGGTGTATCGGATGCAAGATTCAAACCCTCACCCCATGAATATCAGGATCTTTACTGTCTTGGACTCAAGCAGTTCGTTACTACTGCGCCTCGTCACAACTGTCGGAGTCCAGACGCGCCACGAAGTAGTCCCACCAGTTCCCAGTAACAGCAGGCAGTAGAAAAACCACTTCTAGCTTTTCTGAGGAGTTTAGACGCACCAACGATTCGTGTCGACTACAGTTGTTTACATATTTTAGTAACATTTTAGACACGAATTAAATATAAAAACTAGCTTTCAGTCGAGTACTGAAACAACAGGGTGCTTTACCATGACAACGTGAATGGCGTGAGCATTTGAGTTTCATTTCAAAAGTATTTTTCTAAATTAGCGTTTTAATCAGAGCCATCAACAAAGTCTGTGTTGCAGAAAAGCAGGAATAGTTTAGTTTCTTGTGTTCACCTGTTATGATGTCAATAACAATATGATTTAATTAAAATACTTCATTCCCGATAAATTTGAGTTGCTGGGGCCTGACGGCTCAAGTTCTCAGAATGACAAACCTCTTCAAGCTGATCACCTGAAGGGAAGCAGTCACTGTGATGCAGTTTGTGTTTAGCTGTCTACATTATGGGTTCATATTTCCTGTAATCAGTGTTTTATTATTAACTGGAAAGAAAACGAACAGAAATATTTCACGTGAAAGAAGTCTAAGTATAGCTAAAATTTAATGATAGGCCCGGTGTAGTCATTCGTGAATAAAGTGTCCGAGAGAGCTCTTCTATCAGGGTTAGTATTTTTGTGCGGGCGGTTCTGTTCCATCGCTGATACCTTCCCCAGCCATTTGAGGATCCAGGTACTGTACTGTACCTACTTGACAACAGCGGGAAACACGATGGGTCACACGGTAGCGAACCGCCTACCTTGGGTTGGGACGTCCTGGTCTCTGGATGCAGTATTTCAGCACGCGCTGCCCCAAATGTCTTGCTACATTTAAAAACTGCATAAAATAATATTTTATTTATACTTAATTTGGAATTTTTTAAAGTCTAATTATGAATGGTGATGTAACAGAAATGACCATTTGCGGGTGTCTGAATGAATGGCTCGTGTATGGTCTTCGTGTGCTCACAGTGGGCCGTCCATTTTCTAAATAGCATTCTATATGTTTGGTTTGTTGGGTCTTGCTAAATTTATACATAAAAATTCAAAAGTATTAAATTTTGGGTTAAATATTTGAAACACAAGTATTATTATGAAAATTTTTCTTCAAATGGTAGCGGAAGTTTTGGGCCACTCTGTATTCGAAGAAATGCAGACTACACTGACCAGCTGTAAATATTCCATTCAACAGATAGCTTTAATCATGGGATGCTCACTTCTCCTACAGCTCGGCATCTGTATCATCCCAATGTTAGGATGTAATATCACAGTATGTGTTAAAATGCAAAGCAAACTGATCAATTGTAATTACTATTATGGATATAAGATTTTATAGCCTTCAATATTAGACCTTTTATAAAATTTTATAGGAAATTTATAGCAACTACAACAATTGTGGGAGACAACTAACCTATTGATAGCTGACTTGCGTCTTTGGCAATAAATGTTCCCACGAAGTTGGACTCTTGCCCAACCCGTGAACAGAATGAGATAGAAACGAATGGATTCAATTCACAAAAAAATACACTAGTTCCCAAAATATAGGTTTATGAGTTGATAGCCTCTGAATATTACAATTCTCACCTACACTTTGGAGAGTCATCCTGACCTCACTATCAGCGATGAAGTTAACGAGACAACAGAGTGGTTGAATGTTTCTCTTATCTTTTCTCGCAAGATTTTTATTGCTTTTTGTTTCTAATTCTCTATTTCGAGTGTCAGGTGTCATTTATCTAAATTGTTGTCCCCTACCCAGCCCCATCCTGGTGATGGTTGTGTTTGGTCACAGCTTTAGTTCGGTTGCTGGGAAGCGATGTCAGAGAGTTTTGTTCTGCGGGTAGCGCCATCTTCTTGGTCATACTGCCTGTCCTCGTCCACCCGTTTAATACAGTGATCAGGCAGGAGAAGTAACTGTGACACACGGGTATTTAATCAGCGAGTGTGTGTACTTGTGGTTAAGGATTCCGGTGGTTTAACCACTTGGTTATCTTGCTCCTGGTCTGGGTTTGTGCAGATGCTTTTGAGTGATTCAAAGAGTCGTTGCCTTGAATATCGCGGAGTTCAAGAGTCTGGATGCAGGTGTCCCTCAAGAAGAAAGAGTGCTGTGCAAGAAATGCTTACATGTTCACTTATGGCGGTAACATGTGATTCTCAAGTAGTTGTGGTAGTTATTATTACTTCTGACGATAGACTACATTTACACATTCCCAGACTTTGTACTCAATAAGAAAATATGGAATAAGAAAGTGTGATGCTGCGGGAATGTGTCCTGTTAAGGCCTGTATAAAGTATGCCAGATAAGGTTCGTAACTCCTTTAACACCCCTTGTTGATGATATTACTTTTATTAACATCCTGCCCACGCAGTTACTTTTTGTTCTGAGCGCGAAATACAATTTCCACCCGAATCAAGGTGTCTACCGCAACTTAATGTATGTCTTGAGGCCCAAGAGCAGCTCATTGCAAGAAGTAAAAATGACCTCCTTGCAAGAAGATGCTTTGTTTTAAGCATTGACAAAACTGTAAAGAAGATAAACGGCATTTCTTTGCACAGCAAAGACCTTAAACTACAAATTTCTACCCGAACGAACGAAATAAAAGAAAAAACAAAACTGTAAAAAAATTCCCGTAATTTCGTTATGGCTTTGATTGTAATTTTCGTCATTACAATAATACTGAGGCTTTTCGGTAAAACGGTAAAAAAAACTGTTTTCCTTGCCTACGAATGTTGTTCAAACAGTTATTTGAAAGCCACTTACCACACAGACCACCATTTCGCTCGCCATCTTTCCCCTGTTTTAGGAGGCCGGGTAAAGATGCTCGTCGTCCGGCGATGAATGGTCGATGATGCGCGCGACAAACACCGATAATGAACTCTCTTGGTACTCTCGTGCTTCCGCTGTCATTACTCGCCTTTCTTTAATCACCGGTGATTAGCAACCACGCGCGGCGTGTCACGTGACCGGCGTGAACAAATCACGTGAAAGGAGTTTATTACTTTTCTGCTTTTCCTTAGCAAGAGAGTAGCAGCGGAACTCACTCTGGGTGTCGAAGCAAAACGAACATAACTTGAGAAACGGAATCGCGGAGGATTTACAAGATACTGGAAATAGAAGATCTTTGAATTAAAAAAGTCTTGTTTGTTTTTATTAAAAATAGTCTTTTGAATTTTTGTTATCTTCGTGTGTTATCTTGGTCTGGATGGAGAAATCAGCTCAGCGTGGCTGTGGTCGGTAAGAACAGAGTGCATCAACAATCTGTTGATGTCGTCAACATCCATTCCTTATACTTGTGAAAGATTAGGGCCCCTACAACACAAACTCCTCGCAAACTTTGTTTGAGAGAGTGGTCAAAGGTCACCACATAGTCAAGAAAAGTGTGAGAATGACAGTCTTTCTCTATAATACACACTTAGGCTGATCAGAAGAGTGTTGCGTGTTTCCGTCAACACAGACACTACTCCTTCTTTTATAGAAGAGTTTATTATTTTATTACACTTCCTTTAATTTGATACCTTCATCTCTTATGAAGTCTTTTTTCTTTTGGAGAGAAACGTAAGGGTTATATGAAAAGGTTGAAATGATCTAGAATCTACATCACAGCTTTCAGGGTAGGAGTACAGCAGAGGCTAGCAACTCTATTTTATTTACAGAATTTAAATAGAACAGAGGGGAAGAAAAGGAGAAGGAAGAAAAAAAACTAGAAAAAAGCCTAGGACAACATCAAATATATACTGAGTGCGTGCGTGTGTGTGTGTGTGTGTGTGCGCGCGGGGTGGGGGGTATGTAAAAATGTATGTAGAAATGAGTGTGTATTATTGTGTGTACGTGTGTCTGTGCTTGAATATATGTGTGTACGTGTATGTCTATAGGTCTGTGTGCGTGGTCAAAATATTTGCACATGAGCGCGTCTGCTGAACGCAAAATATTTGACTGCAAAAAACACTTTTGTAAACTAAACAGGCAAAAGTACCTAAAGAGCAATTTACACACTAATTAGAATATTTACAGACTGCAATGTACACACTAATTGGAATATTGACAGACTGCAATCTCAGCCACGCCCTCCACCATCATTATCTTTGCACAAATATGTCCTGCTAGTGTGCTGCCACCTGTAAGACTTTAAAAGATGAGAAGGTTGTCATTAGTTGTACTTTATTGTAGCGACCATAAAAGCCTTAACAAATCACATATCTTTGAAAATATTTTTAAACGGTTCTGACAGTTACAAGTAGTGAGCTGCTTTCAGTAACTGGGTTTTCATTTCCTTCTCTTCTGCACTTCTCTCATTACAGTAGAGTACTCAAGCCTGTCTTCTTTGTTTGTTCAAATAAGTGCCACACTCACTGTTCATTGTGCTGAAGACAATCGACGGTTAGGATATTAAACAAACAGCAATGCCTTCAGCTCCATTGCAGCATGCACGTCGCTATTCTGGAGGATATTGTCAATTGTGAGACTGAAGTGTCTAGGACATGAAAGGTACGTATATTAGTAAGGAAGAAGACAGGAAGATACAGGTGTAGACAGACAGACAGACAGACAGACAGACAGACAGACAGACAGACAGACAAACAGACAGACAGACAGACAGACAGACAGACAGACAGACAGACAGACGAATAGACAGTTGTAAACTCGCACAAAATTACCATTTACGACAATAATGATGTAACGTGTCGAATGTTAATTCGCACACACGCTCACGCACGCACACACGCTCACGTACGCACGCACACAAAGACTACTGATTGAGAGTCCACAACGGGTGCGGCTGTAAACGTCTCCACCTGTCCAAACTGAAGAGTTTTGAGAAAACAGTTATGGCAGCGTCTGCGGAAAACGTCATCACAGCCCACACGACGTCATCATCGCCTCACATCATTTTTGACGGAAGTGACGTCCCACACAACTGCGTGACGTCAAGCTCCGTGCTGTGGCAACGTCCCGATGATCCAATCAGCGCCGCCACGGAGGAAGTGGTGCAGCGTGTCAAGACGACGGTAGTGGCGCAGCTGTGTTTTCTCATTGGTGGAGCGAGCAACTGTGTCAACATGGCGGTGTTCCTGAAGCAGGGTGTTCACGAGAGAAACAACATGTGTCTCTTCACCTTGGCTTTGGTCGACTTGCTGTATTTGTTGTTCATCTGTTTCCTTTACGGGGAGAACACCTTCGCTTTCTTTGGGCAGGTACCAAGGTCAGTGTGCCACTGCGGTCAGGTGGTTCTGATTTATTTCTGTCATTCCCTCCGTGCATTTACATGGATCACAAGTTTTGTTCTGTAAGAACATTTTCTGTTTGATTATTGTAGCTGTTTTATTTGTTATCACAGTCTTTTTTATGAAATAAAGTACAAATCTGTTTAATAAAGATTACACATGAAAAGCCACAAACAAACGTTAATTTTACAAAAATTATAAATAAATATTTTTTAAGGAAAATTGTTCAAAGAAAAATGTAAGTTAACAGAAGTAAGGCCTATGAAAATGTTGACTTGTTGCTTTCTTACACGTTACATTTTCCATTTTGTTTTAAATAAGAAACATCTTTCTAGCGATTATAGACCTGCTCCATTTCCAGCCATTGATGTAAAAAACAATGTTTTCTCTATCACTTCCCTTTGTTATACGTACTTGAACTTTCTAAAGTTTGCTCGTTGATCTTTTCATTTTCATTCATCGACGAAATATGTTTGTGGATTAGTTCCTAAACCGAAGTGAATGAGACAAATCAAGTGGTTCCTTCTGTCCTATTTGTATTTTTGTTTTCTTGTAATTATTCCTCTCGTGAGCATTTATAATGTTTCTTTGAGAAGTTTATCTAAAGTTTTCATTGTAATTGATTATTTACCATCCCTCTTTCATTCAGAATAGGCCCTGTCCACGCGTTTGTGGTAACTAACCACTTACTGGGTCTGTATGGCCTGGCATGGACATCAGCATTCCTGTCGGCGGTGATAGCAGCTGAGCGATGCTTCTGCATCCTTAACCCTCTCCATTCCAAGACATTCTTAAGAACCTCAACACTGGCCTTCTTCGTCGCCATCAGCTGTGTTGTTATAATTGCTGGCTTTTTTGTGGTGTCGGAAAAATGGACAACAGTGTGTATGTACAATCCTGAAAACAACTCGAGCTTCACCCTGCTGACCACCAACGGGTACTACCGCCGTAACAGGAAAATCGTGGACATCTTCGATGGACTCATCTATGGCCTCCTCCTGCCTGGAGTGGACAACCTCGCTGTGGCCTTCAGTACCGGGGTCATGGCCGTGCACCTGAAGAGAGCCGTGAGCTGGAGGGACAAGGCATCGTCAGGTGTGTCCACCAAAGAGCTCCTCCTGACCAAGATGCTCGTCTGCTTGTCCATTCAATACAACTTGTCATCCGTTCCAAACTTTGTTTTTCGCATCACGTGTATGTTTGTGGAGGATCTGAGCGAAAACGGAGGATATCGTAACACATACTTTCTCATGCGGAGCATCATCGAAATGGTGTCCATTCTCAACCCCTCCCTCCACTTCTTTGTTTATATTTCCTTTGGGTCAAGGTACAGAAAAACACTCAAACACCTGTGTGCACTGCGTCACTGGAAAAACCGTTAGTGGCCATCTTCACTGATGTTAAAGTGAAATGTCAAATTTCTCCACCATTTTAACCGTATATGTGATCCCTGTTGACATACAGCTGTTGAGTATAACACCCGTAGCTTTGAACAGCTTTAGAGGGTTAGTTTAGGACATTTTATATCGGACTGTTCGTTACAAGTTTGTAGACAGGAGGATTCTGATGCACGTAGCCTTTATTCATCCTTCATAATAGTAATTATCGATGAATTGTTATTTAAAACGGTATTAAAGTTGGGAGCGGCCAGTGGACAGTATAGAGAAGTCACTGACAACATAAACAACTCCATGTCTGGCAAGCAAATCACGTGTGTGTGGCTTTCATGACTAAGTGCATGAAGCTTATGATGGAGAAAATCATTCATTTTAAGCGCTTTTGTATAAATTCTGTTTTTCATTTTCTACATATCCCAGTGCTGACTACATGTCTTTCCCTACCACCACTACCCCGTCGCGAAATACCCTGATTATTGAATGAATTGTGAAGGGACGGACACTGTCCGACACGTGCAGCATCCTAGCGCCATCTTCATCTGCTGTCACGTGGCGCCAGGCAGTTGACCTCACTGTCCTTTATGCCCCTGCTTTTAAAATTATCCTCTATATCCCCCCCCCCTACTCTTATTATTAGTACATTCCGGACACCTTCATGGGCGACAGCTGTTCTGACTCCACGCGCTATCATGTCTCGTAATGAACATTCCTTGCTAGTCCCTCAAACATTGTTATTGTTATTCACTTAATATACATTTATGTTGCTGTGAAAAATGTTTCTAGATTTACTGAAATTTGTGGTGGGTTTGGCGAGCCGGATCAGAAGACCTTCCCCACCCCGGATGTAGGCCGTTGAAAATTGAAATTGAAAAGCATAGACCGCCGTCTTTCCTGCGGATTACAGACTCGTCGATTCTTCATGGACCATTTTGTTAAAATAATCGGAAGCGAAAAGAAGCCTGAGGAAAAATATGGCTGCCGCTTTCGGAACCTCCCCTGTTACGGTATTGTTGATGTTTTCAATTTCCCGTAACTACGAAAGGAAGTACTAACAAGATTTGACACAAACCTACTTAAAATTCGCTTTGGTGAGCTGAAAAGGTTGTAAATTGGGTGGAAGTACAAGATAAACAATCTACAGGCGATGGTGGGCTCTCAGTGAGCGAGTCTTGTCGCGATGCCGTGTGTCGCTGTAGACAACAACGCCATGAGTCGTCTGCTCCGAGTCTTGTCTCCAGTGTCGGCAAGGACTGGACTGCGGCCATCAGCTGGTGGCAGGCTGCTTCCTGTCCCCCAGACTTCAGAGTTGGCAATACATTGGGGAACTCGATGCTCAGTGGGTTGTCAATGTAGTTATTTTATCTGTAAGGTGTTTTTCTTATTTCCAACACTTGTTTCCAAAGCAATATTTTATGTGACAAACTATAAATTGCACTCTTTCTACAATAGCTGAAGAATAATAATAATAATAATAATAATAATAATAATAATAATAATAAGAAGAAGAAGAAGAACAACAACAACAACAACAACAACAAGGAAAAAACCGTGTGATTTTTATAGTGCATAACCACGCTCAGGAAGGCGTATGCTAGAGTACGAAGAACGGAAGGAGAAACAGCTATGCAGACAAATAATAAAAGACAAAGAAGACACAAAGAGGAAAGCACATACGTGGTTGAGTGTGTATGTGAGAATGTGTTTGCGTGTGTAAGAGCGCACGCTTGTAGTCATTTGTTGAGGGATTCCGGAACAATGTTGGTTCAATTTCCGACACACTTCAACGGATCCTTAAAACTGTAAATTTTTAATTGGCTGAACTTGGACTGGTCCTGTTGATGAACACCGTCAAGCGATGTGAAACCTTTGTTAGAGCTTACAGCTATGTATAGTCTGACAATGGGAGCTTGTAAAACTCTCTGGATGCACAGGTTTTTGTTTGTTTGATTGTTTGTTTGTTGTTTGTTGCTTTTTGTTTCTTTTGTTTTTTGTTGTGTTTTTTTTTGGTTTTTTTTTTTTTTTTTTTTTTTTGTTCACGGCTCAAAATTCTGTCTGTATTCAGGTCTGTGGAAGTCGACTATCGAGAATTACATCCCCTAAAATCCAAAACCAATTTTTTTTTTTTTGAATTCGGTTATAATAATTAAACGAAATTTAATTTTTTTTAAAAGCCTGATCTGCTGTCAACTCTTATGTATCTTGACACCAGTGTAGACTGGCTGAGAACAGCGAGAGCAGAGGGTGAGTCTGTTAATGTAGTCGACGTCCACTTTGCTGTCGCATGGTTGTGATGGATTAGCGTTCCTTAATCGTTGTCTGGGATCGCAAATCTCATTTGGGTGAGTGGTCAAACGTCACCAGAAGGTCGAGAGAAAGGTCAAAATCGAAGTCATTGATAGAATACCAACCCACTCTGTATTCATTCGTCTTGTAAGACATCGAAGCAGTCCACACAAAGCGAGAAAATGAGTAAAATAAAGAGAAATAAACTTTTGTGTATTGTGACACATCGCACTTCACGAAGCTACGATATATATATATACGAAATATATAACCGTGTTATATTTACATGTAATATTCCATTAGCACAACTGGATCTCAATAGTATAAGCTATTCATGTTGCTTACTAAATTCCAGTCTCCATAGTGGTGCCACTAGGATCATTAAAACACACACAAACGTGATTCTTGTATTTTAACTGAGGTTCGACTGGCCGACTCCCAGGCCCCAGTGCCTAATACCGGCAGCTGGTGGTGGTGAGAAGATTATTCACTTGTTTTAACAAAATTGCTGGTGGAACGAAGAAAAGAACTCATCAACACACACACACACACACTATGTACTTTTAAAAATGTCTTTGAATAAGTTTTTATTTTATCAGTAAGCTCTTGACACTGTTCCACAAGAAATAAAGTTGCTGTAGCGATTGCGCCTCGCTACATGGGAGGTTCATTCAGTTTAAAAGTCCCCACTCCCCAAAAAAAAAAAAAAAAAAAAAAAAGTTAGGTATGCCATGTACCTGTCATTCGCTGACTAAATTAAGCTCGTCGTAAGCGGGTAGAAAACATTTTATCTCACCTGGTCTGGGTTCTGTGTTGCCATTAAGCTACAAGTAAACTTAGCAGCAATTACGGTTGTTATTCAAGCTGGTGCTATTCCTGTTCTTGTCGTATTGACCTGCCTCCTCCAGTTACCACCAAAGTTTGGATCGATCTACGATCGTCTGCACGGGTGGGGAGGTAGGGGCGGGAGGGCAGGAAATCTCCACATCACGTGAGCACCGAGCCATAGGAAGCAAACTGCTCAAGCGTGGACGTCCTGGCGAGACGAGCACCGAGTGATGGACGACTGTCACGCTTGGCTGGATGCGGGGGGAGGAGGGATAAGAGGCCTGCCACACTAGCAAGTGGTCAGATAATGTTTGCTAGATCACTGGGCTTGTCCTGAACCTTGAATGAGGGTTGATTGTGTTTCTGTTCAGTCGATAGCTATAGCTACTGGCAGACACGGCATTCCTGTTCTCAAGGATCTTTCTGCAGCTTTGCTGTCAAATCTTCTGAAAGATTTATACAGCACTTGACCCACTTCATTGCCAGGACAAGCCCCAGACTGAGACGTTTATCGCAAAATAAGAGAAGTTCAAATATCTTCAAGGACCAACTGGAAGCGAAGCCTTTGTCCAGGAACTGAAAGAAGTCTTGTTAACCCATTGCCAAGGAGGGGATCATGCTGCTCAACAATGTCCTTTTGTGTCATCTTCTTCGACTTTCAGAATGTTAAATGCAGGGAACTTTATTCAGCTGAACTCCGTCTGGTTATCTAAGCCACTCGTCACATGTTCCGACAGGCGACAAAGTTGTTTTTTTGTTGTTTTTTTTTTTGACACCTGGTGGTGTTTCTTACATAGTGCGAGAAAATGAGAACCTCCGGCATTTATTTACACCAATCAACACAATATTAGTCCATTTTCTAACCATTTCTTTCACTTTATTCTATTCATTAGTAGTGAATAGTTGTGATCATAGTCTATTGACCAGATCGCCTGCAGATTAATGATGCTGCCCATCTTTACTGTGTCCTGATCCCTCTTCGGGTCGTTTGTCATTGTCTTTTATTACAGCTGTGGACGGTTGTTTCTCCTTCCGTCTTCCAACTAATTAAAATAAGACCAGACTAATTATTTTGCCTTGTTTAAGGCCACTGGAACATTGTGTAGACATAATAAAACCACCATACACTTCACCCTAAATACTTTCTCTGTGCACCACGTGCCATGATTGAGAGCACAAAACATAGTCGATGGCTTGCTAGAAATCTGTGAAGGCTACATATAATTTCTTATTCTGCTATCTTTTAAGATGTGTTCTTGTACCATTGCAAATAGTGTCACAAAATGATGAATAGTGGATTTTTGCGAGATTCTGCTCGAATTTCCCCCAAACGTTTGTTTATTGAAGGCACCAATTGGTTATTGGAGGTGCTTCTTGAGATTGAAGGCATGCAGTTTGCTGCATATACTAGGAAGAGAAATGCCTCTGTAGTTATTAAGATCTGCAATATTCTCTTTCTTATAATGGGTGAATGATGGCTTCTGATCGTTTTTCTGGAAATTTATCTGACAAGATAAATGATTAAATAACTCAAGCAAAGAAAGGGAGGAGAGTAGGGTCAACACTCTGTTTCAGCAGTTCTGGTATCAGCCTATCAGCACCAGACGATTTGTCTTACTCTTTCAGCTCTTCCTTCTTGTGGGTGTAATGTCTATCAAGTAAGTCCTCACTGCTAGATTGTTCTTCATTGCCGTTATCTATCGTCACCATGAGTATCTGTGTAGCTGAGTCCTGATTGTCTCTGAATGATGCTTCTAAGAGGTTGTACCATTCTTCCATTGGTTTACTATTTCGCTCCTATGTTTTAGGCTTTAAAAGCTTCAAAAGTTTTTTAAGGGGCTCGAAGCGTGCCTACTATTTTCTGTATTCCTATTTTGAAATGGATTTTCTTTTAAGAAGTAAACTTTCTGTAAAGTCTCGTTTCAACTTTAGATAAAGGTGTTTTTTCTGCGCATGTCTACTTAACTAAACGTATATAAGGTGGTCGTTTTCGTCACCGTTGCAGTTTTTATTCAAAATCAGAAGATTAAAAAAAAAAGTTCTAAACGAAGTTTGCCACAATCGCTTGCAGTCTGGCTCTGGGACTGTCTGGTTGTGGTGGGTCTGCTTTAAGGTCTGTATGTACTGAGGTTTCACATTCAAGTCCCCGCATATAGTCACTGAGGTCTCCTCGAATGTTTTCAAAATCTGCAGGAGGCATACATTATTAATGTTAGACACCTCGCAGAAAGGAAAGTCGACGGGAGGTAAATATGTGCAAATGAGGTACGGGCCGAACAGCAGTAAACAAATTCCTATCACAATAATTATGCCCATAATTTATGCCAATTCTTCTAATAAATCTTCGAAAGCGTTTCTTCTGCTTCAAAAAGCATTAGAGAAAGAGAGATGAAAGAAATGATAGAAAGAAGAAAATGGAAGAGATAGTTTTCCGTATCAAATGTATTACAGTGTGGGGCCATTAAGCCGCGGTCCAGTCATCCGCGAATTCGCTTAATCCGCACAAAATGCTTGGATCCCAATTTTTGACTTAGTGGATCATACGGACCAGGACATGGCCTCAAGCACTCGAGACAGGTGTTGACAGGTGCTGACAGGTGTTGACAGGTGTTATTTTGACATTTCGAATGTCCGTGATTGACATGTTATCTCCTATCGCGGATTAAATATTTAAATGCGGGCTTATAACTTCAAAGAGGTATTTATAGAAGATTAGTCTTTTATTCATCAATAAACAATAAAATAACATAATTAAATTCAAATATTAATCTGTTTTATCCACGCTGAGAGTCAGCGTTATGGAGGCCGCCATTGTAACCGATTCACACCTTACAATGATACAAAGTCTACCCGGGGTAAATTTATGCAGAATATAAAAAAATGTTTGAGCCGCGGACCACCTGAGTCGCGGTTAATCAGTTGAGACCTCAATCATCACGACTTAATGGCCGACACTGTATACCCCACTCATATCTGGTAACCGACAGCCAGACAGATGCTGGTGCTCAAACAAGTTTTTAACTCCACTGTTTTCAAACTTTAAAATGTCTTCTTCAAGTAAATCTTTCGTAATTAAGTTTAATTTTTTTTTTTTTAATTTATCCTAACCTTTTAGTCAGCATCTCGTGATGTATTTTGATCAAGTCTTTATAGTGTTTTTCAGTTCATATATGAGTGTAAAAATATATTTTGTGAAGTTTTTATAAAAGTTTACACGCAGAGTTCAGACTTTTGTCTCCTGGTGTTCGTCTTTTAATGACATTTCTCGCCTCATCATCTGCCAGAGATTACAGAAGGACACGCGCTAACAAGACATCCTCTAAAGACCAATCATCTCCTTGCATACGAATGAGCGCAGGCGGCTGCCCACTCCAAGCTGTTTATTTGCAAAACATGTCAGCACCGAAGCACATGAGATGAACACTACTCACCCCGAGGCGACAGCAGGATGCCAAGACACGAGGGGAGATTAGCCTGGCGTCCGCACCTCGGACAAGGGAGAGAATCAACGACTCGTGGTCAGTGTGGTGCCGGGTGGACAGACTAGACACGTGATACAACGACTGGTCTCATCAACACTAACTCATCGGGAGCCTCGATGTGACCACACGTCTGCACCTTTCTCACCAACCTCTGTTCGCTCAAACAACCTCCAAGTCAAAAGAGTAAACATCTTTTCTCTCATTTGATTTCCTCCTTTGCTGGGTAAATACTTTCCTCTGTACCAGTATACAATCAAAGTATCAGACTGGTAACGAAAAATTCTTATTCTGAGATTCCTCTGGCATGAATTTTAGAAAGGTCAAGGCCTTATGAAGCCATAGTCAGGCCTCCAGCAAGGAATGCAAACCGGTAACAATGGCTACAGCACCGAGAATCAACTTACAGCATCTCCGAGCACCCGGCTCCCCTCCATGCCATCCTTACTTTCATACCATCCTTAACTTTCCCTTTGCAAATCTTTGCAGCAGATTAACCCTCTCTTCACCCACTCCGTCTGTTGAACATTATCTACAGATGGAAGTTGTTTCCTACAAAACAACAACAACACTCACTTGAGGAGTACTCCAATGTGCTGAGCAAACACCTCAGAAGTGTTGATTAAGCGAGGGACTTATTCTTGCCTCCACTCTCTCACGGAACAGAACAGGAATCATCAGAGACCGACAAGAAAGCTCGCAAATTAATTAAGAGTTCCCGTGACAGCAGCAGCTGGTCTGTATCCTCTTGATTGTTCTTTCAAAGATGGCTTCTTGCCCTCGTTTACGTCAGCGAGGAGATAAAAAGGTGTAACGGCGAAAAAGAATGAAGCGGGTGGATGGAGGACTGAAGGAGGGTGGGAGGGGACATGCATTAGGAACAACAGGGTGTAACGTCCATCGAGAAAAGCATCTTAGAGGTCAGCTTCCGGAAGAATGAATTTATCCAGTCGGGTCGAACTATGATGGGAGATAAGACTGCTGGCCAGGCCAAATGATGGAGCCAGACCGCGGCGGCGAGTCACGGAAGCAAAAGGAATGAGTCTGTTACTGGACAGTTATTGCTGTATCGCCTTCATTCGTTTGGCACCCGTCACACCCACCAGGGGGCGCTGTGCGACCACGGGAGATCACTCTTACACTCCGTCGAGTATTTTACGGTTGCGTTCCCTGTCTGAGCGCATTCTCATCTCCTTATCTCCAGCGACAAGCTTCTTCTATCGGACCCACAAGGACAGCTTATGAGACCTCTAATTAAGGGAATCGAGCAAAGTTTTCTTGCTCCCATGGGAAGAAGATGCGTATGTGCACTCACTTTTTCGGCGGAACCTTCAGATTTTTACTCTGGTGGGACTTGGGATTACAAAAAAGTACTTCCACCAGTTCTTTCTATGGAGCGTCGACCAACATTCAATAAAACAGAGTAATCATTCGAAATTCAGAGGATCTGAGAAAGCAGAGAAAATGTTACATGTTAATGATCACTCGAAACTGTCGACATTAGTCGTAACTTAGTATAGGCACTGGTCCTTAAAAAATCCTGAAAGACAAATTTATACAACAGGGTCACAAAGTCAGACACAAATGAAGGAAACGAAGAGACGGAAAGTGTATTCATCTCTCATGTGAACCTCATCTGATTCAGCGCAGTCAGTCAATTCATTTAGATGGACACGTATTGCGTTTTGTAAAAACTCTTTTCCTTCCTCTTATTATTATTATTGAGTGATGCTTATCTAACAAAATATTACCTTACCCAAAGGTCTTCTTAACCGAGCAAACATCAACTGTTGAAGAAGTTTGGCAAAGTCGGGTGTGGAGGTCTCAGGAAACCAGTGGTTTTGGAGGGTCCAAGACATTGCAGCTTTGGTCAACAGGATGGCTGAGGTACCCAGCCTTGTTTGCCAATAATACATTGACCGTTCTTCTTTCGTTGGTGTACCCGGGGCCATGCCTGTCAGACTTCGATATTTTCCTTCGTGATGAATGGGTTGTTGTTTCTAGGTTCTCCTTGATGCCAAAGACATTTTCTTCTAATGTGGCTCCCAGAGGCCACAGCTCCCTCTACGTCTGTCTGTGCAAGGGGCAGAACTGTGGGAGATGGTCAGGAGTCTGTGGGCTTGTCCCTCATGAGCAGTTTTTAGTGTATGATAGCCCCGAGCGGCACAGGGATGCGACAGTGTCCAGTGCGCAGATGATGATCTGTTGGTGGAGGTTCAGACCGAGCATCTGGTTGCTTGATGGTGGGTTGTGTTCACTTGCTTACCGGCTCTTGTAATGAAGGATGCCGGACCTGGCCTCCTCCTTCCCTGACAAGCCGCAGAGTGCATGGATCCACTGGACAGCCACCATCATGTACTGAGAGAGGGTGCTCAGGAGATTCTGTGTGGCTTGTTCCAGATGCCCGCGGAGGGACTCCAAGCTCTGAATAATGAAGACGACACGACAAGGCGGGTGGATTTCCATGCGAACAATTCTGACAGCTTTCCGTAGAGCAGTGGGTACAGAGAGAGAGAATCAGAGAAAACTATCAAGGATCGGCTCTGTAAACAGGTGTAGGGAGAAAGATGTACATGTATATACAGAGAGAAAGATGCATATCGGAGCCGAGATACGAACCCACTACACCCAATTCTCACTGCCGTGGTGACAGGCTATTTTAGCCACATTACCATCAACTGCGTGGATGGCTATTTACTCCTCGGCCTCTCCCCCAGCAAGGATCTGCCGATCTCGATGGATTGTTTCAGTCAGTATCTAAGTGTCGGAAGCAACTGCACTCGTCTACTGTCTCCACAGCAATCACATCTTTACTGGAGGTCTGTACTCCTTCACTCCGGAACGATCATGCAAGCTCTGTGGTAGTTGATACATCGCAGCTGATAAGCTCGGACTTAAAGTAGGATGGGCTGGTGTGATGAGTGGTCACAAATAAGAAGATGTCGTGGAAGTGCCTGCTGGCTGCTGGGTGGGAGGACATTATGAACGGCCGTCCTCAGGAAGCGGGGAAAAGAGTGAGTTCTCTTCAGCGGTCGGCAGAAATGACGAACTCGCGAACGAGGACTGTGGGCGCTAGACCTTGGCATCCTGTGAAATCGAGAAGTCTGGCCCTTCCGGTCTGTCCTGTCATTGGCTCAGAGACGAGCAGTGAGCGAGGGCACTGTCAAGAAAAACGCATTACTAACACGTAACGACGTATTACGTAGACCAGAAGACGTATTAATCAGCAGAATGAGATATTACTTTCTGCCATAATGACATATTTCTGATAGGAAAAGATTTCTCTTACTTTTCGATTCTCCTCTCCTTTTGCTCTTTCGCTGTCTTTCTCTTGTTCTCTGTCTATTTTTTGTTTTTCATCCCTTCTCTCTGTTTTACTTTTTCTATGGTTTTATTTTCTTCCATTCTCTCTTTCTGTCACTATCTCTCTTTCACTCATTCACTCTTTCTCCATCTCCTCTTTCTCTCATTCTCTCTCGTGTTCAGTGCGCGTGCCTATGGGGATGGCGTGGCTGGGAGAGAGAAGACAGAGTGAGCCAGACAGACGTCTCCTGTTTGACAAGACTGCGCCAAATATTTATTGTATATTTACTTCCCACATTTTATAGTCCATCCTCTAACAAAGCTCGAGGTTCACACTCGTTCTCAATAATTAATGGTAGCGACCGACATCGGCGACAGTCCATTTATCTCGTTATCTCAGAAAAATTGTAACTGAACAATGGAAGGACACCGACCATAAAGTAGCAAACGATCCAGTCTCTCGTCGGAACGTGCCGATGCCTTTGGTCTATTTATTTATATTATAAATATATTTATACAGTATATCATTTAGATATAATATATGTGACACAAGTCCGTGATATAAGCAGGCTCTGCTTTCAATATTCCATTCTTTGACACTGAGAATTGGAGATTTATTTTTATTCGTCATCTTTTACAGGAAAATAGAGAAACATTGCGTGTATCCACATTTTTGTATCATTCGTGACCCGACGAAAGCAAATATACCCGCCTGCTAGCTTGCTTTTAAATTCTGAGCAATGCTAAGCTGATTAAAATATTACTGAACCTAAAGGGTCTGCTTAGCCGACATTTGCATATCTCTGAAAGTAATTTCTAACAGGAATCAGAGAAATTTCAATTAAGTCAAAAGAAATTAGTTTAAGACATTTTGTGGCTTCTCTTTCTGACTTATGAAGGCGAGCTGAGGTGTTGGCAGTTATTATGGTACAGAAACATATGTGAGGCTTAGCTATGTGGTATGCTAGTGGCTGTTCTGTGTATGTTTTCGAGGGACCTGCGACATGCTGTCTGCACACTCCTGGGGCCGCGTTCACGAAGCGAGGGTAAGTCGTTGCCCTGGGGCAGCACGGAGAACTCAGGGATAAGTGTCTTAATTGTTGTCGAAGCTATAAAGTAGTGTCCATTGTTTTAAGCATTTTATTTGTTGGCTATACGAAACATGAAATAGTGTCTGGGGTCTTGTTTATGTCTCACCATGGAGAATGGCTGCCCTTCCTCCTGCATGTTGAATGACCACAGAACTCGGTCTTGCTGCCTGAACACCACGATCCATACCTCCACTGGCGTCCATACAAAGATGTTTGTTCGTCAGCCATTGTCACAAAAATAGAAAGAACTCGCTTCTCTGATGGTTGCTAGACAAGAGGCCCACACCTGATGTCAGCATAGGTGTTGTGCAGCATTAATGAGTTAATGATTGATGGCATGTCTAGCTGCTCCTTTGTGTGTATTATATTTTAATACACATGGTGGCTATCAGCCGTGGACCGTATAGCCGATAAACTTTCCACTTTGACTGACTCCATTGTTTTGGCACTGGTCCTCATTCCTCTTGGAACTCACTCCTATCTGTACACCTGCATTTCTTTGCTCATCTTGTGACAACAAGTTTCTGCGAGTCGCACTAAGACAAAAACTATGGACAGAGGTCTTTCTCTTTGGAAGGGATTACTCGTCAGCCGTCGTCACTCTGATTCTCTTACCACCTTTAAGCCGGTTCCTCTTTTGTGTTTTCTGTATTTGAATTTCTTCTTAATTTAGCATGGCTGCTTAATCTTTTATAGTTCATATGTTATTTGTTTGTTTTCCTGTCCCAGGTATGCTGTCCGTCTTTCGTTCCTATTCTTAAGCGCTAAGAACATACTCTTTAGAAGTGTATGAGCTTTACAAATTTTGCATCATCATCATCATCATCGTTATTATTATTATTCGGACCGATACACAAAGAGATACACTAATATGTAACTTTAATGGATATTTTAGTAATGACAGGCATCAGGTTATCCAGTAAACAACCTCGTGCAGTGAGTCACTGTCGCTGTGGTATATGGTGTAGATATGTATGTCAGGATGGATTATCTGACGCAGCTGCAGTTAAATGTGATGTTAATAATTTTCTGATCGACCCCTTCAGCTTCTAGCTCTTTCGTCGGCCATGAGTCATCTGGTAGAAATGTCAAGGAAATGCTTATTTATTTTTCATTTTGATGCGTGCGTGATATCATAACATCAGGGAGGATGGCTTTCCTTACCAGACGGTTCGTGTTTGGCATCGCGAATTATCGTCCCCTGGCTGTCATTTTTCAGGCAGTTAGAGTTGTTTATCCTGTCGTCACTAACAGACTCGGTGCTTCAACCCTCTTTGTGCCAGCCTCTTATGTCGGGTAGGCTCGGCGCTTTAACCCTCTCTGCGCCAGTCTGTCGAGTCTCGGGTGGCTGTCGTCGGGGCTCTGAAGATCGCCTGCTAATGCGTCTTGCCTACGTCAGTGTACTTCACGCATGCGCAGTCTGTCATGGCAACGGAAGTACGGGCTGAACCCTGACACTATTAGCCATCAGCTGTTAAGTGCTTCCTAAAAGAGTAATCCAAACAAAAAACAGCCACAGACACAAAGGAGAGACATTCCAGTTATCGGCTGCTCTGTGCAAACATATCCACATCGCTGGTCTCTTCTTGAGTTTGAAAATTATTGGCTGTAGCTTAATGTTAAATGTTTACACACCACAGCACTCCCTGGTCTCTACAATGAAAATAACTTCGGTGGACTGGGCACAGATTCGAACTGTGGGTGGATCCCGCGGAATGTTTTGGTGAATCCTGATGTTGGGTGAATTTTCCCGCTGATATAAAGGTAAAGGTGAAAAAAGGCCGTAGGGGCATTGAACTCTAAGTAGTTCACTGAGTTCAGAGCCCTACATTTTTATTTTTTCTTTGGCTGCCTTTTATCTTTCCTGGTACACTATATGACCATAGGTGGCAAGGGCAATAATCTTGTTAGAAGCGAGCGTCTGACAGGTGACCTGCTGTTCAGGAGTCAGTCACCCCAGCCACTGACCGACGTCCCCTGTGGGAATTCAGGAATCTTGATCAAACCAGTATTAAAAAGCAACATCTTTATCTGATTTCTTACAAAGCAAAATGTACTGCCTCAAATGTCCAACTTCTAATTACAATCAATCAACTGATGGGTCCTGGTCCTCTCTGTGCCGTCTGGCACGTAAGGCGACAACAAGGGACGTCCATCTGGTTCTGTCTGCGACTGTGTCTGAGGACTGTTCCCATTAATAGACCTCTGCTCTTAAGGTCCTTCTCGATGGTTCGCCTCCCTCTGTTTTTCTTTCCCTGGGTGGAGTCTAGAGCTTGCGGTGTAACTATCCAATCCCCAGCGCCGCAATTAGATTGCTTCTGCCAAGGTGCAAGTCCTTGTCTCGCAGGTCTTCATTCCAGATGTTGTTGGTCCAAAACATCTTTTGTATGAACCGAAAACGCTTAATTTTGAATGTTTCTAATAACATGTAACTAAAATTTAATTAGGCTTTCGGGGAGTTAATAAATTTTATTTTAATATGCATTAGATTCGTTATCTTTTTATGTCTAGCACATTTTTCACAGGAATCACATTTTCATAATGTGGCGAAGAGAGATTTCCCGGGGCTGGCCCGAACGAGCCACAAACCAACGAAACCAGCCATCACTTAATTCACAATCGAACGCAAGAACCTCTTGGGGTCCAACCTCAATGTATTCAATACTGACTCAGAGATATGGCGGGTGTATTGCTTCCAGCACCTTTCTGCAGCAATGGGTGTGATTTAATATGGCTTTACAGCATTGCATTGCCAATTAATTCTGAACAACAAATGGAACTCGTCTCGAACTGTGTCCATGACATTGCAAAGCATACTCAAAGCCTTATATACTCAATAGAGATAAATATACTTACAGAGAGGGCGCACGAGAGAATGCGAGAGATCGCGAGATAGTGCGAGAACGTGCGGAAGTAATCTCACTGCTTGTGTCAACGTACACCAACGTGACTTGCGACCTTCCACTCCACAGCTGAGCGCAGGAATCCCACGGCCAGGTGCCTGCCTAAGTACGAGAAGAAACTTCTAGGTTGAAAGGAAATAAAATCCGAGAATTGTCTTCCCGCAGAGCTGTGGACATAATGCGGTGCTCGGAGGGGTAGTTAAGGCAGAGAGGATAAACTGATCGTAAACTAGCGAGAGCTGAGCTGCCTGCTTCATGTAAACCTTCTAGCTTCGCGCTTGGCACCCAGCGCCGGCTGCTTGACTACAATGCATGCAGGACTCTAGGTGTAACCAGGACCCCAGCTACACATCACATGTTTATGCCATGTCTGCTGAGATATAATGAAGTATTAGAGACAGACTAACGGGCTGTAACGGGCTGCTGACAGAACTGACAAAACTTGGCATCGCCTTGTAGTCCAATGTTTGTGGTCAGCACAGAGGCACTGATCACAGGATTCAACAACAAGGGACAGAGCAGACTTTTCTTGCTAAGCTTAACGGTCTGTGGATGCAGTTTTGTTTCTAATGATTTGTTAAAGCTCAGTACATTAATACAATATTGTACTACTTCTCCCTTCCGTACTCGAGATAGTGTCTACAAACATCAGCCAGAACAGAAAGAGGTCAGTCTCGTGATTTTTCGTTTCTACAAAAACACGAGTAATTAACACATAAACCCAGCTCTCCCATTGGCTGTAACCTTCCCAACGCCATCAATGTACATTCCTGACGAGTGTGTTGTTGACCTCTTACTGTTCATGATAATGTTTGCTGGAGAGTGGGAACCAGCTGGTTAATCTACCTCGACAGGCAGACAACTCCCGATTCATAAACCACTGATAATACACAACCGATCAACATTCCAGGTAAGAGGATTTCATTGCGCATGCGTTTAGGGGTCAAAGGGTGATATATATATATACACGACTAAAACGAGAAAAAAAATTAAAATTCGAAAAGGAAGGCAACAGAAATTCAAACTTCATCATTTTGACCAAATAATGTTTGTGGAACAAGTATTAGGTGACAAAAAATTTAATTTATTTTCATTCATAACAAACGAGTAGCGAAGACAACCGATGATGGTCAGCTGTGTAAAAATGTTTCACATTCAGAGAGAGTTTATTTGTAATTTTCGAAAATGTCTGTGTTTGCTGAATGTTCGATAAGTCAACCACAGTCTGCGCCATATTTGCCTCAGGTAGGAGAAAGTTATTGGAAGGAGACACCTCCGATAAAATACTGACTGCTAAATCGAATTTGGTCGGGTTCCCCCCGAGACCACGAATACGGTCTCCGTTTGGGCAGGGTAACAGGGTGGATGAATGTGTTTCATAAATAAGAGTGTAGAGGCCTGTTGACAGTTTTAAATAATGTATTTGAGCCAGACTTGTTAAACGCATCTAAATGGGATAGTTGCCATATTTTGAAAAACCTGCTAAATTTGGTTGTTTAAAGTTTAAAAACATCTGTGCAACTAGCCCCAGACCTTTCACGAGTTAACGGAAAAGTCCCCAAGTTTCACAACACCACACAGAACAGACTACCTGCTGAGGAGAACAGGCTTGAATAATACATTCTGCTTGAAATAACATTTTGCAGTGCTCATTTTTCCCCATGTAATTCATTAGCAAAGGAAAAGATAATCTAATATATTTAAAATGTGATTTATCCAGGAATAGCAAAGTTTCTGTTCATCGCCGCACGAGGTCCGTTACTGGAAACCTGTTGAGGGTTGAGTTCGCTCGGTGAGGAGTCTAGTCTCTCGTGAATAGTTGCTGTGGTTAGCGGGAACATTTAAACACCTGGCTTGTCAGTCGTGCCACATGTTGGATAATACAACCTCTACACACGCCAACAATTGCTGTCGCTGCACTTGGCTCGCCAGCAAAGACATGACACAACGACCTGCGCGCGCAGCCTGTCTACCCTGATGCGGGTGATGGTGGAGGAGGAAAGCTGGAGGAGCTAGGAGGCGGCGCTGGATCTCGCGCTGAACTGCCGCCCCACACTCTCCACACCCAGTTGCGCGGCTGGTGAATGACAGCTGCACGGAGCCGGCGACCAGCCTTGGAAACTACGCCAGCGACGCCCACCAGCCTCGCCTCACTTGGATGGTTTCTCTGGCGGATCACAGAGCACACGGGGATTGCTAGAAACAAAACTTTGTGAGGAGGAATATTGTTTGTAGTTGACACTGACCACAGCATCCCAGGAGACCTCCAGGGTGGACCGTAAACTTCTGGTCTGCAAGGGGGGAACCTGATGCAGCTGCGGAGTAAGGTGAGTAGAGGAGTTTCAATTACTACTAAAACTTTCAGGAGAGCTGATTTTCGTTCCGCATGGCTGACTGGGAAACTTGTTTGGTGTTCGGCACGAGACGTGTGTGCCATTCAATGTGTTTCGTGAAAAATTGAGAACAGGCAGGGGGTCTGATAGAAAACTGTTTATTCCGACACAGCTGATACACTCGACTTCTCCTGGGCTATAGATAAATCCAAATATCTTGGCAATGTGAATGTCAAAAGTGTGTGTGTGTGTTTGTGAACACCTATGTATACATGATTAAAAGAACGCACACAAACACAGGTCTCTCTCTCTCACACGTGAGTCCCTGTCAGAACAATTTCCTTTTTTTGACTCCTCACTATTCGTAACCAAAAGGGAGGATCGCGCGCCTTGAGGTACCTGCGTTTCGAAAACAATGGAAATAGCATTAACCCCTTCTTTTTGGAATTTTCACTGTATTTTTAACCCCTATTTGTTTTGTGATTCCTGAAGGTGGACTAGCAATTGATAGAATTTCTTCTTGTAACCCTAAGATAACAAAGAATTACATCTGTATGTTCGCTATTATGTTGTGATATCACACTCCACTACGACCTTGCTGTTATTATTGTTTATTATTGTCATAAATGTTACACTTTAATATCAAATGAAGCAAACCATTTGTGACAGAGAGAGAAGGTAAAAACTAAAGGTGAAATGATTGAATTGACTTGTATTGAGACATACAAAACTTGTTTGTGTTGGAACCCAATGAGTGGGCGGCGTGTGATGGAGAGAAGTTCACTGGTGTAGGAGAGTTTGTTGATGTAGGAGAAAGAGTTCTCTGGTGTGGGAGAGTTCTCTGTGGCTAGAAGACAGTTTACTGGAATAATTCCTGAAGTCATTTGAACCCTGTTCTAGTAATTCCAGAGAGAGAACCACCAGTGAATCAGATTAATCGTAAGCGATCATTCTACATCAGGTTTCTACATTCTGCACACAAGGCATCTACCCCGGGGAGCGGCTGATGGATGTCCTTCGTAATGTAATATGTTTATTATTAACCCTCATGAGCACACTAAGATGGACTCTTTCTAGAACACGCTTGTATGCATGTATATATCCCTCCTCATCATTTCTGGAGGCACGTATCATTAAACAAAATAACAGGGACGGTAAAGGGTAAACTGTTTTAATCTGATTAAAGGCCAACATACAGTGACTGGGATACAAGAGACTGAAGCCTTAAACTGAGAGAAGAACTGTTGTGAAACACACTTTAAATATTAAACACAACCATTCTCATCCATGTCCCACACTGAGATCAAAGCCTCGTTACATGCAGGTTAGCTTGGTGTGTACCTGGACTTTGTAAAGTATTGATAGGATGCATTGGGAACATTTGTAGGTCTCTCTCTCTCTGTCTCTCGGTCAGACCAGTGAACTCAAAATGTTGTTAGTTTTTAAGTGGAGTCAATGCAATGCAGTTCTAGCTAGACCCTGATAAAATGTTAAAATTAAGAAAAATAAATATATAAATATATTAAAAGCATGACAACACGTTTCTGTAGCAAGCCAATGACTACACAGTCGTCTATTAACCTCTCGGCAATATCAAACTTTCATGATGTCGCGGGTTTGCCTTTAAGAAACTATGGAGAACATCCGGGTGTTGGTCACACTGGCAGTCGCTTGTTTTACGAGGCACACAGCATCCATCAGTCTGCATCAACACTTCGCCTTAGATATCCAGGGTTAGCAATGGCACGCCCTTTGAACTACGGGTCAGTTGACAGTTTCCGTTCCTGGCACATGCAACTTCCTGTCCAGAGCAGAAGAAATCCGTTTGCGCAGTTTGGCCGGTGGACTGTGTGTGTCCTGTCTGTCCGGCCGGATCTTCCATCTGTAAATAGATCATTGAAGACATGCTGTCTGGGATGTCAACAAGGCTAATCAGTAGGCTGGTAATGAACCAATGAGCCACGAACTTAATTAATATTTCTTGGATTGATCCCTTCTCGACTTTGTTTTTGTTTCTTTCCTCCATCTGACTGGCGAGTTTGTGGCGTTCTCAAGGAATGAATGTAAGAAAACGACTATGAGAAGTAAGAGGCATTCTCTACTCCACTTCTCTCTGAGAAACAAGAAGGGGATTAGCCTGGGGACCACGGGAAACATTGTTGCTGTTGTTCTGTTCGGAAGTATTACTGTACCTATATTTTAGAGACCCATGCATGATTCCTAATAAATGCACTTCCATAATAAGTGTGTTAAGTCTGCTGATCCTGTAAAGTGTCAGCAAGCAATCGCCTTTAGTGGGAAGCAAGCACAGAAATAGGTGAAGTGTAAGCAGTCATGATCTGTCAAGGATGTACTCACATCCTCAAAGATTCACCCAATGAGAGAGCTGGAACTTTACAGAATAACTGGGGAAATTGTTCTATCATACAACATGATTTCTAACTTTCAACTCCTTCTGTCCCACATGCGATGCCCAGTATCTCGTCTCTCAAAAAAAAAAAAAATACAATTTTGTTAGACTTGGACTCTTGCAAGAAATCAGACTCTTGGGTCTTGAAAAGTGAACTAGTATTCTAATAGACATTTGTTCGCACTAGGGTCTAAAACAAGGGAAACGAGTAGTTTTAGTTTTCCCGTTAAGGTGGTTTGTTGTTGTTTACACAGAGAGTGTAGTAATCGTGTCTCGCAGATCGACTCGCAAGTTTGGTTTTAAAAATAGTCAGCATCTCATTTTTCGCAGACCATATGAACAGCTGTCTATAGACCATACGAACAGCTGTCTATAGACTATACAAACAGCTTGTCTCCTTCGTATAGACCATACGATCAGCTGTAGACTCCTATCTGTGTACCTGTATACTGTACTGACACAAAACATACAGCTGCGCTTTATTTGTGTTTTTGAGTCAGTTGTTACTCCTGACCTGGTCATGCATTCATTATTTAATATTCTTAATTAGTGGCCTTTGTGTACTTGTGTTCCTCTGCACGTCACCGGCCGTTATTGGAGAGGCGGAAATGGATAGGTCACGTCACAGAATGATGGCGGTCAAGTGACGGTGTCCAAGTGTTTCTATTTTAAGCGACTGGCTCTTACCGTTTCTTCAATGTTTGTCAATGAATGCGCATTTGTTTTGTTTAGCATTGTTCCTGTGTATATGAATACGCATTCATCGTCGTCCCTCTTTCTCCTTCTCTCTCTCTCACTCTCATGTGTGTTTAGTACTCGTGTGTATGTGTGTGCAGAAAAAAGGACAAAGTATTCCCACTACTACGAGGTTAGGATGCAAGACTTGTTGGTTGTTGTGTCTGTGGGTACATCAGTCGATCCACTTGGACCCGGTTTGTCTTTACGTTTTTCGATGGTTTAAAGATATTCGTTCACCGCTAGAAAAGTGATAATACTAGCCAATCAAATCGCTTCTTTCTTTCTCTCTTCCCCAAAGATACTGAGACAAGATTTCTATTCTCTACTATCTAAGGGTTGATGAGCGTTTCTTGATGGGCCACCTGCCTGTCAGTATAGCCCTCCTCATTGGTCCACCCACACACACACTCACAACTCTTTGTCTGAGGTTCTTCAGTCTGCAACCATCGAGAAGAGCCGGCAGCAAGACGATTGCATGGTGTGAATAGCCTCCCTTTGGGCAGAAACATTGATTTCCTGCGGAGACATGTTGATGACGCCCCCTGCTTGACCCGCTGTCGTCTGCTTGCTGCACCGTTGAGCACCGCTCCCCCACTTGGTCAGATCAATTGGCATGATCAGGCAAATCGATATCAAATTGCTCCCGATAAAGACCATTTTCATGCTTGGCTGATCTGACACATTGTGGTGTCTTCTTTCCCCTTGTCCTCCTCCTACTTCAGTCTCCAACAGAGTTAAGACTGTTTGCTTCTCTCCTCGCGCCTTCCAAAGTCTGCTGACGATGTGACGAGCAGACGACTCAACCGGTCTTGATCCGCGCATAAATTAAAATGGAAACAAGGGTCCTCGGGTATATTTTACGACGAGAGTTTCTTGGGGCTTACATACCTCTAACTCACCCACCAATTCATCCACACACAGCTTCCCTTCCACGTGTTCTCCGACTTGCTTGTCCTCTAGTATCAAGTCATAAGAATCAAGATTATGCTGTCTTTGTTAAAATGTTAGTTTTTTTTATTAAAAAGAGAATAAAGATGATTATAACGGTTATAACGATGCTACTGTAAAAGATAAAGAGAGTGTGTAGGTTCACGATAGCGAAAGTAAGGCACCGACTGTGTTTGAAGCTTATTAAACTGGGTTCACATGTACAGAGAATCAAGTAAATTGAACTCGCCGTCACGTGACCACTCCTGAAACTATTACCTCACTGGCAGTGACAGCTGCTGACAGTCGGCGGCCAGTATTGCCGAGCCACACCGTTGCTCCTGTCACAGCCATCTGGAGTTTCTACACTAGGGGTAAAGTCCAAATGGAACCGTTGCCATGTAAGGGCAAAAGCAAGTTAGTTTGACTGTGACAGGCGGTGGTGTCCTTAGTCTTAAAGACTGCTTCATCCGATGGCCGCTTGTCCGAAATTGAGAATGGTCTCATTAAGATGACAAACAAGAGGATTTGTAAAGATTTGTTAATGTGTTTACATAACATGCTTTGTCAAACCAAGTGGAGAGAGGTTGTTTGTTGAATCAAGAATTCATGTACTCAAAAGTTCTCAGCTACTGAAATGTATAAAGAGACAAGATAACGGTCAGCTTGTCCGAGGTTTGTTAAATTTTTTTTGAAAAAAAAGTTCAAAGCCGCTTTCAAACCGTATTATGGGCTTCAAGCTTCGTGTGAATCATTTCAAAACTTATACGGAAATAAACAAAATATCCGATCAGCTAGTTTTTCTCCCCAATTTCCCAAACCGACTAAAATTATTTTAGATTCATAATTAGTAAGTTTTTTAACATCACTTGGGGATTGACGGAAAGGTCACTGAAGGTCACAATGAAGGTGAGACGGTGGAGGTCATGTTGATTTTGTAATTACAATCAGCCTCCTGTAGACACTGGCAACACTCGACCTCATTCCGATGCGCAGGTGAGGATTGCGGAGGTCAAAGGTGAACCATAGTAATTCGTTTAGACTTAGGGACAGTGTCTTGTATCAAACTTAAGCTAGTAATTTAAAAAATAAAAGCTTTCAGTGGGCTTTAAAATGCTTTTGCGCTTTAAAATGTTCAGACGGTGTGAAGGGTAGGTGGCGTGTGTGTCGTTCTGTCAACCATTAAACAAGGATCAAAAATTGAATTTCTTAAGAATGGACGGGTACAGGAGGGGCAATACCCAGCCAAGCGCGACCTTTCTGCACAAGTTTTTTTGCGGTTGTCCGCGATCAGGGTTGTAAAGTCCCAGTCATCACCTGTGTGACAATGTTGACCTACTTAACTCACCGCCTCCGTTAGAAACCTGACCTGATTGCGATGGAATGCCTGCCTGCCTGCCTCAGTGGGAGCCCGTGCTGAAAGCCTGACCGATTTTAGTCAAAACTTAATTGTTCCCCAGGTGTGTCCTGAACTAGCTGTGTCATAGTGCTCGGATTGAGGTCTCTCGTAGGAAGAAACTGTCTTCACCCGGGGTAGTGGGTTGGTCTGACTGGACTGAGGGGAGGTAATGTCCATGGCGCCAAGTGTTAGTGGAACATATTCTTTTTCTTGCCATGTCATTCGTGTTTGCAGCAAGTCTCCCACTGAACTGTCGATATCGTGTTTAGCGAGAATATATTGGTTTCAAAATGAGAAGAAAGTACCATTAGTTAATTTTCCTTCTTTTTTCACATTCTTCTCTCTCACTTCACTCTCACGTGCGTGTGTGAGAGTAATTACCGCTCTTTGCTGCATCCATGACAGTATAAACGTCTCCATGCACATCTCTGGTATCAGGGAACTCATCTGTGGGTCACATGTTTCCTCACGAAATAAGATCCTCCCCGAGCTGTGGACTGGGTTACTAGGACAGGAGTACAAAGGGGAGATTACCGTGCAAAGCTTGTGAAGCGTGAGGAGCTGTTTGAGAAGTGAGATTACAACATCATGCAAGGTGTTCACTGGGCTCACACCCGGAGGAAGGCTTGTGTTTGGGGACAAAGGCGTACTAGGGAGAACTTCACGGGACCTTCTCGTAGCAAGTGACGAGATTTTTGCAAGTTACCCTTAGGAAACTTCGAGAAAAAAAAATGTTTGCTTTAGTGTTCAGCTTTCAATAATGACAAATATTTCTTTAAATACACAATAATAAAAGTTCCCTTTTCACTAGGGACTACTCCCCGCAAACTGCTGAGCTGTGTAGGAAGTAGTCACGTGACGTGACGTCAGTTGGTGGAACAGGCTCTGCCGTTGCTAAACAGTTTCTTGGAGAAATGGACCACTCCTTGTCCTCAGATATTCAGCGACAGTTCGTCTGTAGGACAGTTAATTCTTTGATCGTCGTACCAATCGTCATTTTCTCTAATGAAAATGATTAGCATAGAAATAAAATTCCTTGTTTGAAATGACTCACCTGAAAATAATATTAGAAATAACAGATCCAGGTTCGTTTTTACGTGACTTTGTCAGCAAACTTTGATTAACTCATTTTCTCATCCATTTCTTAACTAATATAAATAAATTATTTTTCTTTACAAAATATTTATCTTTGAGTTTATTTTTCGTGCGCTCCAACTGGGAAGACCTAAAGTGATTTCTCCCCTCGTACCAATGATAATTAATTTTCAAGTCATTTCTTACTTCCGAGTTATAACTATTGTACTGTCGTCTGCTATTTGAATACAGTAGCCTTCGGGAGGTACATAGCTGTGTGCGAAGGACAAGCAATAATTACTTGACAGGAGGTCGAGTCGGGAACGGATGAAAAGAGTGACGTAGGTCAAGGTTAGCCAGAGGTCATGTGACTTCATCAATTTACGCGATCGGTGTTTGGTGCTACTTCACAACGGGAAATAGGTGGAGGGACTGGGGAGGGGGAGGAACTCCTGATATTACCTATTAACCAACTGCAACCGGTGTGTTTACTTGCCGTTAACAGGTCCCTCCCTGCTGTGACAGCTGAGGCGATGAAATAAATATTATTATCTTCAGTCACTTGCTTTGTTACAATAGCGGGGGGCTGCCTGCTGTTTCTGTTTTAATCCTCCGTTACAACGAGAGGTACTCAGGGGAGGCAACACTCGAGCGAGTACAGTCTCGCCCCCTGTCGCTAAACCCTGACAGCTGCGCATGCGCCAGACTGAGGTATCGATGAGGCACCGATGAGGGACGTAGTCTTGTCAGTCCTCGGTGATGGAGGGGTCGTCGTCACCTGGTCAGGTGCTGCGTGTGCGTGCAGCAGGCGGCACACAGATGGTGTGTAGAGCACATGTATCAGCCTGGCTGTTACATCTGTCTGACTCACTCCCTTATCCAACCGAAAGAGAAAGAAAGAAAAGGGAAAGTACAAAGAGATGGAAGAAGGGAGAAGAGCAGGAAGGTAAAATAAAAGGAGATGAATTGTGAAGTATTTTGTACACCCGTTTACACTGTGGGCTACTGCATTGCCCACAGATTCATTCACGTGTGAAGGGAAGGCACGGGGGGAGCGCCAAATAAAAAAAAGCATAAATAATGTAAACTAGTTAATTAAAACTGCGTCGAGTGGCACTACAACAATAATAATAGTAACAATAAAATCAATAGAGAGTATTTCTCCGTCTGAATGCGAACTGTTTGCTCAAAGCACGAAAAATACCAACAAACCTACAGTCAGCCAAACCACAGACACCATCGTCAGCACACAGTCAGTGTGGTGCACGTGAACCGAGTGAGTGAGTGAACCAAGATGGAGGAAAAGTTTGCTTGATTACGAACAAGGTAGGTTGTGAGGCCGGAGTGGAGAGATCGTGTATTTTGTTCGCATCAAATATTCATTTGATTGATTTGACTCATTTGCTTTGAGTGACAGACAAAAAGGAATGTCTGGATTTCATGTCGGTCGTTGACCCTGTCCTTTGACAAGGCCATGCGGTGAGTGGAGATAACCACAGACAGGTAGGGGAGGTCATGAAATCTCAGGCACAGAGGTGGGGAAACAGTGGAGTCGCCAGGGGAATGAAGTGAGAGGTGGGTCAGTCTCCTCTCATTTTTCTCTTCAGTCGTTTGTTTGCCTGCTGCTCAACAAGTCGACCATTGATGTTTCTTCTTCTTCTACTCCTCCTCACCCTAGACTGAAGGACATAAGATGGCCACTAAGACCTGTTACTGAAAAAGTCCCAGTGCCTATTTGGACCGGGTATTTGATTTAGCAGGGGAGGTAAAAGGTTAGAGAGGGTTTGTCTCCCCGTTTCCACGTGCCCTGCCCTATAACCGATCTTTATGTCCCTTCCTCTATGGACAGTAGGCTAGTAGACTTTTTCTCTTTCTACCAAAGCCACCAGCACAACATCTACTTCTAATACTGCTACTACTGCTGTTGTAGTGGCCACTACCTCACTACTACAAGACTGTCGATTAAGGATTACTGGATTACTGACTACGGCAGTCTTCATATTTAGGCTGAGTACACCCATTCTCGTCGCAACTTTCACCTCTGACCTCTGTCTCCTGTTGCAGCGCTGTCGTGACGATAGTTCAATGCGAGGCTGGTCACGCAATCCTAGAGTTTCCACGACCTCAACTGACTATCCCGACAATCTAACACGCCCCTTGCGTGAAGGTTCTCGAACTCCAGCGTTCAGACCTTCTGAGTATTAATTATGTCCTCCTGGATCGAGGAAGCGGAGAGCCGAGTGGTCAGAACGCTGGTACCGAACCGAGAGCCCGCTGGTTCAATACCCGATTAGCGCAGCAAACTTTCCTCAGTCGACCCAGCTGGCGGGAATGAGTACCTGATCCTTACAGGGTTGGGGAAGGTGAGGCAGCGAGGGATAGGAGATAGGCAACCCCCTCACTAAAGCTGGCCCCGGGAATACATTCCCCCCTCCACAACGACTTGAAAAGGTAAAGAGATGACCCCAACCTTACCTGTCTCTGGCCTCTGGACGGCGTGAAACTCAACTAACCAACCATCCTGCGTTTCTGAGCCCCCATCGTGTTACCTGGATAATAGATGTGATAGTTGGTCAGGCAACATTTCCCTCACATTACTTTTTTTACTTTTATTTCCCTCACATTACTTTTTTACTTTTATTTCCCTCACATTACTTTTTTTTCTGCATGGTTCCGTTAGACCGTAACGGGATCGGGAACGACCTGCGGCCGGCAAATTAATTGGCTGTTTGCGGTCTTATCACTGGCCTCCACAGAGCCACGTGGAGCTGTCTCGTGTTTTCACCTGGCTGACCTGTGTCACACGTGGTACATACACACCACCACAGGCAACACTGTTCACGTGCATCTTTTGTGGCTGCAAAACAAGTGCACCAACTCTTCTCTGAAAACACCTGTCAACTCTCCCGTGAGCACAAGTTCTTGGAGAGTACCTGTATATATGTGTTTTTATGCGTGTGTGTGTGTGTGTGCTTGAGCTTGCGCAGGCTTATGCGTTTTCCTTCATGTGTGTACGTATGTGTGTGTATGTGTTGGTGACAAAAAGAGAAAGAGGGAGCTAACTCCGTTATTCAATACACCCTATTCAAGCAGGTTCTATTCAAATGTGAGAAGACAAGAATTAGAAACATTAACTGTATTTACAGTTCGAAATCAAAGTTATTTTTTAAAGCGAAATTTGTCAAAACGCTTTCAGCTGTGAAAATAAGACAAAACAGAGAGAGAGAGAAAGAAGCGTTGACTGCATTGACTAGTATTGACTGGTCACATTGGTGATGACGAGTTTACTCATATGATGTGACTAATGACTAATGCTGCCATCAACTGTGAGAAAGAGCAACAAACAGTTTGTGTGATAGATGTGTGATAAACCCTCCGCTCACAGGGAGGGTAGCGATCTCTCAACGACACCACAACGATAACATCAGTGCTTGCAATGTCACTGCTGGTGTAGCTCAGCTCTCCACTTCGACATTTATCAGATTTTTGCTTCACAGAATTCGTCACACATTTTTATGGATGTAGTTGTTGATTGTCAAGCTTGAGCTAAAAACAGTCGCGAGCGGAGCATGAAAAACGTGGCGGGTCGAGATGACGGAGTGGGTTGGTTGATTAATTCTCAAAGTCCTCTCGTTAAATCAACCCTCGTGTGTAGCATCCTGCGAAAGTCCACAAGAGTGCAGGCAAGACACAGCAGCCAGTCGCATACAAACCACACTTGTTCGCTCGCACGTGCAGACATTTGAATTCTCAAATATCAGATACATCACGTTTATTCCTAAAAAAATAATAAATAACACACGGAATTGGCTGGTAGTGTGGTTTTTTTTTTTCGTCCATTTCTTTGAGTTCCAGGCGCACTTTTCTGCCACATTTTGACTTTGACTAGATTTCATCCCTTTTCAAATCACAATTTTTATTAGTTTCTAGACATTGTCATGGCTTTTAAATGATTGTCCATTCTCCAGTTGTTCCTCTTTTCTCACTTCACGTTTTTCCTCGTTTTGAGAGGAACAGGATCAGAACAACAGGATCAGAACACAGCGACCTCGACTGACTTTATCAAACCTGCTATCATCACAGTTGGGAGAATTTTGATCACTCAAATAACGATGCTTGCTCCTCAATCATAATGAGTAGTTCCCATATGCCCAGCGACTGACGTCTGCCATGATATTGGTGACAACATGGCTCTCCTCTGTAAAACAATTAATCACAGGTTTGGAAGTGAATGTGAGGTTTGGCACAACAAAAAATGGGAGTACTCTTCAAAAATGTTTCGCTTCAGGGAAATCAACTCAGGATTAAATTGTTTCTCTCCAAGACAATCTTTTTTTCACTTCATCCCATCTCGGCGTCCTCCTACCTTAACAGAAGTGTTTCTCTTGCTGTTTGCTTTAACGGATTTTTAGCAGACGTTCAGACGACAACTGAGCCCCTGATACACAGTGTTTGTTACTGCAAATCTTCAGCTCTTGTCTGAGTCTTACTTCTGTCTGTCACTCGGCTTTCAAGATCAACAACATTTGCAACTTCACGGTGTTCGCGGCCTATCGTATTTCAGAATGTTTGCCCGCCTTGTACATTTTTTTCTTAACTGCTGGTGTAGCTTATGTGGTATCAACAGGTTGTCCCGGGGACATAATCTGCTGAGTGTCTGGGATTTTCGCAGCATTAAGTCCCCTTCTGTGCCCACCCGCGCGCTGAGAATAGCAACTCAGACACCAGCCACTCACCCACCAACCCACCCTCCAACACAGCTTTGCAAAGCTCACATGCTGGCTCACAAAGTTAAAGACCGACTTGAGCGAGACACGTGGCAGCTGTTTACAGGACTGACTGTTTGCTGTCATATAATCTTAGTTGCTGGCTCGGCGTAAAACACCAAATTCCCCCACCCCACCCAACCCCACCCCACCCCACCACCAAATCATAGCCACATGGTTGAGCCACACTCGAGGGTGCAAAACTCTAGGAGACAACTCGGCGATCTAAAATTTTTTTCTGTCTTCTCGCCAGCGAATGACTTTGTCAGTAAAATGTATCTGAAGGGAAAGTCGGAATGGTTTCATTACCAGACAGTAGGTACGTTTAACCACTTACTGCAAACCATCCTTATGAAGTTGTCGTCACTTTTCGTCAGATACATTCAGTAACTGACAATCATCCCCCCCAAAAGAGATGAAAGATAGGATGAACTAACTGAACGCGAAAAAACAATTACAACCCAACCTTTCAAAGCCTCGTTGGTAATTTCTCTGTTGCCTTCTGACATTTGAACACAGAGACCATTACTCGGTCATAAACACATAAAAAAATTTGACAAAGATTTAGGACAGCACGTGCATATTATCTACTGGGTGTCATGTGGATGTTCCACGTGTGCTCTAATTATTTATTGTGTTGTTCTTCGCTGGAATGAGATATTTGTTTTCATGCGGTACTCACCTCTTCAAATCTCTTCACAGCGTGAACAACCTTTTCTTTTCATTGTGTTCCATGCAAACATGAAAAAATTTCTTCCTGAGCAAAGACAAGCACAGAAACTATAATCAGCAGAGAGGGATGCCCTGTTGTAGTTGTAGAGAAGGATGCCCTAGTTGTAGTTGTAGAGAAGGATGCCCTAGTTGTAGTTGTAGAGAAGGATGCCCTAGTTGTAGTTAAGAACTGCAGTCACCAAGTCGGTTTTATTTCTTGTCCCTCCAGTTTTAATCAAGACTTCATTTACAAAATACAAAATTTTCCTTGAATTCGATTTCTTTAAGTGACATTTCATGTTCCGACACATTTTCTAAATCAGAAATCGGTTGTCAACAATTCACATTTTATTCCATTGATTTGTTTTATTTGTTTTGAACACCCACACGCTCCAACACACACACACACTACAGAAAAGAAAGGAAAGATCAGAAGAGGAAGAAAGAAATGGAATGGCCTCTTTTTGAGACTTGACATTAAGAGCAAATTTCATGATGTGGGTGCTAATTACTTGACAGTCGTCTGCACACCAGCAGAGAGAAACAAACCAACACTTTAACAAAATTCAATCCTAAGATTTTGAAAAAACTACATCAAAATACACAAACTGACTTGTGACATGAGATGCTATCAACATACCTGTACATGGACTGTGTATAGGACACGTACACAAGTCAAATGAACACAATAAACAGCATGGACATGATGCACACTGAGTGGGATACGGTTAAAGGTCCCTGGGTTGTGGCGGCAACAGATTGCCTCACAAAAAAGTTATCACAAACACAGCTCTTGATAAACAAGTATTTTCTGCGTATTTAAAAAAACAACCGTTAAGGTCATGGGAGGAGGATGGGGAGCTGGGCGATTTCTGTGTAACCAAGTTCACTTCACAGCTGAAGGTCCAGTGGGTTGTTTACAGCGAGATGCCAGCATCACAAACACCGAACCCTGAACCTCACACGTGGCATCGATGTGCAATGTTGCGACAAATAATTCAAAATAATAACCTGTTCTTGTTCTTGGGAGGTAACAACTGGAGGCTGAGCTGGCGAAACACGATCTCCCACAAATGGACAGCTCTTACACTCGCAGATACATGGACAAGGCGCAAACGATTGAGAGAACAAATAAACCGCCATGGCAACAGCGGACAAAACAGTTTCTAAAATATGTGTGGGCTATTTTCTGTTGCAGTTACTGTAGTACTTTACGGGTGAGACACGCATGAAATAATCGGAGGCAACACTGGGGACGCTGAATTGCAGAAACACAATCTGCCATGAACAGCTCCTTCACTCCCAGATAGACGGACAAGGCGCAAATGAAGGAAAGAATAAAATAAACTACCATGGAAACAGCAGACACAGCGCATTCTAAAATCTGCGGGCTGACCATTGTACTTTCATGGGTGGGGCACACAAAATAATTCTTGGCGACACAGACTGTCGGGTGACTGGGGGAGGGCCATCCATGTTGACAGGTTAATGGCGGCAATGAGACGAGCCGAGCCCTGGGCCACCTAATGGATCTCCTGGTTATCTCACTACAAGTAGCTTCTTCAGAAGCCGAGTCTTAAAGATGCTCGTTCTAGCTGGTCCATGAAGTTGATCCATGTCAGAGAGCATCACGGAGATGAGAGGTGGGTACAGAAACCCTGGGTTGGATCGGTCACACCTGGCTTTTACTACATTGACTTGCGATACTTGACTTCTACCAGCTAATATTCTTTTTTTTTTTTTTTTTTCTCGTCTACATTTTCTCTGCTCATACGCCTTCTGTGTTCATTCTTTCCACTAGTCATCAGTTCACTGGTCGATCAAGTTGCTGATTAAGGAACCTGACAGAAATGACAGCAGCGAACTTCCGGTAGTCTGCCCCGGATGCGCCATTGACAGTTGGATCCTAAACTTTCTTATTTCTTCACGCTCTCTTGGTCTCCTTTATCTTGCAGGGGCCTGTCTCGTGCTGTGAGAATACAGAACTTCTCTCTCTCCTCTATCTTTCTCTCTCTTTTACTGGAACTATTGAGGTGTCAGGTTTGATGCTATTTATACCGCCTGCGTGAAAACCTGTTTTGAGTAAACCTGCCAATCAATTAGTTTCCTCTTTCAAATCAATTTATCTATCCATCTTAACTTTCTCTTCTTTTGGATTTAGTGGGGAACAGGATCCTTTTTGCCAGCTAAGTAACTCTTCCAATAAAAGATTTTTTAACTATGGTGTAAAAACTTGTATTCCATTTTATTTAATCATTCCTATATTATCGTGTGGTCGTCAAGTGTGAGCTTTGGTTCCTGTTATCTTACTAAAATGTACAATTGTGTTTTTGTAAATACGTTTTCAGACTCAGAACAAACACACTCAGCTTAATGGCAGTTGATGAGTGAGGTACTCGGCATTACTGCAATAATTAGGATGCAGTTAATATCCTAATGCAGTTTAATAGTCTCTTCTGCTCATCAAAATCTTGGACTGAGAAAAACTATCAATTTACAACAATCATTTGTGATAGTTTTTCATCAGTAATGTCACTAGTATTCTTAACATCATTGCCATCTTTATCTTTAGCATCACTATTGTTTTTCTTTTTTTATATAACACTACTTTATGTTTACTTTTGTCCAAGATCTCTGTTGTTCACATACAGTTTGTTGGTAAACCAATAAGCAATACTAGAAAGCCTGTGTACTTTAAAAGGTAGTAGCAGTAGCAGTAGTAGCAGCAGCTTTTGTCCCATTCCCATGTGGTTACATAGGTCATTCCTTACCCACAGTATGTAATATAAATATTTTCTAGGAGCCTGTTAGGAGCCAACGACCGGTGCCATTTTACATTAATGTCTTTGGATTCACATTTATTCTCTTATCGTCTTTTTTGTGGGGAATGGTCTTTTCTCTGAGCCTAGCATGTCTTCCCGATTTTTTTTTTTTTTTAATTCTTGATCATCAGTTATCACTGTTTTGAAAAGGAAAGTAAAGCGAAAAGGATCCAGTAAGGACGCCGGAGACTTGAAGACCGGAAGAAAAATATTTTCATGCAGGTTGAAGTAGGACCAAACACGGTGTCAGTTGGCAAAACTGTTTAAACAAAGCCAGAAATACAAGACTAGTTTCCGTCCTGGGACCACATCCAGTCCGACACAGGGGCTGGCTGCCTGCGGATGCTGGAAAAGCCGACCCCCTAGCGCCATCCCTGTCCCTCCCACCCTGAACTCTGCAGCCCACCGCCAGGTGGCCACCTGTAATCGTGGACCAGCGATGCTGTGCGTCAGTCCTGGTGTCGGACGATGTCTGCCGCGCGAGCAACGTGTGCTGCACAGCCAGATGCTGTCTAGGTGTAAGGGTTATCGTTCTTTACAACTCTTCCGCCAGGCGGCGGGTCTTTCGCGAGTCGTGAATGTTTGTCAGCATATAGCGCAAAAGGTCATTCCACAAACTGTGATCATTGCTTCCAAGGTCGTCAGCTGCCTGCCACATCAGGTCAAGGCCGAATAGTTTCCAGGGGAAGTAAAAAAAAAGGAGACCGGAAGTACTTCTTCACCCGGAGGTGAGCTACCATCTGTATAATGGAAACCTCCCGTGTATTCCAGTAGCGCGTGCTGTCCACATGACAGACACGTACGGTAACTTCAAGCAGCTCGTGAACTCCATCGAGTGTAACAAGTACAGCTGGCACCTCTCAGGTGATTTTTAACGGGACTGCAGCAGGGATATATAAATTACACTTCTCTTATATGAGTGAGATAGCTGAGCGAGGGAATTACATACTTACGGAAGGAATGGACTCGCAGACAAAATGTCGCATTTGGAGTGAAGAACATCCAGCACCCAGCTCTGGTCGAGGCTCACAAAATCCTGCTCCCACCCCTTCACATTAAGCTAGGTTTGATGAAGAATTTCGTAAAAGCCATGGACAGGACTTCACCAGCTTTCCTATGGAAAGTTCCCTGGACTCAGCGAGGCAAAGGTTAAAGAGGGAATTTTGTGGGTCCTCATATTCGAGAGCTCGTCTAAGATGACCTGTTAGATAACTTTTTGCAAGGCGATGCGAAACAAGCGTGCAATGTTTTTGCCGAGTATCTACAAGCTTTCTGGGAAATTTTAGGGCAGAAAACTGCAAGGAGCTAGCAGAAGACATGCTGATGTGGAATCTGATAATTGGCTGCAATGTGTCTGTAAATATTCTCTTCCTTTATTCCCATCTGGACTTCTTTCTTGACAACTGTGGTGTGGTTAGTGATGAACGTGGCCAACGTTTCCATCAAGATGTCGCAACAATGGACAAAGATAGCAGGGAAGTTTGTCCATTGACATGCTGGTTACTGCTGCTGGACACTCCCCAGAGATGCCCCCGAGCAGTTGTACAAGGGACAGGAAAAGAAAACTAAGACGCAGTCTATGACTTGATTGTTTACAGGTGTTAACCACAGGTCAGCTACTATTAGCATGCGTGTGTGCCGGTGATGTACAAGTATTGCCGATTACAAAAAAAAAAAACCAAAAACAATCTAAAGCCAATTTTGCATTTTGTTTGTTATATTCGTCTTGAGCACATCTCTCTTACATCCCTTTGCGCACACCGTTCTCCTATAAAAAAAAAAAAAACTGAATTCATCTTTGTTCATTGTGCACTCTCGTCCCCCCCCCCAACCCCTCACCCAGGATGGAAAGAACCATTGCAAACTGTACACAAAGGCAAAACATGTATCTACCGATCACTACACTTACTTTTGAGTATTAAAAAAACAGTTATGGAACGATATATACAAACAGCTACATCTTACAGCCTCACGTGACTGGAGGGACTTAAGCCATGCAAACAGCAGAAAAAGCGACAGACGGCCAGACACACAGACAGACAGACACGCAGACACACAGATACACAGACACACAGAGGTAGAGAATCGCACTCGACGTCGGGGGAAACACACTGGAGATGAGGTCAAAGGTTTTCCTAATTACGAGAGACTTCATCTTGATCATGTCCGGGACAGGTCAAGGAGGAGAAAAGCGCGGACTTGAACGGTCGACGCTTCGACCTCTTTGATGTTCCGCTTGGTCGTCTGCTCCTAATTGACGTTCGTTAGCGCCGAAGCTCTGCTGGCTTGTCTTCAGCTAATTAGTTTCCGTTGACTCCAAAAACCGTTGTCAGCGACCCTCCTTTGTGGATGAGCGGTGCTGGGGCAACCCCTGACGTCATAACCGCCCGTTATCCCAATCTCTTCATCGTAAATCAGCAACAGTTGGTATTGTTTTACGAGGCGATGTTGATGATAATGATCTTCTTTCTTCTTGTTCGCGTGTGCAGCCTTTTTTTATCTCTTTTTTTCCGGACGTAAACATTGCACACTCGGCAAATCTGCACGCCATCAGGAAATAACGACTGACTGCAGAAAAAAAATAAACAGAACTACAGACAAACACAAACAGAGCTGTTTGTTATATTTATAGCCGAGAATAAATACTGACCTCATTTCTTACTTTATCTTACATGACGTTTTGCGGTCATTGGTTAAAGTAGGGTGGAGGTATAAAAATATGTGGACTGGCGGTGCTGAGTTTCGGCTCTAATGATGCGATATTTGTGGAAATGTGATTGACAGAGACATAATGGCAGTCGCCGGAAAACACTAGGAAGCCACGCGCAGCTTCAAGTGCGCATTTCCTGTTTAGGAGCGCCATACTTTTTAAGTCGTTGGCGCTGGTTCGGGGCGTTGTGTCAATCCCTGCTTCTGGCTATTTACGTCGGCCAGGTGGCAGGATCCTCCCCCTGGTGTCTGGGAAGAGTTCTGTGTAATTCCGACTGTTATCCGTTAGTCTTTGGCGCTGGTTTGCAAATGATAAGCCGAGTTGTGTGAACTAAAGGTGTAGTAAAGTCTGTGACGTCGGTGATAAGGCTGTGACGTGCTGTGTGACGTCAGCGAGGGACATTCCGCGTCTTCAGCATGTTTACCAGTCAAACTCGTGACGTCATGATTGTCCATGGATACCACTAATGAAGATATAGTCCCATCTCCCCCATTCGCTTAATCCTTCACAAGATAAACGCAGTCACATAAAACCCTGCTCTCTTTGAGGGTGGTTCTGCTCTTTGAGTTAAAGTTTGTAGGTTTGTATCTCGAGAACGACAGTCACTTTTCACAGACATTTGGGGGAAAATATCATCTTATATTCAGCTGTGCTCAGTTGTTTGAAAGATTTAGAATCTCTGCTCAGTCATTACAAAAATAACTGTTTTGCGCTGTAGTACTCCTTTAAGATAAGGTGGTTACATTTGTAACGTGGTTACACATAACGTGGTTACACTTGTAACGTGGTTACATATAACGTGGTTACACTTGTAACGTGGTTACACATAACGTGGTTACACTTGTAACGTGGTTACACATACAGTGGTTACGCTTGTGGACCTTTGAGAGAAACGTCTGCTGGGTTTTCCCCTGTTCACGTGCTGCTAAAGATGTTGTCTACACTAACCGCTACACGTGACCCAGTGTAGGAGCTGGCGACTACTTTGTGTTGTAAGACTACACTTTTTATGTTGTTGTTGGTAGAGGTGTTCTTATCGTCGTCGAGGCATCACGCTGCAGTCACGTGCATTGTTGAATCGCTTTTGGTGACACTCGTGCGTGCGTGTGTGTCTGTGCGTGCGCGCGCGTGTGTGTGTGTATGTGTGTGCGTGCGTGCGTGTGTGTGTGTCTGTGCGTGCGTGCCAGTATGTGCGCAGTTAACATAAGGCCACAGACGGCCTGTAACCCGAGAAACACTTGTTTCTCCCGTGTGTCAGCAACATGTTTTATCATCGCGCTCATCGCTGTGTATTGGTGGCGACTGGATCTCTGTATTTGTGAGACACAGTCGCCAGTCGACTGTTGACAGTTCTGCTTCAGAGGACACGTACACTTCAGAGACACGCTCTTCAGGTAGTGTATAGCTTTTTCCTAAAATAGCCAGTCTGTAGATGTCCTGCAGGTAGACAATAGGCGTGTCTTGCAATCAAGAATAATAACAATAATAATAATAAAGTGAATTTATGAATCGCTTTACCCCACCATCAAAAGCTAGCTCAAAGTGTTTTACCAAAAAGAAAAAAATCACAGACATAGTAATAAGAAGTTGGTGTTAAAACAAAGACTCCATTGAGGCGGGAAGACAGGAGTGCAGCACAACGTCGGTCATTATCCTTTTAAATCGATTTGATTTTTCCCCTGAAGGACTGCGGATGTTGTTGTTGATGGTTAAATGTTTTATGTGGCGGGTCAATTCTGCACCTGTCTCGCTTTTTTGTTTTCGCTGACACTGGGCGGACGTTTTGCATCTCGACGAACACGCATCTTCTCGTTAGTTGGCGAGACTTTATCTGGCGAGCTGCTCACATGTTGCTGATATCTTCATCTGCACAGGAAGGGCGGCCAGGAGTGGGTCTGCCAGCCAGCATCCAGTGCTGCAGTCAGCCGATGGTTTCTTGCTGCCACCGTGGGATGCTGGACTGGGTCACATGGGGTGGGGTCAGTCTCACACTCACGTGACAGTGCAATCTGATGGAAAGTCAGTTGCTGACGCTCAACGTTGAGTACGTGGCAGTCATAATTAGGGCGGAAGAGGTTTTGCTTACAAGACAATTTAAAGAACAACCGTAACTTTACAGTCTACTGATACAGTGTGAGTAGAACAACAATCAAGCTGTGTAAAATGGCATTAATGTAGTTTATAATTTAAAATAAATTAAACTGTTGACGTGTGGAAAACGATCCACACGCAAAGAACTGCACGTATCTCTAGAAGGACCTACTCTCAGAAGTCAGTTCGTATCTCGAGCTCCGCGCGCCAAGAGCCAAGTATGTCAAGAAGGTCTGAAGACATATTTGAGGGCTGCTCGGCAACTCGACGAGAAGATACTGTGTCTGTACCTACCTGTGCAAACAGCCACGATAAGCCTGATTACTTGGCAATGTATCCCTCTACTCGCTGCCCACATGTTTGTATTGGCTAGCTTCCCAGGCACCTTCTGAAATCCCTTTTTGTCTCTTTGTTTCTTTATTTTTTTTTCTTTTGTGGCACTTTTTATAGTCGTTGCTTAGATACGCGAGTCAACTGTTGTCTGGATTTCATGTTCTGCCTTCTGTGTAATGGATGACGATGAAACGGGTCCGGATGGAGATGGATTGCTTTCGTTGGTTTGATGATGTTGTAGATGATTGTGTAAACACTAATCCTACGGCCATGACAGTGAAAAACAATTTCCTCGGACATGTATGGCTCTCACATCGGTATGTCCAGACCATCTGAGAGATTGATCCCACAATCCTCGCGATGGGCTCATCAGACCCACTTTTTCCTTTTATGAAGGCAGGTCACTTTGGTGGGTTGATGGGAGGTCCAGTGGCTGTATAAACTGTCCAAACCTTTCCCCAACTTCGTAAAATAACCGTAATGGCGGTTTATTTTGGTGAACCTTGGCAGCTTTATTATAGTGTTCATGAATATTGTAGTGCTGTCAACGTGGTTAGCAATGAAGCACAAATTAGTTCAAATCAGGCCGATTTTTCTGATCGCATAATAAACAAAATTTATTAGTCGTATTGATATTGACATATCCATCCTAAAGTGTGGTATTTCTGAGCGCCATCACTTCTTTCACAGAGAAATGTTACTTTTTGAAAACAAATAACATTTTTTACATTTATTTCAAATGTTATTTACTTTTTTGCTATTTGAAATGGTTATATGGAGCAATTTTCAACTTAAATTGGAAGGAAAAGAACATAATATAATTCTATAAGAAGCAACCGAAGCCAGGCCGCCAGTCAGTAGGGAAAAAAGAGGACATGCTTGGAAAAATGATCTAAATCTTATTTTCTCTCAATTTTGTGTATTCCGCTAAAGATTTTTCATGGCAGCTCCGGGAGAACCCTCAAAAACATTTTACGCCTTTGTCAGCTTTGTGGAAATCATCGAAACCATTATATCTCGTCAGTTATGGGGAAATTCTTAAAAACTTGTTATATGGTTTGTGATCGTTTCCACGAGGCGAAAATAGTTCAACGGCTACATCACCAGCATCAACACCTCTACTAGAAACAGTCAGTATTTTTATTTGAAATGAAAGCTCTCTTCTATTGTTTACTTCTTTGTTTACCAACTCATCATTGAGTTCATAAAGTCCTTCGAAGACCGCTTGACATATTTTGCCGCCGTCTGGGTCATGAAATGAACCTTATTTTTGCGAAGAAGTTGACCTCAGCCCTATAAGCGGTGGCTATTTTTCATGCAGTCATCCCTTATCATGTATACTTGCCGCTTTTTTATCTTATTATCCGAGCAGTGCTGCGATCTGAACAAAAAATAGTCTCGCTTGCTGTCGCCATAATGGTGTGGACGAGGTCTGGAAGAGAACAGGACAAAACCAAGGACAAGAGGACTGACACGCAGACCCATCACTCCATCAAGAAACATACAGACAGGCTGACAGACTGATGAACAAAGTCTGTGGAGTGATGGCTTGTAACTGTTTCTATGTCTAAAAGCTGGATACTTTTATTGCATAGCTAGATTCTTGCTTTTTATATTTAAACTCACTTGATGTCTTCAGACCCTGAACTTGTCTTAGCTTCTTCGTTTGAGGCTGCGGTTGTTGAGGTCGAATTTCGATGACTGCCCCAACCTCTCAGATTGTATTAGGCAAAAGGAGTCTCTTGTGATGACTTGGCTCCGTTTGTGGAGATATAATTGGCTGTCTGAGAGACGGCAATGTTCCTGGGTTACCACGGTGATATCGTCTTCTCTGACCCCGGACAACGTTTTCTTAGCTGCGAAATGAAGCAAAACAAAATTTAGGACTCTTTCAAGGGATGTGGTGCGAGCTTAATCAGCTCCCTCAATCAGCGATGGTGACTAAGCTGATTTAATGAACGATCTGCAAATCCGTGTCAACATCAGTTGTAACAAGAACTTCAGGATGTGGCTATTTTCACAGAACACAAACACGCGGAGCATTCTATCATACGCACCCACGCATTTCTTCTAAAACTTTAACTGAACTCAGTCATTTCTCTTTCGAAACCTTGTAGAACAACACGGTGTAGACTGATGCGGTCCTTGACTATTTGTTGCCATGGTGCTGTCAGCTCTTGTCTACAATATCACGAGCGGTCCGGTGGCGCAACGGTTAGCGCTGTTAGCGCCTGTCACCAATACAGTGAAGGTTGGCTGCCCTGAGTTCATTTCTCGTCTCGGGCACTCTGATCTTTCTCTGCACGTGGCATCTGTTTACAGGGCTGGCTGCTTGCCGTAATATAGCCTTAGCTGCTGACACGGCGTAAAACACCAATTTCCCCCCCCCCCTCTACAATATCACGGGTGTGGGGTCTATTACGGGTACTTGTGGCGGATAAACTGTGTTGGTGTGTAACATGGCGCAGTCTGTGTTATTTGTAGCATCAGGTGTAGTGTGGTGCACGTGACAGAGTGCAGACTGGGGTATCTGCGAGGGTATCAGTGGATACCACGGACTACAATAGAACAGGAGATGCTCGGCGGAGCACCACAACTCGTTAGCGGACGAGAAAATGCGAGACTCGCTCCCCAAACAATTAAACCTGACAGACACTTACAATTCATGACAACCCGAGTCCTCGAGAAGCTGCTCGCCGCGACCTTGCTGCGGAAACTGTGTCAACGGTTCAAATCTCTCGTGTGATGGCTGGGGTCGGGGGGGGGGACTGTGGTGGTGGGGGGGACTATGGTGGACCCCCTTTACTTCCAGTGGTGCAAGTGAGAGAACAGAGACCGAGCTGCAATCCCTCATCTCCCTCAGTGCTCGCATGTTAATGCAAAGTCTGTGAATACTTTACTTACATACGTAAATACACAAATCGTAGACACACAGACACAACCAATCATATATACACATACAAACAATAACACGCAAACAAGCAAACAAACACGCAAAGGCATAGAAGAACAGATATGGTAGGTAGCTTTATTTTACACACGCACGTGCTCTCTCTCTCACACACACACCGACAGTACTTTATTAGAAATGCTGGCGCATGCGCAGTGGCGCGTGAACAAACATCGCCATTGTTTGTGTTGGTCACGCTGCTCCAGGCACGTCACGTGACTTGTTGTTACAATAAGCCGCCTGGTGTTTTGACAGATGTGTGTTTCGAACCACGGTTTTCTGATACGCTCTCATTGCGTGTGCTTTGACAATTACTTTCTCTCTTCCTTCCCTTCATTTCTCTTTCTGTCTCTCTGTCTCTGTCAGCATCCTTGCTGCCTGCTGAAGCTGATGGTGATGGGGTGTGTGGGAGGTTCTTACATTAATTATGAACATGAAGAAAAGTCGCTGTTCTTTATCGCGGTCAATCTCACTCACTCACCAGCCATCCACCTTGCCTGCGCTTGTCTGCCTTCTTTCATCCTCCCTTTCTTTTTCCTTCACGGAGGAAGAGGATAGTCGAGGGGTTAAAGCACTAGCATCTGAACCGAGAGTCGCGCGAACGAAATCCATTTGGCGCAGCCTTACTTTTCCCAGTTGACCCATCTGTTGGTAATGGATACTTGACTCTAGTAAGTGTTGGAGAAGGTAAGGCAGCCAGGAAGAGCAAGTAAGCAATGCCCACAGAAAGCTGGCCCCGAGAAAATTAAGGTCTCAAACATCCGCATCCGCAAACATCTCCGCAGCGACCTAGAAAAGGTCAGGGGACGACCTTGAACTGTTCATGTCGCACGCTCCCTCACTGATTCACACTCACACACATTTACTTTACGTAAGTACAAGTCGAGAAGGCACCAACGGCTCGACTGTCGAGCTGATGAAGTCCAATAACATCCTGAGTCGAGGCGAGCGGAGGGTCACACGGAGGGCTTGTCTCTCGAGCGTCGTCGGCTGGCAAAGGCTTGTCGTCTACTTCCAGTGTAATTGATGACATCTTCACGTGTATCTTTGTCTGTCTGGCTGTCTTTCTGGATATATGTAGAATATCCATCAACCCTCAGTAATTTAGCTCTTTATTCTTTCTTTTCTTTGTTTTCGGTCTGGCAGTTCGAATGATTGCATTCAATTTTGAAGTTAAGATGGGCTCTTGAGAAAATTGAAAAAAAAGGAGAAAGGAAAGGAAATGGAAAGAAAGAATGAATGAAAATGGAAGAAAATAAACACGAGAAAAGGTTTTAAAGCATTACAGGTAGGGCTAAAATTACTAAAGCTGATTGCACAAGGTGTTTACGAGAAAACTGAGACTCCTGTGACCTGTGCGACTAATTTCTGTCACAGCTAAAGGTCAAGAGAGTGTCGCATAGTCGAGAACAATGGCCAAAGGTTAGGTTTGCTCAGTATATCAAAAGGGCAGGTGCAGGAGGTATGTAGCAGTACCTGGTGCTATTCAATTAATTGAGCCAAGGTAATTTTCACATCAACTTATCTGTATCTACCCGTCCCTTGCTGGGTGTGTGGTCCGTGCGTGTGGGTGTGTTGGTGTTGATTTGTCGATCGCCCTCTGCCTTCCTCCTGTAATTCACTTCACCACTCCTTTGACTTTCCTCATCAGCCTCGTTCCCGACATTGGGCCGAGATCCGTGGGCACGCCCTGACACCACCAGCATCGACAACAGCAAAAATAAACCAACAACGAGTGTCTAATGAAATACGTGTCCCTGGTTCACCTGATGTTCGGGTTCGTCAGGCGAAGAGTTTATGAAGTTCACCAAGCATTTTTCAATTACAGGGCTAAGGCACCGGAGGACCTTTCTTGAAGACTGCAAGACTTTTTGGTGCGAGAAACATAAACACGTGCTGACGTGGTGACGTGGTGACGTGCGCACCTTGAACTGTTGCCCGGGGTCAGAGCGATATACCATCTACTCAGGTCCTCATCGTACAGTCGACTGTCTTGTATTGGATGATGTGCATGGCTGTCAGTTGAGTGACAGTTGACAGGACCAGTTGTCCTGCTTAGTCTCCACACCTCACCTGTACACCACGCAGTTACAGCCAGGTGTGGCCAGACTCAGATACCCGCCATGTTCCGCTAGACGCATGATCACTCATGGGAACTTTTGGGTTTTTGAATAATTTTTCCCCATGGCATCGTTCAGTGACTTCATTCAGAATTTCAAAGAGGAGATCACTTATCAATATTTCCCTGTAGACCGAGCGGTGAATTTCATTTTCCAAAATCGTTTTCCCAAATCATTAGTGAGGTATGTCTTGTGGCAACAGGTCACGTGTCACATTTAACACTTTCATCCTGTCGCTGGTAGTTTCAAACCTCTTCATCCCTGTTTTGTCACTTTTATCAAATACATCCCAATATATCCAAGGCCTCACAGTGTCAGAAGGCACTGTCATCAAAATTCCAACCCGTTTCGACTGATTCTCGTGCTAACCCTCACCCCGGCACCAGACTGTCTGTCATGTAGAAGGTACTGACTATTGAGAACATCACTAGAGCACTGAGTCGTCCATGTTTGTTGTCGTCGTCGCTGTGTGTTTGCCAAGCGTTAGGCAACGCCCCCCACCAGAGTTTTGCTCACCCAACCGCTCGCCGGCTCAAGATTCTCCTCCAGTGACCGCGCTGCCCGGGAAGCTACATACAAACACACAATCAACTCCTACTTCTACCTGTGAGGAGGACAGCAAGTGCGCCTCCCGCTACACGCAGGGTCCGTGACGGGTACGCAGTTCCGCCGCCTGCAGCGCCTTCCGCTCTCAAGGGGGACAACTCCGGTGCTCTCCCTTCGAGCTGAGAATCATCTGTCATCGCTGTTGAGCATCAAAACTATAGGATTACTTGTGGGTATGTACATCTTGCCCCATTACGTGTTTATATTGCGCTGGTTGTGTCCATCATGGATTGTGTGGATGGCAGTGATGCTGTGACGTCACCAGTCACCTGCTCCGCACGTGAAATGTGGAGTGACGTGTGCAAGGTGTACACGGTGTACAAGGTCGCTACTTGTCTTCACACTTGTGTAAGTACATACACGAGGTTTAGAGAACAATTTGTAGTTGTTTGCCTGTGTTGCTGTAGGTCTGCTATCTTGCAGTCCTTGTTCAAGAGTTGTCTCTCCTGACCTGCTGGGGGTGTGGGTGTGAGTGTGGGTGGGGTAGCGGTTGTCAGACGCGGATTTTCAGGAAACTAGTTTCTAATGTCAGCAACTCAGGTGATTACTTCAAGCTTGAAATTATCGTGAGTTAACATGTCTTGGTCGCTTGATTCTGAGAAGCTCTTGTTGAGGTGAGTGTACACAGACTTCTTTTATGTTGTGTGGTGTATCCTCCCCTTGCGTAACTCGTCCTTCGTTTCTTGATAACCGACTTGAAGAAAACGGCGTTAATGAGAAAGATTAGTCGCCAACAGGATCGTGGAAGAGGATAAGATACTGAGAAAGAAACGATTTGTTAGCAACTGCGAGAAGATGGACAGAGTCTCAACAACATTTCAATAAAGAGCGCGGTTTGTTGGGAGGATTTGGAGGAGAGAAAATGAGAGAAGAGAGTAATGAATGCTTGCATGTCTTTGTGTAAGTACACAAGTAATATCTACCGACTTCAGGGTTGTTGTTGGCAGCGGGAGGAGGACACAAAGAGTTTATTGACTGTCACATGGCGAGGTCTGCAGCGAGATAATAACAGCAATAAGGAATTAATTATGTGTTGTGAAGGGCCGACCGAAACTTGTTGTCGGGGTCTCGTCTGTCTCCTCGCCAAGTGAATTGTTATCCGATCTCAGCTCTGTATCACCATGCCTACCAGTGTCACGTGCTCGAGTTGAGTCACCACCCTCCCACTTAGCAGCCTTATCATCGGAACCCAGCTGCTGTGTGAGTGTGTGTATGTGGGTGTGTTAGTGGGTGTGTATGTGTATGTTAGCATGTATGTTCGTGTGTGTGTACTGGTGGGTGTGTATGTGTATGTTTATGTGTGTGTGTTGGTGGGTGTGTATGTTTGTGTGTGTGTGTGTGTGAGCGTTGGTGGGTGGGCGTTTGTGTGTGTTAGTTTGCGTGTGTTAGTGTATGTGCTAGTAGGTGTATGTGTGAGTTTTATTTGTACACAATGGACTATGCGTCTTCTATTGCGTGTATCTCTGTTGTGGTGCGTGCGTGCTTGTGTATGCGTAAATCATGGAGTTCAAGAATCATGATTTATCTAATTTGTTGTGCTCTTGCTTATCTCTTAAAAAGTAGTAAATAGGTTATTCTATTTACTCCATTTTCTGGTCTCTCGCTGCATTTTTATCTCTCTATCTGTTTCTCAGTATTTCTCTGAGACTTGTGTGTGATGGAGCGATTGTATGTTTATTCATTTCGTACAGAAAACATCAGAAAAACTGACGGTGAGCACAAATCATTTTATAGTAAAACTATTCACCACCTACCTAGTTTATAGTTCAACTATTTACCGCCTACCTAGTTTATTTTAACTCACAGCAAATGTGTTAGTTCGTCTTGTCGGTAATATTTACAGTGGTGTCAGTATTACAGGGGATCACACAGGGAGGGATACAGTAGGTGCTGTACACTCCCTGACATGTCATGGCCTGTGTCACTGTTCAACTTGTGGAAAGATGTGAATGGTGTGAACATTCGATACAAATTAGGTTAGCTACGGTGTAATTAGAGTATATCCGTTATGAGAAGTTTAAAATATTATTTATTAACTTCTTGTGTGCTCTGTTTTTGAGTTTCTTAAGACCTCTGACTTTTTATTTAAAACTATTGCAGTCGCCTTTCTTGTTACCTTTATAATTATTAGCTTCGTAATAAGAGATGTTCTTGTTGCTTTCAAACACGCAAACACACACACAGGCGCGCGCACCTGCATTCTATGCACAGGGAATCACTCTTGCATTACCCAAAGATCACGTACCTAGAGTACAGGACCCCCCTTCCTTACAAGGGTGCGCGTGCAGTCAGGGACACAATGAAACTATCTCTTGCCCACCCAGCAACTGTCCACTTTCAGGGACCTGTCAGGGTGACAGACGCGATGTACCCTGGACATTCCCTGCCATGAACCACTGACATTTACCGACTCCGCCTTACGAGGCTCTGGGGAACACATTCCCTTCTGCACCGTCAGCAAGTAAATAAATAAAAGAATGTCTCTAGCTTTGCGTGAGCTGTTGGGTATCCGCTGCTTCTGTCTGTCTTTATCTCAACTCACGCATATCTGAGCGAGGGTCACAGACGACGGTCGCAGTTCGCCATCTTTAATGCACGCGCATTGCAAGTGCGTGCCACGGCGTCTGGCAGTCTGACACGCCATCCACACAAAATGGTCAGCAGAAAATAGCCGCGACTGGAACTGAATTACTGGTGGGGTGCTGTCACCAGACCCTCCATTACTGGGTGCTGACTGCCTCAGACCTTGACCCCGTGGAGCAGGTCACGCGAGTGTGACCCTGGCATGTATGCTACTCACGACAAGTGTCTGTAGTTTAGGTGACGTGAAGTATTAGATGAAGCAATAAAATATAAGCATAAATAATGAGTTAATTGTTTTACCGGTCTGTTGGCATGTTTGCTGATTATTATTATCGGTTTGACATTTTTATGGCTGCTGAGAACAACGGAGTTCTGAGTGCATGAGGGCGCACGTGCTTCTGTCAGCGGCGTAAGATGCTCGGCTTTTTTTTTTTAAAGGGGGTGGGATGCGGGGTTACCCTCCATGCTGACAATGAACAACATTCACATTCCTGCCTCCTCAGTACTTTTGGGGTTTTGTTTTTTTGTTTTTTTGTTTTGTTTTGTTTTGTTTTTGAGGAGGAGGCTGCCCCTCTGGCCACCTTCCCTGGTTCCTACGCCACTGTGTGCTTTAGTCAGTGAATGAGTTTGCATTTGTTATATTTACTTACATCTTGCTATCGCAATGCAGATATTTTTTTCGTACAGCATCACAGATGCGACAGCTCTGTCACTGAGCTGCATACGAAGCTTTTCACGACAATTGTTTATCAGTTAAAATTCTAATTACTGTCAAAAAGTAACTGTTTGTTTCTCTCTGTCCAGGCGACACATGATCTCTTCCGGTGAGAGGAATACAAGCTTCATCGTTTGCTACCTGGTAGCGCAGGTGTCAGAGGTCAGAGATACAAGGGAGACGTCTGGAACTTTCCAGTGACGTCCGTTGCTTCCGGTGACGTGCCATCCCTTGGAACTCCAGCGGATAAGCATCTTAAGGACAGCGTGTGGCGCACCTTGGGACAACATCGAGCAGGCAGCATCCTTCGTCATCGTCAATAACACAAGGAAGGTGTCGGCCGCTACACCACCGTCTGTAAGGCACCCTTCACACGTGACGACAAGTCTCGGAAGTAGGCAGAGATCGATGGCGTGAATCCAAAAACATCGTCCAATCCGAGATTTCGTTCCTAAGAAGGAGTGGCGAACGTATTAATACTCACTCCTTGTCATCGAATCATTTTTCATTTGCTTGGTGGAAAAAAAAAACTCCGCGAGAGAAAAAAATCTCCTCTGTCCTTGATTTATTTTTTCGTCCACCGCTGACGAGGATGTGACGTCACGGGCTGACTTGATGAACGCGACGATCGCGTGGCGGATGTGCCTCGCTAGTGAGGTCCTGGCCCCGCGACTGGAGGGCGAGTGACCAGCAGACTCCGCGCCTTGGGGTGAGATGACAAAAAGAGTTTTAATCATGGATGCTCGGTGAGGAGTTCACGACGGTTGTCTTGGTGTCATGCATCGTGATGGTCCCTAGGGATTGTTTTTTCTTCTTACTCTCGTAACATTCCACGTGATTCTGAATAACGATGAAAAACTGGCGAGGATACAGATTTCCAGCGCTCAGTTTTTTTCTACTAGTGGTCACCTGTACAAGGGCCCAGGTATGATTGTTTTTATTAAAAACTAACACCTCACTCGCCTCTTTGCTGTAGTCCTAGTAGATTGTTTGTTTTATTCCAGATCCACGCAAACAAACACACACGCCATCATAGAAGGTCCTCTAACTGCGTCTTTTTTCAGGGAAACTGATAAAAATCTTAGAAGACTCAAGAACTGTGATAACAAGTTTGATTACTGTAATAGTCAGACAGTCTCTTGAGTTAGAGAAGTGAAAGCTCGACACTCACTCTCTGGAGTCGACTTTCTTGTGGCAGGAGAGAGTCCTTGAGATACGTCCACTGGATAAGATTGTTTGATAAATAAATTGTTTTCTGTGGAGCAGCATGCAAATGCCATGGTCAGTCAGATAATGAAGTCTGTTTTGCAAATTAATTTTTGCGAAACTGTGTGTGCTTAGGCTTAAAGTAAAAGAGTTTAACAAGAGGGAAAAGTTGCTATACCCAGGATAGGGAAATGCTGCTATACCCAGGATAGAGAAATGCTGCTATACCCAGGATAGAGAAATGCTGCTATACCCAGGATAAAACACTGCGAGGAACAGTATGTAGGCACTTTATTACTGGACTGACAGAAGATTAATCCGCGGTGTACAGGATGCGAATGTCGAGTGGTGATAACACATTCCCGCTGCCCAAACCAAAATGTTCCCCGATATCAGGTTTGCATCTCGCAGGGTCTCCAAGCATTTTGTCGGGGATCCACTCACGTGCGCCACCAAGACTGTGTTTTGGCAGCCACCAGGTCGACCTGGAGATGAATTATGATAAAGTCGCCCACCGCAGACACGCAGATAGAGAGAAGGAAGGCGACTTGTTCCACACGTAAGGGGGGACTGGGGGTTGGGGGTGGGTGGGAGGTACGTGAGAGAGAATGCTGTCAGGTGCAATTCTACACCTGAAAGAGCCTGTAACTTCTGATGGGCAGAGGACGGTTTAATGTATGGTAAAGAGGGATACGGACACTTTCACGAATGTTAATGGTACGGTCATGTACAGTTTTATTTACGGTAAAGAGTTATATGGACACTTTTATGTATGGTAAAGGCCAGTAGGGACAGTTGTGTGTAAGTAAAGGGCTTTGCACTCGGGTGAACTTTGGCCTGTGAAGAAGAGGACGCGGTTCAGATGACAGGTCACCAGCGTCCTCCTACCTGCTGCCAACATCCTGCTGTCGTGTGCAACCATCTCGGTTCTTCCTTCTAGTTCTTCATCCGCCTTTATTTTTCCTTCCTTCTCTCTCCGTCTAGCTTCTGGCTCTTTGATTTTGTTTGCAGACAACAGGTTTTTTTAAAACAGTGTGAGTCAGGTTAGCTGTCATCATCAAAGACGGATTATGTCTGTCCTAATTCTTCTGATCATGTTTTAGCACCTTCAAACTTTATTGACGATTATTACGAGCGTTTGTTGCTGCTAAACAGCAGAGAGACAGGTAAAAGCCACGATTTTCTAGTTGGGTGGAATTTGCAGGTGATAAATGTCAACGTGTGTCATCGTGTACGTCATCGCTTTCATCGCTGCTTTGTGGGCTGTTCGTTAGAGTAGTGGCTACCACCACCCCACCTCATTCCCTCCCCCCCCCCACACACACGCACACCGATATGGTCAGCACTGTGAAGATCGTAGGGTCTTGGGTTCAGAGCCCATCTCCCGGCACACGACCACCTGCTAACAATCATTGCCATCAGGTCAATTTTTCCACCTGCGTTCAACATCTCATCTACCTTCTGGGCGAAAGCCTTTTCCTGTTAAGTAAAACAACCATTCGGAATTTTTTTGGCATCCGTCTGATGTTGACTTGGGAATAAGAAAATTTAGAGCACGACAAAAAATCACATCATTCCCATTTTCTATTTTTTCGTGCACTTTTTCTGTCTGGTAATGATCTCTTCAGAGTTCGATCAGGACGAAGCAATTGGCGATGTTCCCTCCACTTGCAACAAATTGTTGTTGACCATGATTGTCTGTATACAAACATCATAGGGGGACCTTACAGAAAAGGGAAAAAAAAGAAGAAAAAAAAGATGTATATATGTATCATCTCAAATGTCGTGTCGGTTCTTTGGGGGTCCTTAGCTGGTATTATAATTGATCAAACCTTTTTTCTAGCTCAGAACATTTCTCTAGATTGTAAACAGCTCGCAGCCAGGCGCGAGTGAAATGAAGAAAAAATCTCAAAATGTTGGATGAATTTTTAACGAAGCATCGCTCCAGAGCCCTAGACGCCTCTTTGCTTCTCTCCCTTTGCTCAGTTTTTTGTGATGTTTGCGACATCACCCTCTCATTATCCAGAGGATATTCTGGTGGGGTTTTCACATTTTTTAGACTTACTTGCTTTTTGTTTGCACCATCATCTCTAGCATCATTCGTCCTGTTTGTGAGGTTTTTCCTTCTCTTATCTCGGCCCAGCAGTCCGGAACAAGATGCAGGACCTACTTCAGACAACTTCAAAATGTCTTTAGAAGCCATTGCTTCCACTCGTGTACCAGTCTCTGACAGTGACCACCTCACTTCATTCTTCTTGATTGTTGTGGACTTTTAAATGTATTGGTGACTGAGAGGATGGACAGAAGTGTTTGGATGAATGATTGTTTGGCGTCGTCTACTGCATGTTTGAAATTATGGGTTACAATTAGAGAGACATTGGTGTTTGAGTGCAATAATTTCTTTCTTGCAAAAGCCATGAGATTTTAGCCAGGGAGGAGTACGTGGGGGCCAGTATTCATCTTGTGCCTCCTCCGTTGTTTTCGCTTCTCACTCACTTCCTTCTTCATTATAGTGGCCTTGACCCCGGATAGTCTGTTCACTTCCGCTTATCGTCGTTATCACCAATCAAGAAATATCCTGATTGTATCACAGGCTCATGAAATTAGAAAGGAGTTTACTCGTAGACCAGACATTTCACCCTGTGGATCATTACCAAAGAAACCAAACATACTTTACCCAATAGGTAAATCAAGGTGGCCATGAATTGTTGTTATAAGCGCCGACACTTTTCTTGTTAACACGTGACTTGTTGTGGAGCACAGCTCACGTTGGAAGGTAGTAACACACGCACACACACACGCATGCAAACACACACACCAACACACACACCATTCACAATCAATTAGGTCTTGAGTTTTTCTTTTCCTTTCAGTGAAAACGAAACGGACCACACTTTTTTCCTCGCTATTATTTTTACTTTAAAATACCGACTGCATTCGAATAAACAAGAAAATTGCAATTTGCGTGAAATATTCTGGAGTCTCCTTGGTATCGTTGGTACAAGAAAAGAAAAAACTCCACATCGTCTGTGACGAGCTAGAAGATGCCAGTCGCCTCAGTCGACATTGGTCTTTCTGTCTGATCTCGGCGATAAGTAAATCTCAACTAATAAGTTATTTAAGCCTTTTTTTCTCTTTACCGGCGAGATATTGGAAAGGACCTTTCTCAGGAAGGCAAAACATGGCACTTACCGTTGGAATTTACTGTCGTGATATCCTGATTTGTAATGAACTTCTTGGGAGGCATCAAAATAATCTCTCGCTGAATCCTGGTTTGGCCAGAGGATCCGTTGCCCTCGTTCCTGTATGATTGATCAGGGGTGCAGACCCATTACATCCAGATTTGCTCGGCAGTGGGAGGAGACATAACTGCCATGTCATGTCAGGACCGCTGCCATTTCATTGACATGTCGTCAACGTGGCGGTCGCCATGGCACTCCTCTGTCTGGCGGGTGGCGAGGATGTTTGGGCAAAGTCTGCAACGAGGAAGAACTCGCCACAGGGTACAAAGGACTCGACTTTGCTTTCCGACCTCTGGATCGAACTCAGTACAAAATACTGCTCAATGAAATAGCAAATAACACCTTCCCTTATAGAGACACAACCAGGCTCAGGTGGAGGTCGGGTAGAGGTAGTTGTGGGATATTTAAATTAGCCAAACCAGAGGTCAGCATCTTGACCAGATGAAATGATTACAAGTCTTTAACTCCTACAAACTCTCTCCGTTTTCGAGGCCCATGAAGATCACCATGTGAATACAGAAGTTCTAAACTACGGACACTTTAAGCTATGTAGTCATAATATGTAACATTCTTACATTGCTAACTGTAGGTTTTCTGTCACACTGTGGATTTCTCCATACAACAATTTCTTCTTGTTCTCTTTGCCTTTTGTAACTGTTCTTTCTCAATCAGAGATATTCCATGTCTTCAGTCTTTTAGTTGGTCCAACGAGAAGATAATTTCTTACACAGTCCATGAGGATTGTTTTACTAACTGTTCACTAGTTCAGACCCAAAGGGCGGGTGGAGTGAACATGTATTCAGTCGCAAGCTTGTCTGATAGAAATGTTCTTCATTTTTCTATATAGTCATCTTCTGCATCGATGAAATTAATTACACTGTTGATAAAAAAAAAACAAGAAAACAGACAGACAGGTGGATAGGTGAGCAAGCAGATAGATTGGACGGAAAGAAGATAAGCACAGACAGAGAAGAAAAGTTCTTTGTCAAATATTTTTCTGTCTTTTCTGTTGAGTGCGAACATCATTCCTAAGGTGACCAAGATAACTCCCGACAGACGTATTCCAATGAACATTGTCAGAAATATGCCACCTTGCTTTTACCAGACTCTTTGATCACATGTGTCAGTTCTGAAAATTGCTTAAAAACACGTTTTGCTGCCTGACTTATAGAAAAACAATAACTGTAGCAGTTAGAGGTAGTTAGCTTTGACTGGAGACAACATTCCGCGCGCACGCACACATACACACGCACATTAAATTAATAGAACAAGACACAAAAATACAAAGTTTTCTGAGTGCACCTGAGGTTTTCTTGCCCCAGTCCTCCCTCCCTCCCTTCAATGCACATTCACACTAAGAGAGACTGGTGCTGAAGGTGTGTGGCTTTTGTTGTCATCCTGGGGCTATGGACAAGAGATGAATGTACCCGCATATAGCTGTCTGATGGAAGTAGTCTCCCATCTCTCTCCCTCTCTCCCTCTCTCCCTCTCTCCTTCTGTCTGTCTCTCTGTCTGTCTGTCTGTCTGTCTGTCTGTCTCGATTTATCGGTAATGCATTATCTGTCGTCTTTCTCTTTCCTTTTGTTCTTTTTTGTTCTTTTGTTTGTTTGTCTTTCCTTCCTTTGTTTATTTTTGTGTCTTTTGTCTTTTCTGTTTTTTTTTTAAATTTCAAGTTTCCTGTTTTTATTAGTTTGTCTGTCTGCCTGCCTGCCTGCTTCTCTGTCTGTCTGCCGTTTTTCTTCCTTCTTTCTTTTCTATATGAAGCCGTTTCTTTAGTTTCCAGTGGGCAAGTGAGTGTCAGCAGGTAATCAATCGCGAAGTTGTGAAGTATTTGCTGGGCTCAGGGAAGTTCCTGGACTGACTCTTTGTGTAACTTTGGGCGCCATTACATCCTGTAAACTGAAGAAATGGGAGGAAAATAAACAAGAAGATTAGAGACGGACTGTCAGTCACGGAGTCAGATCGATTCCCGTCTGTCAGGGAGGGCGAGCAGAGGATGGGGAGCCTCCTGAAGAAATTTGTACTTGTGATGGAGGCGTGCTCTCGTAGCTTTGTCGTGGTCGTGGCGGTTGTTCTCGCCTCTGATGGAGTGTCTGTCAGCTCAGACATGTTAACAATCTGTCCATGCGGTTCCTTACGTGCAAGCTCTCCAATTATGATGAACTGCAGTTTCTAGTGACAGAAAAGAGAAGAAAACAAAAGAAGAAAGGGATAGCAGCCTATAGAGAGAACATTTACTAACATCACATATAATCACAAAACATCTTGACTAGTGACAACATTCAGTGCCAGCATGTGGGGGGAAGTGTTTGTTACTGCAGCTGTTGTTATTGTTGTTTGTTGTTGCCCCTTCTCATTGTCTGTTGGGTCCCCGCACCCTGTCCTCCCAGAGGATGTGGTGTTGAGAGCTACAGAAGCTGTTGTTCCCGGGGTGTGGCTGTCAGACGCAGCTTCCATGTATTTCACGGAATCCATTCCCTTTATCCTTTTACTAATTTCCCTCACGAGTACCAACACACTCCTCCCTCCAAACCCCTCTTCCTCTCCAAAAAAAAAAAATGATAGGAAAACATCTTTACCTTGAATCTCAAGTGATAACGAGCGCGACAAGGTCATAGAAATGTTACCGACCGGTGAAAAAAAAAAAAAAGATGCAGTTGCCTCCACCCTCAGGAAAACTTACCTACATTCTGAGTTTAAAATATCGTGCTGGTGGGATCACACCCTGTAACGGAAATCGCCTTCCGGGTAGAGCAGTTAAAAAGAAAAACTGCAGCCCCCATGTGTTCATTCTCCGCCTTCTGTATGCAGCTACCAAAAGAAAAAAACTCCGGCAGCCAATTAGAAGAGCGTCGTGCGCCGTGGAACCATCTCGCCCTGATGGCGGCGGTCGTGGGGATCGGGTGTAACACCTGCTGAGCTGCTGTTCCTGTCCTCGGGGAGGACTTGGCGCAACCACGCCGACGGTTGTCGTCGAAGACAGTTGCAGCGACGCCGCTGGTGTCACGCGAACTCAATTTGCAGGCGTGTACAGGCTGGTGACAGCTCCTCCCTTCACAGTCGGGCACCACACAATGTGCTGACTTCACTGCTTTCTTCTGTCTTCTTTCCTGTTGCTTTCATTTTGTTTCGTGTGTGGTTACTTCTGGTTTTTGTTGATTTTGCTTTATTTTGCGTTGTCAGCCTTGTTAGAAGTGGGTGAGCGGATAGCAGGAAAAAATTCAAAGAAAAATAGATAAAATAAACAAACCGGTTCCCAGTCACTTAATCCCCAGTCACTTCATCCCCAACGCTTCATCCTTAAAATGAAATTTTAACTATAAAAATTATGAAGCCGGCGGAAAATTTAACTGAAATTCAAATAATTATCTTCATATAAACATCACAATAAGTTTTACAATTAAAATAAATATTGAAATATATTAATAATATTTAAATCATGCTATTAACTTCAACGTCATTTAAACATCTACAACATTAGTTAAAGTATTTTAATGGTAAAACTTATTGTGATGTTTATATGAAGATAATTATTTGAATTTCAATTAAATTTTTCGTGTGCTTCATAATTTTTATAGTTAAAATTTCATTTTAAGGATGAAGCGTTGGGGATGAAGTGTCTGGGGATTAAGTGTCTGGACACCAAACAAACCATACTTTGTCATTCACCGAATCAAATGTGTTAAAATGTGTTAGCGAAATGTTTAGTCTGTGTGTGTGTATTTGTCTGTGTATGTGTGTGTGTTATGATAAGAAATGATTGGATGATAAAAGGAGAGATTAATGGAATGAGAGCTAAAACTACGAGGATCAATACATTTTCATGAATGATTTAGTGATGGAGCACGGACCCTATTAACCTGTGTGACCTTTGGTGTGTAAACTGTTTGTATAAATCACAACTGCTTTGGCCGACAGTTCGAGTTTTTCACTCAGCCTCCGGCGCTTGGCTTTGAGATTCGTGAAGGATGGCCGACAGTTGAATGTCTTGCAACTATTCCATCGCTGGACTTGGGAATGTTGGGTTTTCTGTGGGCAACCATGAGTGGCACAACAGACTAAACTTCTTTCTGTCCGTTAATCTGTTCTATGGCCTGTGGTGTGCAAGTACCATTTGCAGCCTGGATTACAGTTTTTCTACATGTCTTTCATCACTCGTGGCTTGTTTAAACATTGTCTTGTTACTGCTTTTGCTAACTACCATCATGCGCTGGCTCTGATATTTCGTATTCACTTAAATCATACGAGTTATACGACAGTTTGTTGCTGAGTCTGTACTGTATTCGGATCAGTCAGAAAACAAGAACATAAATGGCTGTATGCAAAATATTTTGTAAACTTTCAAACCATTATATTTCAGAAACAACACATTGATGATGCCTTTAAAGCATTAAATTCTGTATCCCATCATATAAATACAAACCTCTATCACAGACAGGAGCCCATTGTCGCCCATTGTTACAACAGGCAGGACGAGAGTTTTTAGTTCCAGACTTGCGGAGGGCATCTTGAGAGGCTGGAGCGAGAGGAATGAGTGTTGAAGTGATGTCTTCATTATCTTTTCTTCTGTCCTCCCTGTGGACTCCTTACCCGCCCCCAGGCAGCACCACTCTTGAGCCATGATGAAGATGTTTTCATGTGCCGTCAGTCTCTGAATGTTAGAAAACTGTTTTAAAATAGCTTTTTCTTTTTTTATTCTTTTCAATTATTTTTGTTATCTTCTTTTCTTGAGGACTTTACACGTACCCAGTCGAGCAGTACAGGAGTGAATGAAAAAAGAAAATCACAGAGAAGTAACCTGTAAAATACGACAAACATTTTGAGACCCACGAACTCAAATGAGTTAAAAAGGGAAAACTGTGTGTGTGTGTGTGTTTTGGTAAGAAACGATTGGATGAAGAAAGGAATCAAGATTCTGACTACAAATACTTTTCATGACTTTCTGACTGATGGAGCACGGATCTTATTCCCACGTCTACCTCGTGTGTATAAAGTGCAAAACTATTTTAATATTACCGGACTGGCTTGGTCTCTTGTTTTAATATATTGCCCGCTTTCTACTTTGTGATCGGTGTTTAATATAAATAATATTTGCCCATCATTGTCTGAGAAGGCTTTAATCCACACGAAACTAATAATAATAATCGTCCTCATCGTCGTCATCATCATCATCAAGAGGTTCTATAGTCCACTTCTCTGCTTAAAGGTCAATACACTTTACTAAAGTCCAAACACGTCGACAAGCAAACGGATAAACACTCATCAACAACTATAAACACAAGAATTATCTGCACTCGTGACATTCCGTGACAGCTCAGCATCAAAAGGTCTGGCAGCCAGTCCGAGCGGAAAGGTGAGTGAAGCAGAGCATGGAACCGGCGAGAACACTGAGCAGTCAGCATGGCACGAACTCGTCTGCAAGTGCAAAGCATGGTCCAGTGGACAAGAGATAGAGATAGAGAGAGACAGAGAGAAAGGTGAGACTGCAAGAGTACATATCTCTCAGCTCCGGGTTCGCACAAAAGGTGAGTGGCACAGCAACTGCATCAACAGTCGAGAAAGTTTTTACCTCGCACTGATGACGCTTTCATCATGATGATATTCTTTATCTCATCATTTGAAACACAATCTGTATTATAGACAGAAGCTTCCTGCTCTCTCGCCTATTGTTACCACCGGAAGGACGAGAGATTTTTGTATCCAGACTTGCCGGGGGCTTCGTGAGCAGTTGGTGCGAGATGAGCGAGTGATGAAGTGACGTCTTCACGATCTTTTCTTCTGCCCTCGACTCTTTTATCGCCTCGAGCAACTCCACTTGAGCATGTTGACGTCTGCGCTGATGATGCTGTGTTTTCATATCCCGTCAGTCTCTGCGTGCTAGAGAACCATTTGGAAATAACTTTTTCTTTTCTTTTTTTTAAAAAAAGACAATGACCAGTGTCAAAACACCCTGGGCTTGCATTCATGGCCATCTTCCATTTACTCCGAGGGTAATGTAGTCTTGCGGGGGCTGAGACCCAGAGTGTAAAGTATTGTAAAGTATAATTGATGGTCAAACTTCTGTCGGTTGATGAGGTGCAAGACAATGAAGCATTCAACACTCGAACTTCAGGACGTAGTTCGGACTGCGCATGCGTGGTTATGGCCACTGGATGTTAATAATGAAGTTCAGTTTTATAGCTCAGTATCTCAGCTTATCGGAAAGCTGTCAGCAATTTTAAGAACAGATTTTATCGGCACGAAAGTAGCAGAAATAAATTCAGGTCGACGATGAAGAGGCGAAGCATGGTGCTTTGTGAAGCAAAGAAAAGCTTCTCTAAAATCGAACCAGCAGTCTTTAGTTCCACCTCAAACTTTATTTTATGTTTATTTTTATAGTGTCTGTTATTTAAACCCGACCACTGCGAAAATGTTATTTACTGGGCAGTTCAGTATCGTCCTTTCTGTAGAGTTGATTTATAAAGTCTCAAACAAGTTTTGTTTATGCGAAAAGTTTCGGATAAAGCATTCTATGGAAACAAGACTAATGTGAGCACCGCAAATATTCTGTCACTGACCCCAGTGTCTAAAGCACCTGCCACCCATCACCTCATACTGTGACCACCTTCCAAGCTGTTAACTCTGACCTTTAGACCTCTACTTTAGACTACTCTCAGTAGCTGATGGTCTCTTCCTTTGATGATGATTGTCCAATGGAAAGATATTTTCAAGAAAGAAAACGACCCAGTTGACGCATGAATGTTTGGTAACACATTGAAATCTTCTTTGATGTGAGCTTTATTGAGAACACGGTGGTGTGAGATGATGTAATAGATTGGTACAGGAGGTGAGCTGTTCCTGAAATAAAAGAGACCAGCCCAGGAAACCCTGTCACCCGAGCATCCACATCAATCACTGATCGCGATCTGGAAGATACTTCGTCCTCGCCAGCCTCGTCGCCAAGTGAGGACAGCGAGGACTCAGTAAAGGTTCATCTGAAGGCAACGACAAAACTGTCGTCACTGTTGCAGCGCGCGAGTGTTGGCAGGTCGGCCATCTTAGGTCGTCAAGGTCCGCGCGCGTGCGCAGCATCCATTTTCTGCTGTCGTCTGCCGCAGCGCGCAATCGTTGAGAGTTGCGCCCCCTGGCCGCTCACTTGCCACCGCTGCTCTGCTCAGCTTCATTGTCCCGGAAGCTGCGGAGCTTGACACCGGCACCCGGGGCTGTCATCCGATAGTTGTTCCCTGGAAGATGAGGACATCGTGCTGACATCGCTGCTTGTCAGACGACACCTGTGCTACCTGCTTCCTACCTTCACTCGAGGTCTGGGGGGTCGTGTGCAGCAAGATGTGCCAAGTCACCTCTGGAAACACTTCAACTTGTGAGGTAGAACCTGTCGTTAAGTTCCTGATGTGAAAGCTGAGTCATGTGACACTAAAGACAAGAGGTTTGTGAGGGAGGGGCTTAGACTGTCCTGTCCTGTAGTCTTGATGATACGAATTGTCCTGAACAGCAAAGAAAGTTCCTTTCATCCTTATCCTTTTCTTTTTTGACAAGGTAAAATAAATTATTTTGATGGCAGGATGATACTTATACTTTGCTTGCTTGCGAATTGAAAGTTTTATTAACAAATTGTCATGTTAATATTTTAACTTAACAACAATTCGTTCAAATTTTTATGATGAAAATTCAAACATTTTTTTTTTCCTGCGCTAGTTGAGTGATTTATTGTTTGTCTGCTGACTAGTTTGTTTTCTTTCCTCATCATTATTCAAGTTGTGTGTCTAAACTAGATGTTTCCTGAATTCTGAGTGTTGTTGTCTGTGTTTACTGAAGACAGGAATTGTCAGGAGAGCGAGAGGAATAAATGTCAGTCTAGTCCAGACAGACCCTCGTGCTCTCTGGAGTGCAGGAATTCCGTATTTTATAACAGTCCTTGCATTTCTCTCGTGAAGCAAATTTGTGCTTGACCTTTCGATGTTCACATCAGTCTGCCAGGCGAACTAAAGTAGATAATTATGAGTATGCGAGTCTTTGAAGTCCCAGTGAATGAGATAAGTACAGCACCGACTATCCACTTACAGCTTTAGTCTCAACAGCTTTTAGTTTGTTCGCAATTGAGTATTTAGAAACCTCGGTCATAGAAACTTTACTAGAGCAATACATTATTGTCGGAACTACAGCTCATACTTCAATATACTTCATTTTCATTGTTTATGTTTAGTGGTCTGCAGTAAATATTTACAGTCTGTGACCGCATGTCTTTAACAATTCTGTTTGCCGGTTATAGACTGACTTCGTATTTCAATTTTAATGGCACTTGAGCTTAACACCTCATTGGCCACCATCCACACTCTTACACTAACAAACTCACACGACATAAAGACAAAGAAATTGTGAGAAGGAACAACAGACTTTTATTCACAAAATCCACAGAAGAAATAAGTTGTCCGCTTGTGATGCGAGTTCCACATGACATCCCTCGTGGTCAACATCCTCAATAATTTATGAAAGTCTCTCTTTTATCTCGATGCTTTTATTTGTAAACATTGCAACTAGCAAGGAACCAGAATTCTGTTGCTGAATAATGCAGGTTGTCACTCCAGTGACAGCAGACAACCTGCAAACATTATCTGCACGGTGCAGGACGATACGTTGTGCAACAGGTCAAAGGTCGTAGTCAGGAAACAAGAACAAGTCCATGTTTCCCCGGGGAACATGGGGAACCCAAGGACAAGTGTCTTGTTTTTGTTGTTACAATGCGATGCCCAGACCCCGCGGGTATTACTTCCTGTTTCCTTACCCCCGTGGTATTTTGCTTTGTGGCTTCAGAGGTTAAACATCGTTTGCGGGGTCTGGACACCTGTCGGCTTACCTGTCTTTTCGCTTCTAGCCGTTGTCTTAGTAAGGGTGAAAACTTAAACATCACCTGGAAACGTGTGTCAGAGTTTTTAATGTTGAGCCTCATCTTTGAATTTTAAACTTTATGTCAAGCCACACACTATCAGAAGCACAATCTTTGTGTGTGAAAAATCCAGTTTGTGTGGTGCGTATATCGTGTCCTACTCACATCAACATCATTAACCACTTCTTTCTCTCACTCAAAGTCAGAACTGTGGTTACACTGGATCAGTCCTTTCATCTATGCTTTACTTTTCTACGAAACCCGAAGAAAAATGTCATATTACAGCATTTACCTACCTACCTGACAGCCAGTCGTGTATCACTCTAACCAGTCACCTTGCACAGTTAGTCGCACAAAATGTTATTCAGCCACCACCTACCCTGTAGGTAGTCAAAGTACCCTTTGAGTATCGTCTGCCGCAGGTGTCGGAGCTGTCCGAGGAGGAGCAGATCTGGAGGCTGGGGGTGGCCAGGCAGCAGTGCGATGAGTTGATGAACACCCAGCCTGTTACTCTCACAGGTATGTTGTCACCTGAGTGTTTACTCACGAGTTGTTTGTGCCTTGTACTCACGAGTTGTTTGTGCCTTGTACTCACGAGTTGTTTGTGCCTTGTACTCACGAGTTGTTTGTGCCTTGTACTCACGAGTTGTTTGTGCCTTGTACTCACGAGTTGTTTGTGCCTTGTACTCACGAGTTGTTTGTGCCTTGTACTCACGAGTTGTTTGTGCCTTGTACTCACGAGTTGTTTGTGCCTTGTTTTTGTCTTTTCCTAGGATTGCGTTGAAGTTAGTTTCAACCTTGTCTTTCTCTTCGACAGCCTCGTTCGTTCTTATTTTCCATTCATTCATTTATTTATTCTTACTCTATCTTTATTTCTGTCTATATATATCTTTCTGCGTGTCTGTAGATGTGTTCCTTCTTCTAGTTCTTTCTCTCTTTTTTTTCTTTTTTCTTTCTCGGCTGTGGAGCTTTCTATGAAGACAGAATGCGCATGCGCTGCGATTACTGAGGCGAACAAAACAAATTCAAGATAAGGGATGAAATGTTCTCTCACACGCAAACCCCTCATTGGGTCACCTAGATGTGAATACGAAATGCCCGGACAACACATCTTTCTCCTTGTCTAATCGACTTCCACGATGTTACTCAGTGAAGCGGGCAGACAACTCTCCACTGGCTGAGGTTAAGTTCTGGCCCTTCTCACTTCCACTCATTTGTTTTTATGATCGAAAAGCAGTGAATAAAAGAGCGAAAAGAAGGAAGGGAGTGGAGGAGGAAAAAATAAAGAAAAGATGCCTTTTCTGCAACAAATTTCTTATTAAGATTTCCTCTGCTGTAGTTAGAAAAGCTGTTACTGGTCCGTTCCTTCCTGACCAGACCTACACTTCCGCCGATTTCCGGCCGTGGCGACGCATGCGCTTTTCGCGGTGCCTGCCATTTGTTTTAATTCTTCGTGCATTGCTTACTCGACAGGTGTGTCCGGATTTGTTTAGGTCAGGCGATTGAGACTAGATGACAATAACAACTTTTTTTTTCTCTGTCCTTCCTTATTTCCTCCTTATTTTACATCTGTTTTGTGGGGAAGAGGTTTTTGTTGCTCTGTTTAAGCTTTTTCATCTTTTCTTGCCATCGTCAGCTTTTCAGTTTTTTCTTTCTCCCTATTCATCACCTGGTTCCGTCCTTCCTTCCTACTTATATATTTAATACAACCACCAGTGCACTAACTCACGTACATCTACTCCACTGACTTTGTCACACACACACTCTCACACACACACACGTACTCACTGACCTCACCCACTCACGTACCAACTCCCTCGCAGTTATTCCAGGGTTAGGAGACTCTTCCCCTACACTCTAAAGCTTTGTATAATTCTGTCATAACTGCCATCGTAGAGATGTGATGTATACAGCATGAATACTGATTTGTAGGGCAGCGAGAAAAAGCATTTAGAAAATAGATAAACATGAAGTAGCCATTGACTCACTTCCGCAAGCCACTGATGGCCAGGGAGACCAACTTTATTGTCGTGAGGGCAACATCTACAAAACTTCATGGGTTTCATTTATCAGATGTTGTCACTATTATTCCAAACACACATCCACAGGTACACACAGGTACGCACACAAGACACACAAAGGTAAACACAAACAAGCACTGAAAACACAACCAAACACAAGAACAAGCACAAGAAAACACAAACAGGAATAAACATCTGCGCCCCAAAACGAATACAAGCACGAGAGATGGAGAGAGAGTTTTCGTGAGAGAGAGTTTTCTTCTCTTCCGCCATTGCCGGTAACTCCGAGAGGTTTTGACGTGATTACCTCCCTGTACAGCCAAGTAACGGGGTTGGTGAAACAAATATCACAAGTGCCTGGCGCGGAGGATGAGAAATAAAACTGTCATCAACTACGTGACATTGATGATGACAAATTGTAAAATGAGAATCTGGAGCCTGGCATTCCGTTTTTATTCTCGTTGATATCAAACTTTGGAGGCGATCACACCGGCGCGCCAGCTTAAAGGTGAGAATTAGAAACTGGGAAATACGAAAAGACCAACAACAAAATAATCAAACCCCAGACGAAGATGGATCATAGGGATCAAGATGTTGAAATCGTGTTTAAGATCATTTCCTTATTATGATCACGTGTTGCTCCCTTCGTCTGACTTGCACACGGGGTCACTTGCTGCTCTACCCGAGTGACAGAAGCGGTTGAGTAGATGAGTGGAAAGGAGATATAGAGGATGAAGATGAGAAACATCAGTTTGAAAGAGAGGAAAAGACAGATTAAGAGAAGACATGGAAGAAGACTCTAAACTTTCAGCTCAAACACAGAATTAACGACTGATTGGGTTCATTGATGTCAAAGCTGTTGATTGTTGAGTTTAATTTTTCTTTCTGTCAATACACACAACCTTAGCAAGACCTCTGTAGGTCGTGGGCAAGATGTGGACCTCCAAGGTCTGTGCTTGTATCCAATTACAGGACAGAAACTCTCTCAGTCTGTGAAGCTCTACCTCTGCTCTATAAGCGGGGCCCTAGAGGCTCATTCCTGTCCAGAAACCAGCCGAGCAGATAAAAGTCATTTTCATGCGTGAACAAACTCTTTCTTCCCGCCAGTCGGTTTTTCTGCAAGCTTCAGACATATGAATGATTAAGAAATCTTACTCCTCCCTCTCTTCCCTATAGTTTAAATGAGACTGACATAGTACCTTGCACACAAGCCCTCGTGTCTGGCATTCTTGCTGCTTCAAGTGTTCTGGCTCAACTGGAAATCCTGGGAGCGAGAAGGACGATATCATTTCCAGGAATCAATGAGTTTTATGGAGAAAAATATGGGAGACCCTGAAGCAGCAATCATGTGGGACAGCTTCAGTTGCTGATGGAGATCGTCGTGCTGCAGAAAAAAACAGACTTTGCCCGAAATACAAACGACAGCTTTGTGGATGCCTGGTCGGTCCTATTCAATTCCATTTTCTTGCGAAGGTTTGTTGGACGAGTTGAGTGGCTGGCTGCTTGCTGGACGTTTGGCTGATACACGGCTGAGTCGCTGATGTGCTAATTACTTCCAAATATTAAATGTCCGAATTTTGTAGACAATAATGCGATAAACGGGCGTTGACGATGACATTTTGAAAACGTGGTGAGCTGAGCCATTGTGCAGGACAACAAATTATTTTGTACAGCCAAGCTGTTAAAAATGTATGTGCCCTTTGATGTGTGTCATACGATCTGAGTTTATCATAATGTCGCGGTCACCGTGATCACAGCCACTCAGCCGCCACAATCACAACATTAAATAGTCCAGCTTCAATTTAAACTTCTTCAAACGCTTGTCTGTAATCATCGTTTGTTTTCGCCCCGGAGACGTTGATGTTGGTGGGATGACTGTCCTTCACACCTGTCAGGTATTGTGTGATTGTGTGATTGTGTGATTGTGTGATTGTGTGATTGTGCAGGTTTGTACTGCAACCGCACCTGGGACAACATCATGTGCTGGCCTGACACACCTGCCGGTGAGGTGCGGCGCCTGCCTTGTCCTGGCTACATCAACCGCTTTGACCAGTCAGGTGAGGCAGGAACTCAGTTGTTTTCTTTTGCTTTTTCTTTTCACCTTTCTCTCAAATTTGTGTCAGTGTCCTCCCCACTCCATGGTCTGTAAATCTAGCTTTATCAACGAATACATGTGGCTACGCAGTTGGGCTTATCTCGTCTGTAGACAAATTGTTATTGTTTATTATTATTATTATTATTATTATTATTATTATTATTATTATTATTATTATTATTATTGATGCTCTGTACACAGAGTTCGCCGTCAAGCACTGCCTGCAGAATGGAAGCTGGTTCGTGCTGCCTACTCTAGGGAAGCCGTGGACCAACTTCACCGCCTGCATCGAGAAGCACGCCATGGAGACAGTGCCACAGGTCATTGCGGTGAGCTTCATGTTTATCACAAACAATCTCTTAATAAACAGACCATATCGAGTGTGGTGATGGTGGTGATGACGGTGGTGGTGGTGACGGCGGTGATGGTGGTTTGAGCAGGCTGAAAGTGTTTGCAAACTCACTAATACCAGCACACGGTTATCCTCTCACACATTCATATGGACAATGTTTTCAATATCCATCTTTTGAGTTGTTTTCCGTTATTTTCACAGGTCTGTTAGGTGAAGAGAAGATTGTGAAGTTTTCTCTGACACTTCTATTAACACTTGTGTTCCTTGCCCTCTACCACACCCAGCATCACAAATCAAATGCTCTTCTTATCCTCTAACCACGATTGCCAAGTCCTCAAATTATCTGTGTTTTGCCCCCTGCGGAAGAAGTTTCCCTGTGGTCCACATTGAAAGGTGCCAGAGTCTAGAAAATGATGTCTGTCCTGACAGTTTGTGTCCTGGTGGCTATCTGAGGAGAAGACACGAAAGTCGTCTGGCAAATGTCGGGGTGGAAGGGTCTAGAACACACAGCTCCCTGTGTTACCAAAGTCTGGAGAAGAAATAGGGTTTTGTGCATGTATCTCTCATGTTCCCTGCAAATCAGGAACTGTCGCTGAGGACGTTAATAAAGTCTGACGAGAGAGGGTCTGGTGGGCGGCTCACTTCGCTGTCTAGCCTACCTGTCCATGTTATACACTTGGTGTAAGGTGTGTGCCGGGTGTAGCAGCTGATCTGCACTCACTCAGTAACATTTCTCGTTTGTTGACTTGAATTTCTCAATCTCAACTTCTTTGTTTTTGTTTTGTTTTGCGTTTTTGCTTTTTATGAGGTTTTTTTTTTTTTGTTCACGGAGCGTTCTCCCGGACATCACGGGGAGTTGTGTTGGGCGATGTGCAGTTAATAAGCGACTCACACCCAGAGGGCGAGGGCTAAATGGAAACAAGCATTTTACCTCTCGTTAATAAAGAATTGTCATTGTCCCGCATGTCAATGAGGAAACACAACATCCTGTCATCTCTGTCTTTAAGTAACAAATTTATGAATCAAATGTTCATCCAACAAAAAATCTCAGCACACAGTGAGACTCTATAAGCTGACCGTAAGAACATATAGGACTAGAAAGCAGTGAGCAAACTTACTTTCAGTCAAAGGATCCTCAAAATGTCTCCTGAGGACTGGGGTCACAAGAACTGGCATCGGAAGCTGTCTGACCTGCAAGGACCTACGCTTCTGATCTCCTGTCCACGTTCATCAATATTCTATCAACTCTCTTTCTTTCTTCACTTTTTGAAATGCCAGTGAAAAGTATTTCGCCTACTGGCTGGTTTCGTAAACTAAAGAAAAGCTGGATAGATGAAATCAGTAATGGAAGTAGAGGCCTGTCTCCTACAGAGCTTCAGTTCCGACTTTTCCCGAAGAGATGTCCATCCTTTTGTCTAGTGTCAAAGGCAGTGAGACAGTGTCTGTGGGTGTCATGGGGGGAGAATGATGGCCACAGGGCCATTGTATACGGCCTGGGAGGCTTGGGTCAAAGTAAATGAAGAAATATTCGGTGCTCGACATTGTCGTCGCCTCTAAGGAGGAAGACACAGGAAGTAGTTTTTTTTTATAAAAAAAAAACCGAGTGTTTCGCTTTTAATGAATGGTATCTGCAAAAGACTGAATATGCCTGTGGGAAAATATTAGCGCAGACTACAGCTGGTAGAGTCGTGTGTTCATTCACACCGTCCCTCACTTCTCCATTACATGCAGTTCTGTTTGTTCTCTGTTACTCAGCCATTCCTGTCCTCCGCTCACTCATCCTTCCAAGTGGATATCGAGGGCATTTTTAGTCTAAAACTGTATATCGGCCTCTTAGATGTTTGATTATATTTGCCTGAATAACTCATAACACGTGAGAGAAGGTTATTTGGATGTTTATATTTTTAGATTTTATTATCGTATTTACTGTGGATTTGTTTTAGCACTAAAAGCAACTTAGGAGAGTCAATGAATTCAAGAGCATTAACTACTACAGATTTAAAGATGTAAGATGCAGTAGTAACGGTAACTATATTCTCAAGGAAATAAATTGTGTCTTTGACGATTAATTAGAAAAAAGACAAATGTGACCGGTGGGTCATTTATTCACACTACGAAAATGTCGTGCGGGGAAATGATGTTCACATAAAGTAGGGTTAGCATGACATGATCATGATTAGAATGCAAGTTGGATGGCATTACTCGCACTCATTACCATCAAATACTGTCCACTTCCACATCCCTGTCACCTCCGAGCAGTCGTAACCTGGCCTCTTACTTTCTCAGTCTTTGGGTGTCCACGACCCGAGAGCTTTCCTGTGAAGGGTCTTCACATTAGTTGGGTGAGCAGGAGGTGGTGGGTGTTGGGATGAAGCTAGTTCTTCATGTAGGATTCTCTTTATGTCGTCGTGTTCAGAATAGAACATTCTAGAAAAGTTGTTCCAGGAACTAGCAACAGTTTTATGACGATTATAAATATTTTCCATCTTGACAACCTTTTTTATATCGCCGGTTGTGCAGGAGAGATCCACAATGCTCGGCCACTGTGGCACAAGGTCCAGTCTCCGTTAGACTTCGGCTTCTGTGCGCAAATACAGTGATACCTCGGTTCTCGAACGCCTTGACTTTCGACCAAATCGGTATTCGAACAGGAAATTCGAGAAAATTTTGTCTTGGAATCCGAACAAATATTTGGAACTCGAACATCCGAACGTCCGAGATGAGCCGAGTTGAGCCGAATGGCGTTCATTCAGCCCAGCGCGCCTTGCTTGCGTCATCAGTGTGAGTGCAAAGGGGAAAAAAACAGCAAACAATTGACAAATTCTTCCGTAAAGAAATCAGACAAGCAACTGCAGAGCAAGATTCTGATTCTCCTCAGCAAAAGATACAGAGAACAGAAACACCCGAAGAGCAGTTACCCTCTGTTTTTATTGAAGAGGACTCCCCTTCAAAACAATAACCATCCCCCTTCCCTCCTCCCTCCACATTCATTCCCTCCTGCCATAAAGTTTGGTACAGGTACAGTAAATGAAACACAATTTACTGTACTGTACTGTACATTTTATTTTTTTTTTTTTTGTTTTAATAAATACACTTTTATTTCTTATTTCTTGTTGAGACTCATGTTTTTCTATATATTATATACAAATTAGGCTAGTAAATAGGCATTTTCTGGGGCTTGGAACGAATTGATCCAGTTTCCATTATTTCCTATGAGTTTCATTGCTTCGGTTCTCGAACAATTTGGTTCTCGACCGTCCTCCTGGAACGAATTATGTTCGAGAACCGAGGTATCACTGTAGGAGGGAAGCTAATTACGGATGCAGACAAACTATGAGTGACAGATCTCATTTAAAGTGCTATCAATAACAAAACGAACATTAATGATGATGATGATGATGATGACGATGATCACGACAATGATGACGACGATGATGATGATGAACACACGCCAGAGCAGGTGGGAAGATCGTGTCTGCTGGAGCTACTTCCAGGCGCGTCCGATTCATCATCCCGCAAACTACATCCCAGAGCCCGGATATTCACCTGTCACACAGCGGAAATAGGGAGACCGTGATCCGGGTTCTGTTACAGCTTAATAAACCATTCCCACCATCCCTACTGTCGCAAAAATACTCTGTTTCTCTCTGGATTTTTGTCCTCACTCTCTTTTTCTCAAACAAATAAAGAAACACAGCCTACTTTGTACCCGGAGACAGGTTGCTGTCCTCGTTCTGCTCCCCGACAGATCAGTTCATCGTGTCGTCAGCCTGGCGTCTCGTCTCGAGGTCGTTCCGTGCAGTAAGGAACGAGGAGGGAGGGTAGGTATGGAGGGCGGACTGTTTCCTCCTGTACCTCCTCACTCACTGATCGACGAGGTCAGTCTCGTCTTACAAACACGCCATCTGCATCCTCCGTGTCTCCATCACGTGACCGGACTGGCAGGTCTCGCATGTCCGGACTGCATCACGAGAGGGGAACAGGGTAATCACCACCCGATGACGAGGGCTGGTAGGGTACTTGCCCACAATTGCCAGTAAAGAGAGATTCATTGAGTAGTCATTGAGAGATATTGGGCGACCTGCTGCCTGACCTTTTTGTGGAACAGTTTACCATGGGATTGCCAGTATTGTTTCTGTTTTTATTTTGTTTGTTTGTTTGTTCTTCTTTCGTCATTTTTGTTACTTTACAGAAATAACAGATTTCCGCAGCAGTTGCTTTTCTTCTTGTAATGCACTCATCAAGTGTCACTCACTCATTTTTCTTTGCCTCCTGCCTTCATCCTGAGCATCCTGCACAATGGCAACATCACATCTGTAGAGGTGTGAGCTCTGACAGGATTTCTTTGGCTGCTTTTCTGGAGACTGACAGCAACACTTGTGTCACTCATCATTTTCTGCAAGTGTTTGTGCATAGCTGATAGCACACCTTCAACCTCTTCTTCGTTTGTTTTGTCATGTGATATTTTTAAATTTTATATCAACTGCTGTTTTCTTTATGTCTGCGTGTATCCATGACACCCCGAGATCCCATTGCACTCTCGTAATTCCACCCTCCCAACACACACACACATGCACGTGAAAGCTTCTCTCTCTTTAAACAGGATCAAAACTGTTTTATTTGCTCATGCAGACAACAACGATATTTAGATAAGTTTTTGTGAGTCTCATTACTTCTAAAGAATGAGCAGTAATCATCCCGATTGCATAATGTCAGTAATGTGTCAACTGCCAACTGTAGTCGTCTTGCTGTTGGTTTGTTCTTGTTTAATTTCCTGAGTTTTATTTCTTCGTCTGATGTTGCATAATGCTCCCCCTTAAAACAGACTCGTGCAAACTGTCTTTCAGGTGGTTGGATTAATCTCTTTAAAAGATTTTTTTCCCAAGATTCTGAGTAAACAAGGTTCCTTCATTTCCAACATTGACATTCTAGAGTGTCCACAAGAAAAGGTCAAGGATATGAAATAAGTTTACTAGTAATTAAACTCCACTCCCACCCATTGGCTGGACCCTCGTTACCATGAGAGCCTAGTGGTGAGCGTGACATCAGGGTGCTACCTCCTTCGGTCCACCTGCATGTTGGAAGTTTTGTTTCATGAAGGGAGTGCGTGGATTATTAAAAGCAAGTAACTTTATATCAACAGCGATTGTTGTTGTTGTTGTTGTTGTTGTTGTTGTTGTTGTTGTTGTTGTTGTTGTTGTTGTTGTTGTTGTGATGATGAGGAGAATTTTTCTGTCGTTGTGTCAGAGATCTTTTCACCTATGTTCGCTGTCTGGCAAGTTGTAACAATGACAATGACCACCTTCACGAAATAAAAACAAAACAGAACAAGCGCTAGTTACAAGGAAACAAAACAGGTTGATTGTTATAACTAGAACACAAGATAATATAAAAATGCTATATTACATCTTCTCCATCACACACCCACACACGCCAGCGACATTTCCTGTATTGTTGTGCACTTGACAGTGAGCTTTGAACTCTGTCCACAGGACCACATGCCCAGAATCAAGATCATGTACACTGTTGGCTACTCGATGTCCCTGACCACCCTCATCCTGGCAGTAGCCATCATAATCTACTTTAGGTGAGTATTTCTGTCACCACCACCACCACCACCACCACCACCACCACCACCACCTATAAACATCTACAACACACTGCTTACACGGCATTAAAGTCCTCTTCTTCACAAATTGGAAACATGGACCGCAAAGAGCAACATAAACTGAAAAAACGAAAACCGACCTTGTTTCGACTTTGTGGGAGAAAAACATGCCCATCACTTTCCACAATTATTATCGATGAATTTCAAATTATTTTTTGTGAACAAGAGCTTCAAGAGTAAAACGTTTTTTCACAGATTTGTCAGAGAACACCCACGCGCTTCGCTTCAATCAAGCACGCAGCCTGCCATTTGCATGTTCCTTCTCGCAATAAACTAATCTGCCCTTGCAGGCTCTGTCTCGACTTTATATAAATTAAAAAAACAGTTTTGAAATCTTCGCATGCAATGCCTGTAAAATATTCTACGAATACAAGAAAAAATTGCTCTCTGACTACCTTCCTTCCACAGAAACCAATACAATTTGTAAATGTGTGTATGTGTGTGAGTATAGGGTGTAACCTGATGCAATTATGACAAAGTTTGGTATATGAGTAGAATGACTTGCTACTCATTTTATTATCTCTTTTTCTCTTTCTCTCTCTCTCTTTCTCTCTCACTCCCACACACAAGTTTCTGGCAATATTAATCTGATTCATTTTCTCTGGTAACGCCCCCATAAAAATGAGCGTGACAAGAACATAAAACCCTCGTCATCATCGCCTCGCATGCACGTGACGTGTGTCTAATCCCTGCGTGCATCGTTTCTAATACCCACGTAATACCCGGATGTTGACTGGCAGGCGGCTGCACTGCGCGCGCAACATGATCCACCTCAACATGTTCATCGCCTTCCTGCTGCGTGCCGCCGTCTCCCTCATGAAGAACGTGCTGCTCGTCAACGACCTCGGCTTCCCCATCGACGTTAACGTCTCGGGCGCCAGGATCGACTTCATCCAGGAGGGCACCGTGAGTAAAGCCCGCCCACAGGGGGCGCAGGTGGCGCAGGTGGCGCTGGTGTCGGCGCATGTGGCGCTGGAAATCGGTTGGTGTTGGTGGTGGGATGGTGGTGGTGGTGATAGCGGTGGTGGTGCTTGCAGCTAAGATGCTCACTAAAACCTCTCGCTGTTTTGTTCATGAAATATAGTGCGATGTTGTTATTGCATCAACATGAAATCTAACGGGGTTGTTACTGTATCAGCGCCATAAATTGTTGTTGTTGTTGTTGTTGTTGTTGTTGTTGTTGTTGTTGTTGTTGTTGTTCAGGTGGTGTTGCTAACTCTCTCCTTTAGCACTTAACTAATTTCTAATCTTGTTGTAAAGCAACAAAAGGAGTGTTGGTGGGGGTGTCTAAGACTCAGCGGACATCTGCTGTGACAACAAGTGTTACTGGCTGCTTCCCTACTTGTTGCCATGGTTGTGATGATAGGCATTATTCCTATAGTTTTGATGTTTTTGTTTTTTGGGGGGTTTTTATTTTTCTTTTTTTTTAGTAGATTCATGTTATAATTTGTATAATTTTCACACGTGTTGGCGTGACTATTCATGAATTTGTACCACAAGAAGGATGAAGTATGTATTTAACGCCGAACCAACAAAGCTACATCAAAGCAGCCGGAACTGTAAATTGATGTTCATGTAAACAAGTGTTTTTGTTGGTCGACTGTGTTTAGCTTTTGTCTTCTGATAGGAAAGACTGTCTAGTATAGGAGACGTGTTGCAGGAGCCAAATGTTTCCTACCAGAAGCCTACTCCTGAAATTTAAATAACAGTGATGTTGTTAGGAACAGACTCAGTTTCTCTAAATCGATTGTGTCCTTTACAAATGCTTTAAGACTCTGAAGTAATCAAGTGAGGAAAGATGGACCAATGGTAAAGTGCACTAAGGACAGGAAAAAGGGCGACAACTTAGTTCCATAGAGTTATCTCCTGCAACAAACGGAAATGGAAAATGGCTTGCCGCCGCTGACCTCGGTGTGGAGGCACGCGTCTGTGCCGACGATAAGCAGACTTTTAGTAACCAACAGACATTTCTACAGAAGGCGAACACTAAACATTCTGATCACCGAGGCACGTGGAGGGCTTTACACGTGTTCTAGGATGAAGAATGTGCGTGGGGTGGGAGCCAGCCTGGGTCTCCATGTCAGAGCTTAGGATAGCTGGGAAAATAATGTTTAGAAACTGGGTCGGTGGGTTTATCAAGCAGCACCAAAGGTTGTCTAAGAAAAAATATATAATTTTTGTGGAATAGGTATTTCATTCTATCACGCCATTTGTATATTTACGTTTCGTTCACATTCGTTGAAAATTAAACATAAAAATGTTTTATTTGAATAAAGTGAATAAGGTATTTGGTGAAGTTAAACTATAACCTACTTTCTATAAATAGCAATAACAATTTTTATTCGAGAAAGTACTGTTTAGAGGAAACATCTAATTGTACATCAGTGCTGTTAAGAGTTGCGTCTTCAGCGAAGTGTGTCGTGAACAAAACAAAAACTTGTTGATTAGTGATGATTAAACTTGTTTACAGCACTGGGAGTGCAAGCTATTCTTCACGCTTTTCAACTACGTCATCTTTACGAGCGTCATGTGGCTGTTTAACGAGGGCCTTTATCTCGTCCTCATCCTCTCCGTGTCTGTCTTCGCCGAGAAGACCAAGATCCGTTGGTTCGTCATCCTCGGCTGGGGTAAGTTATTTTTATTTTTATTTAATTATTTGTTTCAGTGTGATTCGTATTATAAAGCAATTTTGACTACACTAAAACTGAAATTTTTTCTTTTCGTTGGAACAAGCAGGTACATAAAATTCTCCATCCTCTCTGAAGCCATCACAAAGTCATCAAAACAAAATAAACATCGTTTTTCTTGCAAAGACCTTAAAGCTTCGCAAAGCTTGATGTACCGAAATTGTCCTGCAGTCTTTTACATTATATTTTTCTGTAAACGGAGATCCATTTCCCCGTGTTCGAGTGAAAGTTCTTTCATTCTGTAGCGTTGCGACTCCTGATACAGTGAGTTTACTCCTTGTGCACACTGTTTCCTCTTAATGTGATACGTGTTAATCTCTCCCCTTTGTTATTCCTCCAACCTGTCCATCATGCAACATTAATGCTCAGTAGAAGTACACTTTAACAAGCCAAATATCTAGCAAGACAAACAACGATCTTTATATTTTAATTCTCTATAGTTAATGGTGCCTTTAAGCATGAAAGATGATGTTTTGCGACAACAGACCGGGAGAAATACCAGCTTTATATTTTATGTAAAGGTTTCCCCATGCTCTTCATCATTCCCTGGGTGGTATGCAGAATCAAACTAGACGACATGCTGTGAGTTGCTTGGTCAGACTGACTTGTACTTTCCACTTTCGTCGTGCCTTTCTTCCTTCATCTCAGCTTCTGATGTTTCCAGTCTAATATCAACTTAAACTGATGTGCTGTTCATGAAATGCAATGCTCTGTCCAAATTTTGAATCAAGTGTTTGTAGTTTGAGTCTTGTTCTTGCAAAATAAATTTTGTTTTACTGGAATGTCCTACAAGACAGTTTGGCAGCTCTGTTGTAATTTCCTTCACTTTCCTTTCTGTTTTTATTCTAAATAGTGTTTGCTACTAGTCTTCCTCCCTCTCCGATTTCTCCTTCTCGTCTTTTTCAACTTCTTCCTTTCCTTCTTTGCTTTAATTTCCCTCGTGCAGTAGTTGTGACATCTTGCTACCTTTGCCACTTGCAGGTGCTGGAACGTGCACATGTCTGACGAGTTGTTCTGGATTCTAAGAGCCCCCATCGTGGCCTCAGTAGCGGTAAGTTCCCTGACTTCGGCCAGACACCCTTAAATTCTTACCCTTGACCTACCTCCTGAGTCCCGCCGGCTAAAGCCTGTCTCAGACGGCCCACGATGCAAGGAATTAGTCCATCCGACTGCAACGCAAGGAGAAAAATAATGAATTATATGTCTCAGACTTACACCAGGTGCCGGGTACACAGAACGCCGCTGGCGGGCAGTTAACCCGACTAGTCTAGCACCCTGCTAATCTTAGTCCAGGTACACGAGTCGAGTTTCAGCAGCAGACAGCCATTTAGCCTCAGAAAAGTAGAGGTTCTCAAAGTACCTCAGAAATATTTGTAGGGCAGCTAGCGATCTCAGGCAATTTTCACCGATTTCTCAACTGAAAACTGGAAAATCGTATTCACGGAATCTAAGCACATTGCACGCTTCAAATGGTGAAGAAGGTGGTTCATAGACAAAGTGACCATTCCTCTATTCCATTTGTTCCTGCTGACTCAAAATGAAATAGTTGATTTTTCTCGGTAATTCTTTTGCTACTCAAATGTTTATACTTTTAGGAATTCATATCTTGCAGTAATTATGAATACACAAAATAACATTGTTATAGCAGCGCAGTGCGTGTGGATGTAAATATTTCCAGTTGTCATCTCCTTGGCTCTGAGCTGAATCTGTGGTGTGCACCTCAGGGCCAGTGTTTAGCTGTCAGCTCGGCTTCTAGCGGCAAGTTTAGCAGTCAGCTTAGCGGGCTCCGTGCACCCAGCCCCACATCGTCTGACAGACAAATATCTCAGCGCTAGAGGGGGACCTGTGAAGGGAAATATCTCCATGGGTATAAGATGAAATCTTTGTTGCAAACGGTGAGGCTAGTTCTTAGCTATCGCTTTTCTTTTCCCTTGAGTCCAGCTTTATACCGTCAGTAGAAGTGCCTGCATTCTCGGACTTTAGTCACATCGGTTGATGCTCTGAGGACAGAGAAGGAAATCTCGTGTGTATGTAGCTTGTTAACAGCATTCCAGAGAAAATCAAGATTGACAGAGCTGTGACAGACACTTGGCAAATGAGGCTAACAGCCTGCATTGCCTCGTTTAATGACCACGTCACTGTCTTTACATGTGTACTTTGTTTGAACGTGTTTGAACATATATATATATGTACACGTGCAGATCAATTTCCTGTTCTTCATCAACATTGTCCGCATGCTCTTCACGAAGCTTACTGCCACCAACTGCCCAGAATCCAAGAAAGTTAGATACCGGTAAGTACACAGTACACAAAGTTAGATTCTCATGGGCACTCAGCCTTCTGTCAAGTAGGGAAGAGAGCTTGTATACATTCCCTATGATCATTATTTTTTATTTTTATTATTATTATTATTATTATTATTATTATTATTATTATTATTATTATTATTATTATTATTAATTGCATGGCTGGTTGCGAGTGTATGTTCGCAAACGTGTTAGTTTATGTTGGTGTGTTTATCTGCTCATGGATATGCATCTTCGCGTGGGTGCGTTGGTGTGTGCGTGTATGTGTGTGTATAGATAAGCACGACATTTACATGTGTTTCTCTGTGTGCGTGTGTGATTACGCATGCGCAGGAAGCTGGCCAAGTCGACGCTGATTCTCATCCCTTTGTTCGCGGTGTACTACATGGCCTTCATCTGGATCCCTGACGACCTCAACCCCACCTGCGAGCTGATCAGGATTTACATTGAAATGCTCTTCAACTCGCTGCAGGTAATAATCTCTCAAAGTCACGTGTTGGGATCGTGACATACCTCACGACTCGTGATTCCAACAGTAAACTTCAGGTACAGTTGTATGCAAGTAAGCGTGTGCTTACAAACACACTGGGCAAGGAAGGATTATGAATAAATGGTCAAATTACCTTCTGTTTTATCCATTATACTATCAATTTTATAAAAAAACCAGCGTGATTTTCAGGAGTGTACAGTGATGTGCTTAGACAGATTTTCAGCAAATGGTTGTAATTAATAAATGATGCCTCAGCATGTTTCAACAAATTTCGGTTGAGGCTATGAAATCTGAAATAGTCTATTTAATAAATGTGCATTATGGAAATTATTAGTAAAAATATTTTAACATCATATTACAGATTTAAAGACTAAAAAAACAACAAGTCTGAGAGAGGGACTTGATCATCTCCCACTGTTTTTTCTTTTCCCTTCCATTTTGTCTAGGATCCGTTCTCTTCAAGTTTTGTGGTCAAAGGGGAACAAATCTGATTGAATCGAGGCTTTAATCATAGTTACGTCCCCTGAACGCTTCTCTGTGACCATTGCTGAAGTTCATCGCTTGATGAACTGTTATACACGTCTGCATTTTCTTGCATTCTCTCTCTATCTCTCTGTCACACACACACACTTGATAAATATTATTATGATGTTCAAAATCCCTTTTTATTTTTACAGGGATTCCTGGTGGCCTTGCTGTTTTGCTTTCTGAATACTGAGGTATTGTTTAAACTTTTGTAAATTATTTAGCAAAAGTTTAATTATTTCATCTGTTAACCAGATTTCAGATTTTTTTAAAATTATATGCTCAATCAATTTGTAAAAATTTAGCACAGAGAGAGAAAGAGTTCTGACCACAGTTTTAGTTTCACCCGTTTGTAAACGATATGAGATACTCCCAAGGTCAGAGATCAGTAATTTTTGTGATAAAACTGTCGGATAAAACTTTCACTTCTGCCATGTCGTGTTTAGTTCATACTCCAGACTACATTTTTTTTTCGAGCTGTTACTTCTGGCTATTAAACATTTACACTTCATCCTTTTTTTTTTTTTTAATCGAATCACTTTTCTGTTTTTACTTTTCGAAGCTTTTGCTTTCAAGCAAAATGTCAAATGTCCTAACTTGGATTATTTTTTATGCCAAAAGGTGCTAGTTAAGAAAATTTAATTTGTTCTGCCTGTTTTCCGACAGGTCCAGAATGAAATCCGCAAGAAGTGGCATCGGCACGTGCTTAACGGAACTGGAAGCTGGAATTCCACGCCATCTGTCGGCTCGTTTTTCCGACGGAGCGCCAACGCGCGGGACAAGAAGCTACACCACAGCTCGCGCCTTGACAGCCGCTCCGTCATCGAGTCGGAGTGCGCTCACTCCAGCTTCTTCCCAACCGTGGTCACCACTCAGAAGCAAAATGGCCATCTGACCACCATCTGCGAGGAGAGCGTGCTCCTCACGGGCTTCGGGGTTCTGGGGAACAAAGCCCCCGTCGACAATGGCCGCTCATCCGGGCAAGACCATAACGAAAATCGAAGAAACTATGAGTCGTTCGACGTAGGCGGCGAAGAGAATGTCGTCATTCAAGAACTGTCGCCCTTGAAGAAAGACGAGAATGGGGACAGCAGTCGGTGACAAGGTGTTGGGACTGCTGGACCCTAGGGTTTGTGATCCCGGTTATATGTTACTTATCTGTGGACATCGCTGCTGTTGTCGTTGTTGGAGCTGAACGTTTTACATCGTGGTCACAAATGAAGGAAATCCATGGACGTGTGTCGCTCAGCAGAACATCCGACTGTTCAGAACTCAGTCTTGGTCTGAATGATGTATCTAAACACTTGCGTGCACTTCACGCATTTAACAAATGTAGTGACCTCTGCTCTACCAGGAGATCGCAGTCAGGTAGACAAGGAACATCAGCCGGAGTGTTGTCGACGACTACTGTTTATGTTTATCTCGTGGAGAGCAGAAGTACTGTTTCTCTCTCCCCCAACCCTCCCTCTCTCTCCTTCTCTCTTTCTCTCACCACGCCACACGAGATTATCCAGTTCATCACACATCCCTCCCTCAAGGCCATCCCTTGTCTGGCATGTCACCAGGTCATCGTAGGTCACACGAGGTCGTCTTCTACTAAACTTTTTTCTCACACGCCGTTTCCAGCGACTTTGAAACAAAAAGCCAGGAATACGGTCCTCAGTGTTGATGCTCAACCCTCTTGTACGGCTCCATCGCTGACAAAGGGACCGCTTCATGAACGTTTGTGTCTGTGCCAAAAGGAAGGGCAGGCACTTAAATCGCATCCTAAGCTTGGAGACTGAATAATGGAGATACGGGGGATGTGGGTGTGTGAGGGGGGACAGAGAGATGCTGTGTTTACTTGTACTGGAGACGCCAACCGCGTCAGGCGAGGAGCCGGTGGACGTTGCATTCCCGTCGAGCGGCGTGTTTATAGCGGTTGTTCACGTTGTCGTTGCTGCCGTTGATGATGGTGATCGGGAAGAGAAGGAAGTGATGTGATATGTTGACAAAAACGTTTGAAAGCTCGTACGTGTACAAATTTGTGTACAAATGTCTGAGTAACTGCGAAAATAGTGTGCACTCGCTTATAAGTGTGTGTGTGTGTGAGTGAGAGAGAGAGCGAGGTTGTATGTGTGTGAAAGGTAGAAAGTGATAAGAAACGAGCAAACATAATAATGAATGTTAATATTGTCATTATCAAACACTGTTAGTTGCTTCGACCTGCAGAATTCTGCAAGGTTCTGTATTTTCCAGCTGAAAAAAAATCCCGTATCCTTTGAAAATCTGTGCGTGTCATTCCTGTGGACTGCTTACTCTATGTAGACCAGTTTTATTCTGACATTGCAAACTCAAGATGTCCCTCACTCTCCAAGAGCAGGCAACTGAAGATGGATGACATTAGACCAGTTTTTAAAGACACAAGTGATCAACATAATGATGCCGAATCTGTTATTCATGCTGTTGGACTTGCAGTGATAGGATGGGCGGGAGTGTATTTCGCGCTGTTCTTTGTATGCTTGAGTTTGATCTGTCTGTTAATAATATCTTGGATTTCGTACTTGTTGGTTCATGTTGTTTGTCTTAACCAATCAATCATCGTGACCAATGCCACCAAGACCACCGCCCACCCTATCGTCATCAGCAGCAGTAACAACAACAGTAACATGACACGTATTCATTCAAACGCAAAGCCTCGATACAAGTCAAAGACCTCTAATAATTCCGAAATATTGCAATATGATGTATATTTGCTAGTTATTTACACACATGAATTTTGCTAGCTATTCACATGCACATCAGTGCTATACAAGGTTAGAGTAAGCTTCGACCTCTAAAAGTGTTCGATAAATTACTGAATAGCTGTGAGTTCAAACATTGCTGACAGTAATATTTCTCATGCAAGATACATGGCACTTACTAATTGTTCCATTACCCACAATCGATCGAAAGTTCACAAACACAATAGAATAAGAGCAATGAACTGTAAGTGGTTCACTATTGCTAAGAAATGCGTTCTCCTTCTTCTGCCGCCTTTTACCTTTCCTGAAAGAGCAGGTACCGACTGACTTTGGGGTGGAGAGAGGAAAGTCTCCTAGCAACAGTCTTGAGCAAGAAGTGCTCCGGGGTCGACTGCCCTAACTACACGGCAAGACACTACACAGGAGGAAAATCTTCCACCCCTCCACCTGCACCTGGTGGGCACTAAGTCAAGTTTATATGGACAGTGTGGCCCGCAAGGAGAGGAGAATAATGTCATCGACTATTCTACCATCAGCCACGTGACAGGTCATGTAACGATGCATGACGTCAAGCGTGTTTTCCTCTCTTTCTCTCACACACTCACCAACAATCTCGCACACTCACACTCTGGCACTCTCTCTCTCTCTCTGACACACTCCCTGACACACACTCTCTCTCTCACATTCTATCACACACTCTCTCACACACTCATACACTCACACACACGCGCGCGCTTTGTCTCAAGTAAAGTCTTGTCTATTTTTGCACAGCAGCTAGCTTAGATTCTAGGGATCCCAGCCCACTACTCTTTGCAGAAAATGACCTAATATACACAAATAAAGTCGCAAATGCCTTTAGCGGTTCTTCTACAGTAGCTCCTTCATCAAAGAATGAAGTCACATTAGATGTAAAACATCAATGCTGCACCACCCCTGTAATAATAAGGCCGAGGCCTTTAAAACGTTTTAATCATATATGCATTTGGGTTAATAGTCCGTTTAACGAAGGATAGTTTGCCATTTTTTCAGTCTACAACAAGTTGAACTCATTATTCGAACGTTCAGTCTATTAGTTCTGTAATCGCAAGACAAAAGACTTGAAGCTTTTGTAGAAGAGACAGTAGGTGATGCGCCGGCAATAAAATTACTGATCAGGTAGCAATCTGGAAGCCGTCCAAACATTGGTAAACAACAGCTGATGGGAAGCATAAATTTTGCTTTTTTCTCCCTTCAGCACGCAGGCAGTCACTTCCACGGCGCTTGCGCTCGTCATATTCCTATTGAGGTCCTCTGTGCTCCATCTGGGATGCGCCCACGTCGGGTGCAAAGGCTATAGTACGCAAAGGTCACTGGTATGGTGAGCATGGTGGGTGACTGGCTCGGCAATATTCCCAGGGCAGATCTTCCCACTGTTCTGATGGTGACACTCGCATCTTCCGTGACACGCGTATGAGACAGATGACTTCTCGCGTGTGATGACCTCCCTTTGCATTCCGGGACTTCAGATGAACAACGGAATTATTTTGATGATCTAAGTATTCTCTTGAACTTTCTGAAGGGCCACCTCAAAACCAGCTGTCAGTGTGACCTCGACATCCATCCTGTCGACTTAACAAATATCCTATTGTTTTGGGGTTTTTTTTTCATAGTTTTTCACTATGCAACATTTCAAAGGATAAATAAAGGGATTGTAGCTATAAAAATCTCAGTAAACTTTGAAAGTTCCGCAAGGCTGTCGCCGACATAGTGAGCATGTGTCACTCAATGTCACGTGATTTTGGTAGGGGATATCAGTGTTCCACGATACACGTGCAAGCGCAGGTGATGTTGGTATTCCAAAGTGCACCGGTCTAACAGGTATTCAAACAGGGTCGGGACCACTGTAATACAAAACTAAAGGAGCGGTTTTGGCGAGTGATGATAGAAAGCGAATAGCCTTATCAATGCACATATATTGCTCTGGTGTATATGAAACGTACACCTTTAGTTGCATTAGTGGCTTTCTGCCCCAGCTTCATCAGATATTTCATTTAAGAAAAACTATTATATTAGTCAGTTCTTGTTCTTGTGCTGCGAATCGACATTCGCAACATCACGTGAGATAAGCAAAGTACCCGGTAAAATGATGAGATGTCTTACAAAATAAAATTGTTTTAAAAATCTTTGAATTCTTGTGTGATGACCAACATCACTAACAGTAACAAGACTAACAACAATCAAAAACTTAACAACAGTAACAACATCTGAGATGACTACGCAAAGCTGACGCAAGGCGTGACCCGTGATCCGTGACGACGAAACATGACACGTGAAGGTCAAGGTCCTTTTGTCGAAGTAAGGCAGACCAGCCGCAACGCCACCACACTACTTAATCCTTCACCATGCAAGCCGCCTCAAGGTCGCTCGCACTACATAAGCCTTCACCATGCAAGCCAACCCAAGATCGGCCCAGCTGCCACTTCAAGTTCCTCTCACCGGCTTTGGGTCCTGGCCGTCGGTCAAAGGGTCAACGGGACCAGGAAATGTCGCTGATGAAGTTTTTCATCATGGCCAGTGTCCACTCCGGCTGATCATGTGGGACATCGTGGCCAGCGTTCCGGACTATTACCTATCAAAGAGAGAACTCCACCTGTCAACTCGGTTCGTTTCATATTGTCCAAATGTGCATTTACTTTGTACATTAACCAATACACATAAACCAGTACAAATGGACATCAACTAAGGTCATGTACATTTAAATGCTTCCATCTCAAAATAAAGCGAAATCATCTCAATTACAAGAAATACGTTTCTTGTTTAAAAAAAAAACTAAGCTTGTTTCTTTTAAAATGGTATTAGACTGATGTGTGCCTTAAACTCCTCCTTCTCCTCCTCATAAGATTCTACAATATTTGATCCCTTCCGCTAAAGTTTCTTACAGAAAAATATCTCTCCGTGCTACGCAATTTGCAAACACTGTAAACTTTTTTCGAGAGAGGCATAAAAACGTGCTTCACCTACCCGTGTAAAATTGTTAACCTTGGTGACGTAGCCTGCAAGTTGTTTGTCGTACTTCCACAAGATGCGATCCATGGTGCCATAGGCCTCCCGGCCAGACCAAGGCGTAGACAAGAGAAAGGCTTCGGCCATGTTGATGTTGGCCACTACGTCCAGGCTTCCGGTGTAGTACAGTACCTGTAGATGAGGCACAAAACATTAGTTGCCAACAGCAGCCAACAGCTAGTCTTCTGTATGCTTTTTACTGCATGCCAGACTGAGCCACAAAGTGATGCTATGACATAGTGATGATCATGATGACTGAGCTTTCTAAAAATGAAAGAAGCTTTTGAAGAATGACTCCGTAGAAAAATTGTTTACAGTTTAGAGTTTCCTACTTATCCGCCGCATAGACATGGTGTTTTGACTGCACACATCACATTCGCCTAACATCCACACGACTAAGACCTCTAAAACGGAGACCTCACAAAGAAATCATGGCCTTAGTACAATGTGTGCTGGTGTGCCACACCAAATCTACTCAAATTACTAAATCCAAAAAAGCGGAATATTAAGTTAGGTTTACCTTATAATGGTCCATTAAGAAGCCCATCTCGAGCTTGGTGCTCTTCATAAAATCGTTCCCGAATCGCATCACAACAGTAAGGAAATTTTGGGAGAAATGGTGTTGAGCATGAAGAGCTCTGACCACATCCGTTCTGTTGAAGAATTCCGGTAAGCTGAACTCGTCAAGCTGAACCTGTAGTAGAAAGGTAGTAATAACCTGTATTCGCGGTTTAGATAAAAACATTTTGTCACACTTTGGCATCTCAGAAAATCAATTTGCCGATGAGGCGGACAGATTGAAAGTGTGAAAAAACTTAGGACCTCTTGCAAGCAGAAGCGAAATAAACACCTCAGATACGAAGGATGGGTATATCGAGGATATAAATAAGCTTCCTTAGAAATTAGGAAATACATGCGGTGAAGAAATTATGTTACTGAAGACTTCATAGGGTCTTACCTTGTCTTGTAGTATGTTATCAAAGGAGGCATAGCCTGTTTTTGAGTACATGTACTCAAAGTAATAACTGATATATTCCTGAAACATACAGCAAGAATAGAGACTAAAGAAATCTATTAAACGTGCGCTGGAAGTAGGTACCAGCTTATTTCTAAGGTTTTCTTCGATCCTCGTGGAATATTTTAACATTATAAACTCAAGTCTACAATCAAGGGTTTAGGCATCAATGGATTAAGCTTATTTAACTCTTTTCAGCAATTGTCTTCATTTTGCTCCATACACTTCCCAGTGACATCAGAAGAGGTTATGTAATCTTTTGATGAGTGATTTTCATAGAAGTGCAGTTTTTAGTCTACAGCAACAGTACAGTCTCATGAATAAAACACTCGCATGTCTCAGCCCACACATTCCTTCATAGCTGTAACATTAGAAACCTGCCCTATTCAGCCATTACTGGTAATGTCAAAGTCTTGCCATGCTGTGAAGCAAGACTCTACTTTTACAACATTCTGTTTTCATGGCCACCAGAAATAATCTTTCTTCATGTTGTCTTCTCGAGGAACTGGACAAATGCACAGTTTTGTGATAAAATCTTCAACGTGCTCAATGTTGTTCATGCGCCGTTGGTCGTGGTGCACGACTAACCACTAGTCCTCTCTATTAAAGACGAACAGTATGGCTGATAACAGTGATAAGCAGAGAAGACTGGTCATGAAACACATCTGCCCAAAGATCGTTCATGAGGTGATTTCAAAATGCAATAACAAAAGTGTACAGTGTGTTGAAAAGTGAGGGATGTTTCACAAAGTTTAGTTTAGTCCTTGTTACTCCTCGAGGAGCATAGGGCCGCAACAGATGCTTCACTAAACTACACCACAATCACAACAGCTCGCTTGGTTTTGAGTACCTACTACCACACTAACGACTTTATCAAAAATTCGAGCTTATCGGCGTATAAATAATCTATTGAAAGTTGGATTCACGTTTCAAACCAAGAAATGTAGAGTGCTGATTTACTAAAGTGAGCTCTCACGTAGCCATCTTTGTCCTCTGGGTAGAACGGGTTGTGGTTGGGTTTGGCCAGACCCTCCTCTATTTTCTGTCTGTGTGCATCACGGGAGTGTTTGGAGTACATGCCAACGCTGTACAGGTAATCAGGCAACGCACTCAGCATCTGCAAACGTCCAGAGTCACAAGTCTGACTCACCAAGAACAGCAAAAACGTGTCTGGTAGATTGGGGGAGGATGAATCAGTAAGTTGATGGATAAACAGACGTATAGTTTGCACCGAGAAGAAATGAGTGAAGGAGTGAGCAGTAATTTGATTTGGTTTGTCTTTTTTTTTTAATCTTTTACTGCAACTTTACTCTTTCATTTCGTGGGCTTACAGATGGCGGGTCGCAGAATCCTCCTCCCAAGTAAACACCTGCCAAAGGTATGTGCACCGTCCGCTGCTCATTGAGGTTCTGGTGATGAATGAAGTAGGCGAAGGCTGGGACGTACTTTCCCGCGTAAGACTGCGACACAAGCGATAACATTTCTGCAGATGGGTGGTTATTTGTTTACTAGTTAGTTCTTTCGTTCGTTTGTTGATAATCGGTAGCTAACAGCTATTCTGCCATATCTCTGTTTGAGAAGGAACGGAAATAAGTCATAGACCTTCCTCAAAGAATAGCTATTAAAGTATACTGCTACTGAAAATTCCTTCGATTAAAGAAGTTATACACACATATGCACGCACACTCGTGCTCATGCACACACGAACGCACGTTTTAACAAATTTACCTGTCCTCCAACGTAAAATTCGAGAGAGGCGTATTCTGGAAACATCTGGTAGAACTGTACCATGAAACTGTAACATAGTGAGATGGCGATTATATCTGTGTAATACATGAGTACTGTATTATGTGGACTGCGGTACAAAATATAATGATACATAATTCAATAATTTGTAGGATGCTAACATCAGCCTTTTGTTTTTCTCCGTCAGCTTGGTTTTGCATTGGTGCTGCAATAACATCCGGTGTGACTACTGAGTAAACAATTTTTTTCCTGAGATCAGTTATTCGGTTCTTTGCAAGGCTCCTGGCGTATTTTTTGTTAAAAAATGGTTCTGAATTCACGTTTAATAAACATATTAAAACCAGGCACGGCACGCTGACGACTGCAAGCCAGCATTAGTCTTTTTCTTAAAGAATATAAACAGCTCTCTGTTTCCTTAGCATGCATGCCTTTTGCTGATAAGAGTTTGGCGACAGCAGGATTTGTGTCCGTGAATTTTTAACTGTGCCTTGTGATACAGCCCATGTTTAATGCCTAAATAATAGGCAACAATAGAGAAAATAAGAAAACTATAGAACTTAGGTTATTCCATCTAGAAGAAATATGTACTATTTATATCTGAATAGACCCTATACCTGTCAAGACCAGTTATAAATTAACATATTTAGTTTTTACCTATACATATTTATATATTTATACCTGTACAGATTTCTTGATACATCCTCAGTGTTCTGCGCATAACAGTTGCCAGTTGTTACACTGAACCCTGTTCCAACCTGAAACAAAAGTGGAATGTCAAGACCAATATGCAACAGGTAAACAAATGCTTTTACAATATAATCAACATCAGAATGTGAGTTTTGATTATCTGGCAAAAGACCGTAATAAGAGGACTTTTTTAACTAGGTTTTCTTTCTTCGTTGCGTCAGGGTTAGGGTTAGGGTTAACTATTAGTTTATTAGTTGCATCCTCTCACTGTTATCGCAACATTTTTCTCTTCCTAATCTTCTCTTTGCGTGTATCTCTCCTGTTCATGGTGGTGGTTGTTTGCTGCATGCTGCCTGCCTCGTCTTTATTCACTTGGTTTTGTTAATGGTGACCTTTTTCGTTTTTCTGTGTGTTGTCTTAGATAAGTGAAGGAAAATTAGATACTGGGATAGTGTGACATTTCAGTTTTTCTTTCACGTACCCCAGCGCAGAGATAGATTCACATTTTCGTGGTGTTAGGGAAATAATTAAGTAGCGTATGTCACAAAACACTATTAGTTCAAACTCACCGGACTGTCAGTACACATCAAAGAACACACTGTATCAATGAAAACTCACCGGATTGTCCACATACAGCATAGAAAACGCTCCAGCCCAGTTTACGGGTCGTTCTGTCACTGAAAAAAGAAAGAGTAAAGACAGTTTAACTCTGAGATTGTTAACAAGGTTTGCTACCGTGGCCTGGCGGGGAATAATCTCGACTTGGGAGCAAAAAGTTCCAGGCCTATGCCCAGAATAGGGTCCCCGAGTTATTACGGACGGTATATCCCTTTGTCTAACTGGCTAGAGGATGCCTGCTACCCGTCACTTCTCTTGGTTCGTTGATCTGATTCAAGGTTTTGAGTCTTACATTGATATGTTCATCTGATTTCGATGACTGCGCAACTTTTCTCCTTCTGAACCATTGTATTTCTTCTTCAACTTCTGCACCGTCTTGCCATTACTTAGGTTTTAGGTTTGTGCTCTGGCGATGTCAGTATTACACATTCTATTTTCTGAAAGTGCATCCAGCTTTAGAAAGTTTTGAAACTGAACTCTCTCACCAAGCTTCTTAAAGGTAGGTCTGGTGTGGCTGACATTGTGAATCTCCAGGAAGCCAAGCTTACAATGTTAGCTTGCTGCTCTAACAAGACTTGTGTGAATGGAACGATATTCTGTTTGCGACCAGCTTCCATTATCATTGTGTCTTTATTTACCTTTTTTGTCAAGCCTGCCATTAATGGAAGGGTAAAATGCTATATAAATTAAATTAACTAATTACAACAATTATTATTTATCTATTTATTAGTATTACGAAAGGAAAGAGTGCATGGTTTCCGACTTCCAAGTCTATAAAAAAAAGTCTTTAACCTAATTTTAATCCTAATCTGACCCTAAAACTAAGTACTAAACCTAAATACTAACCCTACCTCATAGCCTAAGCTAATCTAAATCTAGATGTGGGACTGCACAGCTTCTGTGACCTCCCCCTGGTTTGATCTACGTACCGACGGTAGGGTTACACTGCATTTTCAGGGGCCTTTCTTTTTTTGGAGGGGAGGGTGGAGTCAGATGTAGAGAACTGATTATTGATGGCAGAGGACAGATACTTACGGACTGTTGTGGCCAGCTTAGTTTTATCCTTCAGCTGCAACGGACCGTTTTCAAAGATGGCGCCGTACATTGACGACCTGCCGGGGCCGCCATTGAGCCACATGAGGACTGGCGCCGTTTGTGGATTTTCCTGTATTGACCAGCAAAGCTTGTCAAGGGTTATTTATTTATTTTTTTTTTTTTAAACTTTGAGATTCTCAACTGTTGAGCCCTCATCGATAAGAGGTAAAGTAAATCTAATGTAAGTCACACGGTAGGTTAGTCTTTAAGCAGTTCATGAACGCTTTTTGTGCAAGAGTTTATTTGCAGCGGTCACGAGATCCAAACGATCAAAAGTTTTCTCGCCTGCTAGTCATTTGTCCTGTGTGTGTGCAGTCAGAGAACATAAGAGCTGCTCAGAATATTGTTTGAAAATAGTATACGCCTAGATAGTCCTTTACTAAGTATGACACTACTGATCTCCGAGTCTGTCCGACTAAAGGAATTACAAACTTTCCACAAGCTACTTACAGCTGCCGGGAAAAACCAGAAAAAGAGATTGCTGCCACATGAAGGAGTGTCGACAGTTATGTACCCCGAATAACTCTCCACGTTGTCCCCTCCGGGTAGACAATTAACTCGACTTTTTCGCCGTGCTGAAAGAAATGTTAACAGATCACAAGTGATAGGTACGATGCTCGGAGATGTTTGAAAAAGAAAGAAAACAAATGCACACTGAGATAGACAGACACACTGAAACACAAACGGAATTGTGAACAGAGAATGCAGAAAGAATAAAAACAATTGCAATCGTGGCTGAGAATAAGTTTTTCAGTTATTGATTTGCAATGAATGTCTTACCTTCCTCTATGTTGTTGGATGCTATATAAGGAGACAAAAATAAGGGTCCATCTTCAACGTCACAGTTTAGGGGGACCTGGGTGGTTAAAGCGTGTGTTTGGACAGCAACACCGAGGATAAAAAGTATCACCAGGTTGATCTCCATTAGGATCGCCTGCGTCTGAAAACATGAATCATCGCAAGAGTTCATCGGACAATTCTATCGAACCAGTGGATAAGCCAAACCAGAAAAAAAAACAAAGTTTTCAAATGAGTCAAGTTAGAAAAAGCACTGTAACTATAAATCAATGCTTTTAGCTCTGAACGACAGAAGAAAACCAGTGCAGTTGGAAAATTGCGGAAGGAGCAAACAGGTCCAACAAAACACTCTTGCAAGTAAACATCTTCAGCGTTAACAAGGGACCCACATTTTCTTCGACTGAACGAACACAATATTCACCCAAAACACATTCCAACGTTTTCCTGTATAGAAGAAGCTACTATTTTCTCTTTTTATTTATCCTTACTTTACGCATTTACACTTTAACGGTTTTTCCTATCGTATCTATAAAACAAAAACACTTTTTTTTCAACCTTTCTAATCGCAAATATTCATTTCATTCTTGAAATCATTTCAGAGTGCGATTTATTTGGGCGCTCAACCCGATTTTACTCCCTTTATTTTCTACTTCGTATAAATAATATAAACTGATCAATACCCCAGAATTGGATAATCCAGTCAATAAAGCGCAGCTATTCGGTTCCACGAGAAACAACTTCTGTTGTACGCACATACGTGAGATGTCTTCAATTGTGATCGGTTAACGTGTACAACACTTTCCATTCACAAAAAAGTTCAACACATAGTGTATTCATGTACAGTGCCATGACATTCTTGCTAAAAGCATAGTGTGGATCTTCTTTGCGGGAACAGAAAAGTGTGGCCTCAGTGGTGTGTTTTCTCAAAGAGGGGCTGCTTGTGCATTCTCGCCACTTGGCAATGTGATCCCTTGACAGACGATATCTGCACAGCAAAATCTTAGTATGTGTCCTGGCGGGAAAATATTTAGCTTCCCACCTCACTGACCGCGCTAGCTGTAGACCTTCTTCACTGGTAGAAATATCAGCTCTATGCTGGCACACGGATGGGTCTCTGTACCCTGTACCCGAGATTGCCTACGACTACGTAGACTAATCCAAGGCCAAGATCCTCTGCTGTTTGGGTAGAAAATTCAGTCATAGTAGGGGACAAAAAAGTCAAACTTTGAACCCTGCCTGATCGTATTATATCTGATGCTCAAAGTCATGTAGCGGACAGTAAGGAAACCAGGAATTTCTCTCTTTAACAGATTTTTACACGTTTCTGGAAAGAATTTTTTGAACCTTATTTGAATCTGATATGTTGTCCGCTTGTAAACGATGGGGTTGATAGGAACCATTCAAACACGCCCTATTGTGTTTATTGTCAATGACTGACAAAAGAAATGAGCAAGAAGGGTCACTTAACAACTTTCCCCAGGTTCTAGAACTTCACACAGACAGCGGCTATAATTTTTTTAAGAAATCGCAATCAATCAACAGCACCAAGCACATAAGGTCAACACCACAAACATCACGATTGTACGTAGATACGTTTATGCTGCGAAGCATCAACCAATGAGAGAGCTGGGAAATTTAATTATGTGTATGTGTACAAGCGTGACATCATCTATCTGTGCATGTGATTTTTGTAGGTGTGTATCTTGAGAAATGGAAAAGGGTTAGAACAAATTTACTCTTTAAAGGTAACTTTAAATCACTAAGAAGATATGCGTTACGTAAAGCACATACGCATGATATTCTTTGTTTTTAACGAAAAGAAAAAAGAAAGCTACCAAGAAATAAATAAACGAACGAGTAAGCAAGTACAAAACAAAAACTAAGGAATGAATGGACTCTTACTGTTTAGGGTGTAGAGGACTCTCAGCTGGTGTCCCTCCTGTTTGCTTTACTGTCGCGGAGAAAACTGTGTACAAGACCCTGTCTGTGGAAGTCTCTCGTCCGACTGGCCTCTGCAACGACGTTGTTCAAGAATGTAAGCTGCACATTCTTGGCTCAAAAAGCGTGTTATCTGATCCGTGACGTCTTTGACCTGGCACAGACTCAGGAGCTGGCGATGCGGCTCCGTATCTCACCTGCGGGCAGGCGTCACTTCACAGCGGCTGACATCCATCACCAGCAAGTGCGCGCTGCAGATAAGCAGGGCGATGATGCACGTGCTGCAGTCTTCAGTGAACACTCTTCACGCAGCTGGCTTCCAGCGCCGTGGTCTGCTGGTGTAAACATCACGGAGATCGAGTGATTGTCTACTTGGCCACATCTTTGTTATCGGTTTTGTTTCCAGCCGGGTGCGTGGAGAAAGTGTGAGAGGACGTTCAAGGAAAGGGAGAAAGATTTATTGTCACGATTGCATCGGAAAAATAAAACACACCATATAGTTCCACGTGCAAAACCGCATGTCATAAAGTATATCTCCTGAACAACTACGACACTCCAATACGGTGTTTTGGGGAGGCTGAGTGCCTCTTAGTTTTCCAAGATGTAGAGAACGGCTAAAAGGTATCTACCCATTACTAACAATATTCTCGATACTGGTAAAGGGCTTTCGGGTGGAACGGGAGGTCATGTGCTCTGGTTTCTTCTTTGGGCTTTGAAAGGGGTGTTAGTTCACTGATATGTTGGACATATTTTTTTCGTGTCTATTTATACATTTTGGTGTGTCTGAGCATTGGGAAATTAAACAAAAAAAAAAAAAAAAAAAAACTCACCGAAATAAACAGTAAAGGTAAAAAAATTATCTTATCCAAAATCTTTACTGGGTAGGTCTGTTTCTCTTGTATCAAAACAGTTTTCTTAACCGCGTTGAGTTGTTATCATATTCTCTCATCGATCATTGCTGTGAAGAACTTCCAGATATGTGCCCTGTATTTCAGTCATCGCAAAATCGTTAAAGAAATAAGATACAAAATAAGCAGAAATTAAATAACATCCTTTCTATGCCCGACTCTCAACCACAACACAGAAATAAACTATTCATCAGAGCAGTGGTGAACACAACTCCCATACTCAAGAAATCAGCCTATTTTTGCAGTAAATTTAGCCTCTGTAGTCTTCAAACTGTCGTTGACCCTTCTTCCACCACTCTAGTTCAGCTCTCAGTTTTTCCTTCTGCGCCTTCAAATCGAATAATTTCCCTCGCAATTCAAGAATCAAGGTAGACATTTTCTCAAACTTACGACATCTCACACAACTTTCACATGATGTCAGGAATCGAGATATCTTGAGAGGTATCATCGCACACTGGATTCAATGAAGCAAAAGTTGAAACCATACCTCTGTCAAAACGCACTATAAATTTTGTACTAATCCCGAAACTGGCAAATATTCTTTATAATTGATCGACAAAGTGCCATCCTAAAAGGTCAGTCGGTTATCTGGCAAACGTATATTGTATTCAACGCTCACTAGAAATCATTTTCCAGCCATCCGTTAGTCTTTAATACCATCAAAGTCTCCTGCCATCTCCTTGTTCTTGCGGGCTAGAATTTTATTTTCTGGTTCGACCGAGAAGTTCTAACTTCTGTGTACGCATTATGAGCATACTAGGTTAATTTCGTGAAGTTTACCTTTTTATGAACTTCTCTACAGAGGTGAATAAAATTTCATTTTTGAGAGCACGTTTTTCCGCCTATCTTTCTGGCGCCCGAAGAAGGGTTTGAGGAATGACAAGAACGCCACCAATCATTCGATCTTTCGTTGCACGTGCTCCTAAAAAACCGTTTAAAGAGTTCTCTACGCCACTACGAAAAGGGAATTATAGAGAAAAAAAAACTTATAAACAAGCCAACAGAAACAGGCAAAACAGGTCGCACATCGCATAGAAAAATAATCACTTTAAAAAAAGCTTGAATGTCACGGTTCTAATCCACGTGATCTCCAAATGCGTGCGAAAGAAACTGAAACGAGACCTTGTTTATGGTAGAATCCAGGGCCCAGTTGCACAGCAAGTTGCTAAAGGGGGGTGAACCGATTATTGCTTATTTAGTAGATACCGATGTAGTTACTCTTCCAACCTGCTGGAAACTAGAAACGGTGGACTGCTTCAAGTGACTGAGTACTTGGCTCCTCCACCTGACCGACTAGTGACAGTTGTGTTCTTCATCTCATCAATGTTACCATCGTGGTAGTTAATGGACGGAGCTCAGCAACGCGACTGGCTCCCGATGTTTACAAAGTTTGGCTCAACATACCTCGGTGTAATCAAAGACCGGAGATTAGAAAGATGCATCACGAGGGAGATAACTTTCAAACACGGCAAGGAGAGATGTCTGATATTGTTGGCCGGGGTTTAGCGGAATAAATCGAAGTCCAGTGGTGATTGCAGTTGAATGGTAATACTGTTCTGTGCTACTCTTTCTCATCTCACATGTTTCAACATTAATTTGTCTAAACTAGAAGAAGAATAATTCTAATCAATATTTACATAGGTTCCTAAATCTCTCGACATTAACTAATCTTAGTATTGTTAATTGTTCTATTTCATTTATTTAACTTGTTTATTTATTTATCCTTAATGTAGTATCTGCATTTATTTTATACTTTATTCAAAGAAAAAGAAAATCAAATGTGATTGCATTTACACACATATGCAAACAATATTTAACTAACATAAACAAAATTATTAGTATTATAATACATCAACATACACCCTCCGGCTAAAGACAAATAAGAAAATAAGAAAATCTATGAGATCTATACAGTATAACAATTTAACCCTGAAACAAAAGTATTTGCTCAAAATGCACATAGGCACAAAGTTTACAATGCATTAACACATTCAACTGCATCCTCTAAAACATCAAGACCCAATATATTGGAAACCTTTCTGTTACTTCGAATTATTTGTTTTATTAACAACTTTTCTTTGCAACGACCTGCAAGAGTGTTTTTCGCCAGTTTTAGTCGAACTGTGTTTCGGCTCCATATGAGCACAGAATTGATGCACAGAATCAATAAATTTGATCAGTGGGACAGACATATGGAAGGGTCCATTCCTCCTATAAATCAGGTAACCACTTGTGGGATGGGCACGGTCTGTTCTCTTGTCACAGGCCCAGGCCGAAGTGAATCACACAACCAGTCTGTCCTGACTACTTATTAACCTAATTCACAGTGAGCAAGGCACCATGTCAATCTATTGTGAAGTACGTTTCACGTGAGACGATCAGTAAATTTCACACTGGCTGACAATGTCAGCTAATATGTCTTAAATTATTGTCTAATTGTCACAAACAAGATAACGTTGATTAGTGTCAGCTCCATTTCTCTCTTCTCGTCGCGGTCCGGTGGTGCTCGTCACCAATACAGATCCGATTGTTAGGGTTCAGATTTCGTCTCGGGAAGGCTAATATTTTTTTCTTTGCATGAGGAGTACCTGTTTACAGGACCGGCTGCTTTGTCGTAAAATATCATAAGAGACAAGATTTACATAAAACACCAGGTCTGCCCGACCCAATCCTCTTTTATTTTACAAAACTAACGAGATCCGTCAACTAGGAAGAGAGAGAGACAAATGACAAATCTTTATTTACGAGATGGTAACAGGGTAAACAAAACTTACTGTTTTTTACATTTAGCCCTCGATCTACAGAAAAAGGGATTCTGTGTTGTTTAATACTGAAAAAAGCATAAGTTGTGATGCTACCACCGCGTACACGCGTGTGTGCGCATGGCTGCACTCACTGTCCCCATCCTTTCTTTTAATTACTGTGAGAGGTGAGAGTGCGAACATCGCTCACCGTCAACATGGAGTTTGCCCCCCTCCCCAAAGCCAAGCATCTTTCTACGACACATACACACAAGGGGTGGAAGGTGGTGTAGCTTGACGATTACAGTTACATGCGGTCACAAAACCCTCAGTTTTTAGTTCATTCAGATATACAGTATTTTCTGTCTCCTTTTCACAGCTCCTTCACCCTTCACAGAGCTGTTTTAGACGAAAATCAGGGGCAGACACTGTCACGGACAAGGGTTATTGCCCCTGATTGTGTTAGGGTGAGCATGTGTTGTCTCCCTTAGTTGCATGAATAGAGAGGAATGAGTTACTAACAGTGAGCAAAGTGGTCACATGAGTCACTATTTTTGGTGGTGAGCTTTGGCATTCCTAAATAAGACATCTAATGAATGAGATGCAGGGAAGCTGTGTGATGGGAATGTAATTCTGAGCCAGGAATTAAACATGTTATTCTTTTCATCACCACTGATATACTATGGTAACTGCAGGTGAAAGAGGAGTGTAAAGTTTAATAAGAAATTTGAGACTGAAAATAATGGATTTTTTTTATTTTAAAAAAGTTTATGTGCCTTTAAATAGAGTACTCATTAATTCATGAGAATTGCAGGATTACGTAAGTGGGGGGGGGGGAGCTGAGAGAGAGCACCCTGTCTATGGACCATCCAAGGAAACCCATGTGTTTGCACCCCTATAGTGGACGTTAGCCCCCATCTGCAAAAGAATAATGACGATCTTCAACCATCGGCCGTCGATGTATCGGCCACACCAACTGGCGGGACCACGGAAGAATTGGAGTCGTCTTCCTTAATGGCAGCAACAGCCGGCGCCGCGAAGTAAGGACGTGACGACATCGTTCCCATGACGGGACGTGTCCTTCGGCAACTCTGGTAGTGGTAGATTACCAGAAGCACCTGAATATTGTCTGAGAACGGGAATTACGGAGGCCCAGCCCTTCCCCGTCGACACGGATTGCCATTAGACCACAGTGTTGACTTTTTTCTTTCTTTTCCAAGTGAGATAATTCTTGGGTTGTGTGTATGTATTTTCGTGGAGCAGAGGGTGCTAAAAGTAAGCGTAACTTTTCTTTGTCTGCTACCTGCTTATTGGAGACACTTAACGTGGAACTCAGTCTTAAACGTGTGAGAAAAACTCTTTATGCATTGGATGGAGAGGTGGCTGTAATAAATGCTTTTGAACTCATGTGTGTTGGCATAAGCGACCTTATGTGGTCGGAAGAGGTATGGGGTGTCTTTGTGTTCATAAAAACTCCACAAATATTTCCATTGAGTTTTTAATTGAGTCTAATGTTTACCACAAAGAACCCGGGAATGTATCTCATAGGCAATAACGCAACATCCGAAATCTCGGAAACAGAACTTTGGGCTAGAGGAGACAACTACTGCCAACTTCACGAACAAAGAAAACTGCAGTTGTTTCCCTTCCTCCGAATGGCCCGAGTTCAGATAGAAGTAAGAATGTAAACGAAGATAAGTACAGTGAATGCAGCACCTCTGTCATCTACAACTAGACAATTTATTGATAAGGCGTGAATTATGGGAATCTGAGACTGTTGTGATGAATATTTTTTTTCTTTCGTTGCATGGAGGACTATACGCTTTTCGTTAATTTACATATCTGTCTTACAGTTTCCTGATCCTAATCGGCGTTGTGAACGCGATACGCTACGCTGAGCTCGAGGCCGACTCTGTATCACAAAGGTGAGAACTAGTAAACGTGGCCATGCCACCTTAACAGCTAGTTCTTAATTATACCTTCCACTTTAATTTACATATTTAATTTACGACAATTAAAGTGTCCACCTATTATAGCATCACTGAGTCATTCAGAGAAAAATATTGCAACGCTCATTACGAAACATCATTGATCTGTCACAGCAAAACATATACTTATCTATTGCAAGACATTTAAATTGTACACGACAAGATGTTAAATCGTACATGTAGCAAGGCACTGAATTCTACATGGCAAGGCAACGAATAATAATAATAATCATTATTATTGAGTTTTCAACCTTTATTTCTTCGTATGGGTGTGAAATCAATTGCACTGCACACAAAAGACTACAAACGACCCAACAGTCAACCATACAAGAGACATTAAGCGTCAGTAAACAGATGACATGACAAAATTATAAGAGAATTAGTGTATGGATGGAGTCATGGAGAACCTAGGAGTGAGCAGAACATACTCTTGACTATGCAAGATTATGCAAGATTTTTCTTAATAAAAAGACATCGTTGAGTCGCTAGTTGCAAAATGTCATTATTATCATAATTAACAACATAAATTCTACAGAACTGGGGGGGGGGGTGGATACGTCGATCTACACAAGAGCTAAAGCCTGCAAAATGTCTTTTTTCAGGGAATAATCAGGAAAAAGAAAAATATTTTCCTTTTCTTCTCGTTTATGACTGGTTACACAATAATCGCCACAAAGAAGGGTGGGTGGGAATAATTAACTTGACTTTGACCCCGTTCCCGTGTTAACCAGGTCAGGTCACTACACTCGTGAAAGCTGATAGGTTGACGTCAACATCCAATCGAATGTGTCGACAGGCCCCGCAGCTTACACGTGGCTAGCGTGTGGGCAGACTTCCATCCCAGCCAAGTTGACGTGTTGTTATTTATCTCGAAAGATCCACAGTATTCTGGTGCAGACATAGGCTACAAAAACATTTACCTATACGCCAGACTGGTTTCTCTGCTTTGTTTTGTTCTTTTGTTTTTTTACCTTGGCAAGAACCTTAAACGTTCGCTAAACAAACATCTCTTTCAGCACAATAATTCAAAAATGAATCACAATTCACAACAATCAAAGATCCTAACCTCTGACGGGTTCTCATAATGTGGCTGACGATGAAATAACACGTCTGTTTGTTATGGTAGCCCATTTTGGGATAAGTAATCTCTCATTCAAGTTATCACACTTACACAAATTTGTTTATTCACGCCATATTATGATTTACTAATTATGTTATTTATGTGTTTGAGTCTGTGTTGTGAGTTTATATGAGTTTGCATGTTCGTATTGCCCGCTTGCTGGGGTACTTAGAAAGTATTAGCAATGTCTGTCCCGCTCAACCACGCAAAAGAATTTTATGACTGACCTTTGTCACGATACTGTCTCTTGTGCTTATAAAGCTTTATGCCTACCCTCCCTTGGAGCGTCTTATTACAGCAATATCCTCCGGGCACCGCTGTATAAGACAGTGTATCAGCGATTTAAGCCGGTGGTGAAGACAGTAAAGTGATGGACGGAAGAGAACACTACCCGCCTGCAGATGTGCTTCGACTGCACAGACTGGCAGTTTTTTTAATGACTTGGCTTATGCTTTTTGTGTTGACACAGTCCTACCCTCTAAGAAAAATGACATATTTCCAAATAATAAACCCTGGGTGACGAAGGAACTCAAATCTGTGCTGAATAATAAGAAGCACATGATAAAAACACTAGCGAACAGAGGGGTGAGGTATGTCATTAGGGAGGCAAAGAAAAGATACAGGGACAAAGTTGAGTTGCAGTTCACAATTAAGAATATATCCTCTGTTAATGAATGACAAAGTAAACACTATTTGAAAACCTGTAGATTTTACAGGTGTTGATGATCGTGATCTTCCCAATGTACGTGCTTAATTCTTTTTATGCCCGCTTTGAGAAGCATGACTTCTCTCACTGTTTCCATACTAAAACAGTCTCTGGTCCTTGAGCACGGGTTGATGATTGCCCAGTCTTCAGTCACACATCTGTTGGAGCGTGTAAATGTTAACTGTTTCTGTTAACGGTCTTCTCTCAGATCCTGTTGTACCCTGTACAGGTTCCCCTCAAGGCTGATGCTTTTCTCCACTACTGTTCAGCTGTAGAATCACTACGGATAGGAGCTTCCTTATAAAATTGCTGATGACACTGCTTTGTATGGTAATGAACGTGTTCATAGTGACCCTCGTCCTTACATCTACGCTGGTGTGACGCACATTTTCTTGTCTTGGTTGCCTCAAAGACAAATGATGAACAAGCCTTATGTACTCGTCAGTACTATCCAATTATGCCATCGAGGTCGTTGACTCTTATAAATATTTAGTTGCTATCTTCGATAACCAGGGACGTCAACACTGACACGATCCTCCTTTAAAGCCAGCACTTCCTACGGAAACTGAGGTCTTGTTGTCAGCTCTGTCATTCTCAGTTCTGTCGGTCATTCATTGAAGTTCTCATTACTTTTTATTTCATCTTTAGGTTCCACAGCCCCTATCTAGGAAACAGGAACAGTCTTTTCTCCTTGGTTAATATGTCCTTTATTAATAAATCCCCGGTCATTTCGCCCCCACAGCCTGTCAAATTGTTTCAACTACATATATGTCCACTTCGTCCCAAAACACAGAAAATTCAAATCGTCCCAAACCCAAGAAACGAAGTTGGGACGAAATGGTGTTACGATTTGGAACGATCTGACTCGTGCGCGATATAACTGGGATGAAATGACCGGCTTCCCGTTACTAACTGTTCCCAAATCACCGGAAGCAAGCAGAGGGACTTAGCAGTCATCAGTAATCAGCAAATCCTTAGGAAGGCATCCCGTATCCTCACTATTCCTGATCATTTGTTGACACATGAGTTCTCACTCTTGTGGTCTGGCAGGAGATAAGCGATGGATGCCTGTATGCAGAACGAATCGTCACCTCAACTCGTTCGTTCCACGTGCCTACACTTGATCATTTCAACGGGCCTCTCACTGTTGTGTCACCCTGGGGTGACCTGAGGCAGTACACCAACTGTATCTATTGTTTCTGTGTTTATGTTTTTATATATATAGAACTTATTCACTGTAGTCAATATGTATGCACTTATCTGTTTAATGGTAGCATATAAGCTCTACCTATAATTGGGGATTGATAAAATTGCATTGTAAACGCATGGAACGCGAGTTATTGTATGTTGTGATCATTCCGTCCTATAGAACTCTATATCAGCAGTAATCATAGCTGAATCGTTGCAGTAATAGTAATATATAAGCTATTGTGTCCTGCTCTATCGAGTCTGGTATAAAAATCTGCCAACAAGAAAAGTCAAATGCAAATGCCGTCAAATTTTATAGGCAAAGCGTCTATATATACATGTATACCATTGCATACGTATGACTGTTTGACAAGAATATTGGCTTCTGGTCTCTCCGGGAGAGTGTTTTGTCTCAACGGAACTCAGAAAGTTATGATGTAATCTGATTAGTTGAATGTACCATTCTTCTTGTTGCTGTTCATCCCCAGTGGAGCCGTACAGAGTCTACGATGCGCTGCTAGGAACGAGACCAGGATTTCCGTTTGTCGTTGGCCTACTTTGCTATTCTGTGGCACACTTTCTAGCCAATCAGCCACTCCTGCACAACTTTTTTTCTTCTTCTTCTTTCCTCCCCACACTTGTGTCTGACGTCCAGCGGGCGGAAGTCTCCGTGCAAGCAGCACGGCAGAAACTGACGTCGAGATCATGACGTCACAGGTCGCCTCGGTCGCGCGCGAGCGTTACCGCCCGACACCGTGCGTCACGTCACATCAAACGCTCCGATTGTTGTTTCCGGTCATGTCCGCGCACGCACTCAGAGCGTGGGACGCCGACACCATCGTGAGTTCGCGAACGACTCTCACGTCTTAGCGGGATTCCGGTGTAAACAAACAAGTGTGTGTAACATGTAACACGTAACACGTAATGCTGTCTATAAAGCCTTTATTCACACACGCTGCTCTGCTGTGGCAGTAAAAACCTGGTCAAATATTAATACAACTTTTTTTTTTCAAAATGCAGCAGCTACCAGGCTCTGTCAACATGCTTTACTTTCCGTTTTATTTCTTTCAACAACAACAACAACAACAACAACAACAACAACAAAATCCCGTACTCCAAAAACTAACCCTGCGCCTACCTTTGTAACCAAACAAAATCAAAATCTACCTCTATACCCTAATTTTTCGTACAAAAGATGAAAATGGCGCTATCAACAATGAAATTGAAAGAGAATTAAACCTGTGACCTTAAAAAAAAAATCCGAAATCACACTTTCAGACGATACAGAAACCGTAACACAGGTTCTACAGGTTATTATTATTTACAATAAATATTAATATAATGGGTCGTATTAACTTTGAGTGATAATCTTTCCCGGCGAACATGGAGGACAAATGTTTCTTTGCACACTCTCAGATATTATTTTGAACTGCTGGTTTCGGTTGGTTTGTCAACTCGATTGAGGCAAACTTAACATTAACTCCATTGACAATGCTTCTTTTAGAATCGTTTTCAGACCTTTTCTTTACACTTTTAAAACTGAAAACTCGTTTGAAAGAGCTTTAGAACCGCTCAACATGTGTTCCATTAAAGAGTTCTGTTTGAGGACTGCTCTGTCCTGCCTGTGACAATACACCAATACTTGGTTGAAGACCTCCCAGTGACGACATCACACGGTCAGACAGAATACCCGAATCATGTTCTCGTTTCGAGTTTCTAATGTGCTACCTTTCATTTCTTTCAATAAAACTCTTCCACTATTACCTTTATTTTCTCTTTTCTAGATATGAAACTGTTTTAGTAGGAGTCATGTTTCGCTTTATGAAGTACAGTGGAAGATCGCGTGTCCTGGGTTCAGGTCTCTCATCTCCAGTTCGCTGTTTTTTTTTTTCTGGACGAAGCCCCTGTTCACAGGGTCGGCTGCTTCTGCATTAGTTTCAGGATATTATCAAAAATATTTCAGTATAAATGGTTGATTTCCTTTCATAAAGCTGTTTTAGTCTAGAGAAACATGTTTGCAGAATCAATTTCCAGTTCTCTTACATGATTTCAAATTAAATATGTACAGAGAGAAGCTACTTTTCAGTATGTGTGTGCGAGATAAAGTTATTGTAATTATTGAATAGGATATCTCCATATCGTCAAAGATTGTGTTCAGCAAGTGTTCTCTTATCTGTATTTAAGGCAAATACTCCGTGTCTTAATCAGCTTCCCACAATATTTTTTCCTGTGTACAGCCATCAAATATAGTTATAGTACATACAGAGAATGAAGTATTTTAATAAGACGTGCGGCTATTTTGGGTGTTTGACTGGTCAGACATCATTATGTGTCATCGTATTTGACAAGACCATTTGTCTTACGGGCACAAACCCTGAGCTTGCAGCAAGATGTTGTCTGTTCAACTTTATTTTACTTCATTTTCTTTCCCATTCCTTAGGGCAGTCCGGTGGTGCAGCGGTTCAACTCTTGTGTCTGGCACGCTGTTCTTTCTCTGCATGTGGCATCTGTTTACAGAGCTGGCTGATACAGCCTTAGCTGCTGGCTCGGCGTAAAGTACCAGTTCTACCCCTCCTTTGACTTCCATCCATTTGGTCCCCAAAAGCACCTTCTCGCCCCCTTAGCCCCACACGCCACCTCTCTGGTTGGCAGGATACGGGTGATGGTGACAGAAATGGGTTACCCCTCAGGTATTTTTAGAAAAGCAAAACTGGAAGAACTTACGACAAAGTTTACAAAAGAGAAAGAAAAGGCTTTTAAAAAATCGCTGCATGAATAGTCTTCTGCTTTTGTAAGGTTACAAATCCCTGCAAAGCTCGACCAGCGGATGTTTCTAGCGATGCCACACTCTAGCGACGCAATTCGGACTAAAGATTGAGTTCATGACTGTTAAGTGCCATTATCAAATATTTGCATAGCAATGTGAATACCCTAAATCTCACCCCATTTTGGCCACGTGTACCAGCTCAAGCTAGTCCAAACTGGCTACGACCAGATCTGTTTAACGTTGACAGTAAAGAACGCAGTCAGTCAACCGTGCAGCGAGTTTGCTTTATGTAACTGCATCGGTCACTAAGTAATACAATGGTAAAAAAATCCTTTGATCCTAGATAACATGCGGTCACTGGATGCGTCAAGGGGTGACATTAAAAGACCTTTCTTTTCATTAGGTCCCTGATATATTTCTCATTTTGAAAACCATTGTCGTGTATCACGAAGTGAGGAGCAGTCGTGTCACATCATCCCATAACTGGTAAGTCGTAGAGGAGAGCTGATAGAGTTTTTTGAACTCACGCCAGCCGGGATGGTATTAGGCCCTCCTGAGAAGGTCTAATTTCACATTGGCCACCCAACCTTTCTTATGATTTCCTCGGCGTCGAACGCCTTGAACACAACCACGGAGGAGGTGTCATGTCATGTCATGTCATGTGGCCAAGTGTCATGTCGGGCGACAAGACCGAACCACTACAGTTTCTGCCTCTTGACGGTAACAAGCAGAGACTCCAGGGGACCCTTCAGACAGGTGACTATATTGCGGACGATGTCTTTAGTCTTTTGCTCCTTGTAATCAATCAGGAGGAGTCTCCTGTAACACCTCGTTTCAAACTCCTTCGCACTTGTTGTATTAGGAAGGTCAGGTCTCGCCGCCGTACAACATGACTGGCACTAGGAGAGACTTACAGAACCTGAATTTGGTGCAGAAGCCGAGGCTGTCGCTGCTATGGTTCTTAGACGTACGTTGTCCTCACACCTAGTCTTTGATGAGGGTCGCGCCTAGGTACCTAAAGGACTCCACCTCCGCCAGTTGTATCCCGTTCATTTGGATGTCCACCTTGCTAAGCCCGATGGTGTTCACCGTGACCTTACTCTTCTCCGTACCAGACCTTCTTCCACACTGAACGAGCGCATTGCCCATTGCCCCCTCGTGCCATACTCTATCGAATGCCTTCTTAAAGTCGATAAAGTCAGATCTTCCCGTGCTGTTTGTGTTTCTTAATGTAGACTCGGCTATCGAAGAACTGCTCGATGGTGCTCCTACCGGCTCGGAATCTCAGCTAGAGTTTCTTCCGCCATCATTATGAGAAGCTTTGTATACTTCAGCATAAAATTACTCTATAAATTAGACTAATCAGGCTGACCGTTGATAGTTTTGGCACTGCCTCACGTTACCCTTCGTAGACACGGATACTACCAGTGACTGCTTCCATTCCTATGGCCACTGCTTGGTTGCCAGATCTTCTGGCACCGGACGGAAAGAGCTTTCACTAGTTCTTCCCCGGGACATTGTCCACTTCGGGAGACTTTCTTTAGTTCAGACTCAGAATGGCCTTTTCGACCTCTGCGCGCAGGAGGCACGAGGAGCAGTAACGGACTATTAACGCTGTTCAAGGAATAAAGTTCCCATAGACTAGTGGCCGGAGGGATATTATAAGTGGTTTATCATGTCGAGGGCAGTGTAGATGGCAAACAGAGACCAATAATCTGCTTTCACCACGTTCTACATTCCTTAATAAATAATATGGAAAGAATGTGGAAGGAGAAAGAGGAAAGGGAAGGTTTTCCATTTCGGCCTGGAAGAGCTTCGAACCGCTAAACAACCTTACCTGGTCTAACTACCCACTCAACTATTCGCATGAAAACAATAAACAAAACAAAAAAGGTGGGTAGCCAGTTTCTTGTCGCGCTGTGATCATTTGATAATCGCACTACCAAAACATTAAATTCATTACTTTTTATTGACTAATAAATTGTTGAAATAAATGAAATATGAATCTCGTTGCTGTGCATTATTCAACTGATTATAAGCTCAGCCTGACAGGCAATTTACAGTGAGAAACTTTCCTGCACTTCTGATCAGTAAAAAGAGAGTCCGTTAGCGCTGACAGTTACACTAATATATCTCGCAGAAGCCACCATTCAGCCCCATCCAAGCTTCCCCACTCACAGAGCACCTGATCTCCTAACGACAATCCGTTCCACATACTGCTCCTCGACCCTGAGCCCCACTCCTCCTCCTCGTTCTCTGACGTACACCTTAAAGCTCTACAAGAGTGCACAAATGGATTTACAGTTACTTATTTTCAGATGACTGGGCTAAACTCAGAACAAGAATTTCCATAAATTTGGGCAAATGTTCTCCCCTCCCCCCTCTTTTTTTTTTTTTTTGTTGTTGTTTATTGTTTCAACAACGTTCTAAAATAATGACATCATCAAGACCGTAGATACGGTTGCGTTGTGGTGGCTTTAACCAATGCGAGAGCTGGAATCGAACGTTAACTAGGAAATTAATTATCCATGGCCATGCGTGACGTCACATACAAGAGGAGGTTTGTAGGAATGTATCTTAAGATAAATGCTGGAGATAGAGAGAAATTTATTCATGTTTCAAGAAATAATATGTATTTGGGGAAAAAACAAAATATCGTGTACTCTTAAACGCCTTTAACTTCTTGATAGTCAGACAGCCGAGTGTAACTTTTCCTTCACTGCCTGCGCCAGTAATGATAGGGGTGGTGTGACGTCACTGTGGGTGACAGCTGATGGGTGATATGGAAACTTTTCTTCTTCACAGTTATTAAGATTCATCTTATTTTCAGGTGGTGTGATGTTTGTTGCCTTCTGCCTTTACAACTATTACTTATAGGTTAGGACAGACTTTATGATCTACCTTTCACCTTATAAATATGTGCACAGTTCGAGGTAATAAAATCTGGACAATTTACATGGATAGAATTCACATAGATGCTAGACTGTGCTATTTTGAGCTGTATTTGGTGTGGAATGCATTCCGGCTTGTATGACGTTTGATATTTGGCTTGTGTATAGTGTTCATGTTGTGTGCAGACGCTGACCTTTGGCCTGGAGTACAGTCATTTTGTTCTGACTTATATTCATGTCACACTGTCATCTGTGAAACGCCTTGAGCTTGTCCAATAGGGAGCATAAGGCGCTATTTTACAAGCGAACTGTTATTATTATTATAACTGAGTAACAATAGTTGCTTTGTACACTGTGCCTGCATTAGAGTAAATTTGAACTGATCAAATGTTTTTTTTTTATATACATGTCTAGTATTATTTTGATCTTTTTTGAGAGGTATAACATTCCAACATGTACACAATTTGAAAACTTGAGGGGGGGAATAACTTAATCTTTTGAAACTTCCTTTTTTCCCCAGTTGATTAAATAACTATCCACAATATTTAAGTCCCACTTTGTGGAAACTATTGTGGAATAACAGAAGGAAATGATCAATTTGTACAGCAATCATTACCTCTTCAAAAGGCTTTTTCCTCCAATGTGTTGCATGCCTATCAAAAGAAACAAGTTTTTTTTTCCCTCTTTATTTTCTCAGCACCTCCAATATTCCAACACTCTTAACAAAACATTTTTAACAATAATGAGGACTCATGGCAAAATATGTATTTATCATTACACTGTTTGGAATATGTAATATTAACTTGATACAAGCAAGGCAGCCCAAGAACAGTGCATGAAAACTTTTGAAGTTTTCTTTTTTTTACTTATTGTTCACCAATAAGGGCCCTATTGTTTCATAATTAGAAATTAATATTATCACAACAGGCAGTGTCAATTTGAAGACTGTGTCAACATATGTTAATATAAACAAAAAATGTCTGAAGAAGAAAGCAACTTACAATACTATAATTTAACATGTGAACAGAGCTCCAAAATGCTCTGCCTGAAGTTATGTTTGGAAAACAAACTGTAAACAAGGCAGAAGAAACATAATAAGCTGATGCTGTTTCTTTCACACCTAGGCACATGCCGATCTAAATGCATTTTCAGATCTCATTCAAAAATGTAGCACCATCTGAGCATTCAACTTTATAATACTAGAACATTTGTCCCACAAATCTGTCTCATTCATTACGAAATCTCTTTCAGTCATGGGTTTTGTAGATTCCGGCATAACAGCTCAGTTTCCCCACATACAATATTTCAAGCAACCATCTGTCTTGCAAATTAAAATAAAAATTCGTCTCTTGCTCTTATTTCCAAAAATACGCTGACCATGAAGAAAACACTTTCCTCTCACAAGTCTGCTCAAAGTGTATCAATACAAACATAAATATGGATTATGCTTTACAAAAACCATTTTAATCTTCTCATACCATCTTTTTGTGACCTAGGCTGCAAGAATGCACCAGCTTGCAACACAGCAACGAGCAACAAACGTATAGTACTGCTTTGAGTGAGCAAGAATATCCTATCTCCATCAAGATAATTCCTTACACTGCATGCAAAAACCACAATTTTTCTCATAGTTATCATTGCAGATGCAATTTAACAATAAATCATTTTAGGTGATATAATACAGCCAGATGTGCAAAATTTTGTTAAAATATGTGTTTATCTTCTCTTTGCCCTTCCCACAAAAGAAACAAAAATTGAATTTTATGTCAAACTGTTAAGCCCAAATATGTTGGTTCCATCAGAGAAAATGCAATTGTTTGAGCTTTACAAAATAATGTATGCTGTGACCCTTAATAATGCCCTTTCTGTTCATGAAGTAATTAAAAAAAAATGTTGTTTCTCTTACAAGTGTACAGATGCAAACATATACAAAGGTACACCGAGTTAGATAATACATGTATTGTAATGTTTTTAAGTTTAATAGGAAGAAAATGATGTCAATCATTCAGTAAATCCCATTCCACTTATTTACAAACGTGTAGCTTTTGACTCTGGGCTAGTCTTTGCATTTCTGAAAATATTACAAAAGAACCATAACCAAGTTCAGATTTAAGTAAATAACATTGTCAACAAAACTTTTAAGTGCTATCAGTAGCTTGTTAATTAACAGTCCTTGAAGCTGAAATGTACATTCTTCAGCCCTTTTGGGATTTTATGGCATGTGCTGAGAAATCACACTTTATTTTATTTTCCATTGTAACATGCACTACTCACAAATCTGCAACACTGAGCAGCGACAAAAACAATTATCTATGCATTGTAACTACCAAAAAGCAGAGAAGCAAAGCATGATCTTGCAGTCTTGCATTAAATTTTTGTCCTCATTCAACCTAAAGCATCATTATGATTATGACTCTAAAATAAAAGCTCCAAACACTCTTTCATCCTCACTAATAAGGAATAAAGCTAAGTTGGGGGTTTCAATCCCACTGGGCAAACACTAGGTGTATACTTAATTATAACGAAAGGAGACAGACACAACACTCTTGAACTATATAGTTCAAACCATAAAAACAAGAAGCAAATGTAATATTTTCATATTAGTTATAATTTCCACAATTAATGCTAAAATATTTGCACCTCTCGCATCTCAACATTCTGATGAACAACTCTTCTACAGCTAAGATTATCTGTCCATAAAATTATATTGTCAAAGTACTTTAAATTCCTTACAATTTATGCTATTCCAAATCAAAAACCTTTTTAATTCGATAATCTGAGGTAATTATACTATGTTCTGGAAATATACTTTGGGTATATTTTGACCATTTTTTAATAACTGTTTACTTATAGCTATCAAGCATCTTTTCCAAATAAAATTTGTTAAAATTTTTAAGACAGACCTATTGCAAAAACGGCATTGCCATAAATTTAAACAATGACCAAACCACAGCACCCAGCTGTTAGGTTATCATGCATAAAACTGGTACAAAAATTTAACAGGAAAATCAGAGACTTCTTTGTACACACAGCAACTAGCAGAAACTGGCAAGATTTAAGACGTTTCTCAGTCTATAGGCTGACAATCCAGGCTACTTTGCAGTTGTAATGACAGCAAGTAGAAAATCTCTCATGGCCATAATGTACAATGTCTTCATCCCATCTTTGTCCTTTCTCCTGCTTCTCAGGATTCACTGAATGACCAAAGATCATGTGCTGGGATTAAGTAAATCAGCAAAGAAGGAATTTAACATCTCTTTTTGTTAATGCACAGACCTCCAACCTGACGTGCTGACTCCTCTTACCAGCTGTCAGAATCCTGTTCAAACACTGACAAAATTGGAAAAAATTCAATGTTTGCTTCAGAGGAAAAACTGCAGTTAACTTTCAGGTTTGATCAACAGTCAGAAGAAATGGTGCTTCACTTTCTGGACCGGTCTGCAATGGGCAATCCACCTGTCATGTCACCTTCTTCCACTTTTTCAATAACTTCATTGACAAAGTCTGTTGTATTGCCAGCAATCACAAATTCTACAAAACAAAGAAAACAAGTTTCATGAATCAATATATGCACAAATTCTGTCAAGCACATAATACAAGCTACCTGCTAAGAGTGACAATTTACCTTGAATTTTTTTTTTTATCATTCAAGTTTCTCCCAAAACAAAAACCTATGAAAATACACTTCATGAAAAGAAAAAAAGGTTAAAAAATTAGCAATCATGTTGATAGGCACCTGAATTAACAGACTAATAGTGTGAACAAGCATATATATGGATTATTCATTTTAAGTAACACAATGTCCACAGACAGGTAAGGACAGAAAATGATGCACCAAGAACTAAGTCTTATATAATTCTGGTACTATTATAAGAAAACCTTTACTTACTGTGATGTGCCTCTATCAGGGACCTCAGTTTTTCTGTCAAAGACTCATGGTTATCTTTGTGATGAATGCCGTTCTGCAAGCACAGTTGTGCCCGTTCTTTTAGGGATGGCCATATCATGCTGCCTATCTTCAACAGTTGATCTGAAAACACAAGCAACCAAAAATGTCACACATCACTGTTTCTTTCTTTCTCCCTTAAATCACATTTCCATGTACGTTGAAATAATGGGCATTCCCTTGTCAATGAACTGTATAATTCAGTTTTTAAGTTCACATAAATAGATCTTGATAAGGTATTCCTATAAGCCATTATGATGATGCATAAATGTATTGAACCATATTTTATGATAAAAAAAATACTTTTCTAAAATTCAACAGTTTTGTATAATCTGAAAAAAGAATTTCTGTGTAGAAGCTATGCTGGCAGTAGGTATTGCAGCTTTATTTGCTTAAGGAGGAAGACCATGCTTTTCAGTTTAGGCATGTTTACCGGGAGGGAAGGGGATAACAACAGATTCTACTCATTTTCCTGTGCACAATATCTCTTCTTTCAGACAATAGCAAATAAATATCTGCACAGTGATACACTTATACAACTCACTGCTATATTTTTATTATTTCTCAATGCAAACATTTTTTTAAATAGTCACTAAAACCAAATCAGCATACATACTCTGTTCACAGTTCAATCCAAACAGCTTCACTTTGTTCGCTTCATGCTGTGCCTTCTTTTTAAGTCTGCATGCCCTTGATGCCAGCTTGTTCTTCTCTTTCCGTGACTTGTTCCGGACACTGGCTGGCAAATCACTCGTGGACTGAAAACTGTTTATCTGCCGATTAAGTTTATAAAGTTGCTGCCCAATGTGGAACAGTTTTTTGGGGTTTGGAGTAACTTCATTTCCATCCCCTTTTCTGGCCTTCCCACCATGACGAATACCAACAAGCGTTGTGTTGGTAGCATCAAAGACCGGGTCTTCGAATTTTGCAGGCTTGTGTGGATCTTCATCTGTCATAGACAGTTTAAGCCTTGTCCCTTTTGGTCCTTTGGACTGCACATTATACTGCCAGAAATACTGCTTGCTTTTCTTGGCTAGCTCAGTCAGGGATTCCTGAAGTGGTGTGTCGCTGATGTCGGATTCAGCATCTGACGAATCATCGTCCATGTAATCTGCATACCCACTGGATGCCAAGTCCTCGTCCATAGAACTTTCAGAAGACCCAGAAACTGTGAACAATCAATCACACATACACAAAGTTAACACGCTGATAACCAGATCTGGAAATTGGTTCTATTCATTGCTTGTATGTTGTTGTTTCTAGTGCGTTACTGTTGTTAAAGTATTCTTAAAATCTCTCACATTCTTGTCACCATGTCTGATTTCGTTGTGTAACGTGTGCGTAGTTTGTGTTATTTCCTAGTACAACCTTCGTGAAAGACGATATCTTGATTCCTACAATCCTACTACCCAGTTTTTAAACATGGCCCTCTAGGTCCTAATCATAAGCTTACTGTGGCAAGAACGAATTTGCAACATTCCTTAATTCGTCTGTACACCATGTGGCCACCGACAGGCTCACACGGAAGATGAAGAGGATTGCCCTGTGACCCCGGTGTTTACGTCAAATTCTGACTTTACATCATTGTGTATCCGGTTCGCTCAGCTCTAAATCACGTGGCCAAGACTGACCTTTTCGCTCTTGATCTAATAAACCCATCGTCCGGAAAGTAGGTCAGATTGAAACAGTGTGCACGAGAAAGCCAGGGAAACCTAAATTATCGGTTTTTACTAAGGTGTTTGACTATTTTGTAGCGTCAGTATCAAATATCCTATCATCGTTGTTTTGCACCATAAAACGACCTTCACCCTGTCAAACGTGTTCGGGGGCCCGACTCCATCTGTTACTGCTCGCCTAAACAGAGGGGAATAGGGTGCTGCACCGTCCTGTTCGCTAGAACTGGTAAGAGACGATTTTGTCCCCTTTGTGGATGCGTTTAATGACACAGCCGACGGGTGACTACGTCTCCGTGGTGACAAAGAATGCCGAAAGTGTATGGGCAGCACCGCTCGCTCCCTCACCGAACTGAATTTCGGGATTGCGCCAATCCCAGATGTACGCTGACTCAGACAAGAAAGCTTGTCATAGTTGTCATTAAAACGAAAAAACAAATTCCTATTATCCGGTGAGTTGATTTTATAGCCCTCGTAATCGCATTTTACACCAACATTTCTATGTCGATTCCTAATTATCAAATAACATAAATGCAAGAAGCGTTAATGACATCCATTATCTTTGCGATCGCGCCTAGCAGAAAAGCTGGAAGATGGCGGGCGGAACAGGAATGCTCTATTGAACCCGACCTCAAGTTAACAGGCGCGGATGGTGGGGTTGTTTTTTTTTTCCACCTACAGCGATAGGTGCGTCATACAATTGTTTTTGCCACTCCTTAGGGTATTTCCTTCCTCGCCGACCTCTCCTGCACTTACCCTAGTCCTAGAGTGCCAGTGGCTCTAGAAGTCGCGTTGATATAATAGTGTTGGAAAAAGTTGTCAAGAAGTATCAAGTTTTAGCAACGTCTCCTAGAAGCTGCAACTTAAATTGATTTTGCCGCGCTTTCCTTTATTACATGCTGGTAACATTTGCTAGTGATTCAGCTTTTTCTATTTTATTTCCATGTTTGTGATACAACTAAATGTATCTGTAATAATACTGCCCTCTAAAAGTATATCTACTCAACACATGATGAGCATACTGTTCATTCTTCCATTGCTAGCTGGTAAAGTTGTTTGGTGCTAGCTTAATTACACTTCTCTAAAAAATGTACTCTGTAGATGAACAGGGAAATTTTATATTGGTATTTTACTATTGCAAACACTTATCTCTAACAACCTATAATTTAACACATTTACAACTACCAATAATTATCAAACAAATGCTTATATGAAGCTGCTTAAGAAATATTAATATACTCTAGCATATTAGTAGATGAAGATAAAAGATTTATATTTTGCTCACAAAAACGCAAGAATCCATTCTGATGATTAATTAAAAAGAACAGTCATAAAAAAGCAGTTTAAAAGAATGGCTGGTAGAAGAGGGGAGGGAGAATAAAACTAAGGATACAGTTAGGATGCAGGCTGTAATGTAGAGAAATCACACTCATCATTAAATGTGCTAGATCCATGTGTGCACACTAGGATATATACCATAAAGACATAAATGTATAAAATATATTTCTCACCTGTGCGACGTCTTTTTTTGGAAGTTTCTGGATTGTGAATGAATTTCTCGATTTCCTTCCACTTCTCCTCAACTGACTCTGATTTGACTTTAAGAGGCGGGGCCCTCTTATGTCCCACAACTGGCATCACTTGCCGATTAGAAGCAGGGCTAGCACTTGCTTGAGCTGACAGTGCCCCTGCCAGTTTTCCTGTGGGGCCTTGAGTGAGAAGCTTGTGGAGACAGGATTTATCATCAGGGTCAACAGGCTCGGACTTGATGTCTGATGTACTAACAGGAGTGATGACCGCTATGTTTTGCCGTATGGAAGACTGACTGGGATACATCTGAGTGGCACTGGCAGCAGGAACCTGGGAGGTGAAAGTGGCTGTCAGACTTTTTGGCACAGGTGTTAAGGTCATGAAGGTGTTGCCTCTATGATCAGTTCTTAACGACTGTGTGCTGTTCTCTGTTTTGACGTTCAAAGTCTGTTGCTGCTGTGGTTGCTGCTGGTGTGTCTCTGGAGACTGGTTGTCTAAATCATCATCGTCATTACTGATGAGACTAACAATATCTTCCAACAAAAGGGGATCCATGTTCAGCTGGGCCAGGGTGGGACCACCCCTCATCTCACTCTTTTCTGTGCTAAGCAAGCTTTCTGATGGTGGCTTTTCTGGATGTGTGACAGTGGCCTGACCCAAGGGTCCAACAACAGTAGCATTAGTCACAGGACTGTTTATGAAGTAGGTCTCAAGATTGTTTGACTGCTCGTATTGAGGCTCCAGATCAAATTCTGCATCTGGCAGGCTGACTGCCTCACTGTTACCACAGCTCTGTCCACAAAATATGTTGGCATTTAAAGTGTTCTGCATGTCCCACCGCTCTTGGTCATACATGTACAGGGAATTTGGGCTGGCAGCAAAAGCAGCAAAGTCATTGCATGGTGCAGATTCTGGAGAGTAAAAGCTTTCGGGACTTGGCACATACTCCATGGTGCCTTTTGACTGTGAAAAAACAAATCTGAATGAGTATCATTTTTCTCAATATTCATAGACTGTTCTTTAAACTAAATAGATAATATTAACTTGTGCATGCAAGATGTTGTCCTGCTTATTGCAGATGCACACTTCATCAGTTTTTATGTGCAACACATCCAGAACAATTAAAACTTTCTCTAAGTGCCAAAGAAAATTTATCCGAATTAAGACTTGGCATAAAAGCTTACAATATTTTACAGAAAAACTTTTTGACTATCAACAAATCAACTTTTTTAAACACTGTGTTGACCAGAGCACATTTGTCTCCTCTTTTTTTTTGATAGGCTGTGCTGTAAATAATAATCTGATTTTTTCTACTAAAGAACAACATACCTTCGTCTGGTCTGATGACAGCGTCATAGGGACACAAAATGGATGGTGAAAGTGCCCACCCCTTCTTGCAAATTGATTGGGGATGTCCAAGGCTGCTGCTGTGTCCTTGACTGTGAAACTTGGACCAAATCTGGTATTGCAGTAGCTCCTTGGCCTGTAACAGAGAAATATTTCCCTCCATGTAGTTATGTGCTTCTTTCACTAAATAAAGGGAATAATGTCTGTTTACACTGAACAAACTTATTGTATCCAATACAGTTGCCAGTGGTTCAGAAATATTCGGCAATCTCTTGGCAGTAGCTCTTCCACAGTTGTCCAACCCTTGTTTTGTTCTAGAGAAAAACAAGTTTCCATTCTTGGAATCCATCCAAGTTATAAATCATCTGAAGCAGAGATACAAAGTGCAGTCTTAACAATCTGTCAGCCAGTGGTCTCTGTTATTGTAATATCGAAACGCACCGATTTTTCAAGTCCAGTTTCCTTGGAGTTGTGCTCCCACTGTTTGCTTTACCCAAGTTCTCAGTCCCACGAAATGGATGAAAAGGTGGCATCTTCGCCTTTCTTAAGGTGTTGACAGGTTCCATCTACTGTCCGCCAAGTAACATCAAATAAAGCGTGACAGCCACAGCGTGAAAAATAATTCCCACTACACATCGAGCCCACGCGAGCGCAAACTCCTCCTCTTCTGGTCACGTGGTTCGCCCCGAATGAATACACAAACGTGTTTGGAGTTTTTTTACTCCGTTGGCCAACTCCCCACCGAGCCACCCGGAACCAAAAGGAACAGTCGCTTAATAATGGATAGCATGCGTTGTAGTGAACATCTCCTGGATGTCTCACGCAACATGCTGACGGCGCGTGACACAGCACATGCTGGTGTTGAATCATGCCTTCGCCGAGCCGGCGACTCACGGAACCTCCCGAGGATGCCGTGTCACGAAGGTCATGATCACATAACGTAAACAACCCTGCCGATCGCTTCCATGCTTGCTATATCTCGTGGTCTGCTTCTCTACTGCCATACTCCCAATAACGCACACAAAAATAATACAATAAACAATGCGATAACACGAGAAAACACAAAAGAATCCCCACAAAAATTATTTCCAGTGGATGAATAAACAGGTCATGGATTCCATAACACTTCCACTGGCAGCGATGGAAACTAATTTGGTTAGTATTACACTACATTAAGAGCCAAATAAGAATTCGGCATACCTTAAAACTGTTATGAACTGCACAGCTGTGACTTGTAGTCCTCTTTTTCGTTTAGCAGAAGCTAAATACTCCAAATGTGTCTCCTCAAATGCACAAACGTTTCTTTACTGTAGACCGTCCAGATTGCAACGAATGGTTTGTTGTGGTCGGAGTCGAGCGTGTTTCACTTCGTGTGTGACGTATGAATGTGACTCTGACCAATCCAAAAGAACTTCACTGCCGTGAGCCAATCAGAGCATTGGTTGTAACTAAAAATACATTTTTCGGGAATTTTCCCCGATGTGTGGTTGCTCGTGATCGTAATCTCATTCCAGAAATGTGGCTCGATAACTATATCAGCAAACAAGACAGTTATTGACTTTTTTGGTACCACTTATTATGTGTTACCTTTATGAAAAGCACTTTAAGTTCTGTTTATTTAAACAGAATGGAACCACCTGTAACCAGTTTCTAAGTCGATCTAAAAATAGCCACTGACGTAACGCGCTGACCTGCGTTGGGGTGAAGGCTGTACGCTTCTTGTCAACAAGTTGTTGACGTGGCGAATTCGACACGTTCAGCGGTCATCACTGACCGTTGCTAGCTGTTTTAAATGAATCCTTATGACGAGTTTTTAAAAGCACATCTTCTATGCCTAAAACAATGGTTTTGAAGTTTGACTCAACCCTTCTTGCTACATCGATTTTTTGTGTTCATAAACGACACAGCATAATTATATAAATATGTAACAAAGCGGCCTTCAGCTTTCACCTTGTACTTGATATTGTGGTCGATACACAAACTCAGAAGGCTATGGACTATCCACGTGTATACACAGGGCAATTAAGAATAATTGCATAATCAGAAAAAGTTGTATATATTATAGGCTGCATGGACATTGAGAAAAGTGCTTTATTATTTGTTAATAGTATTAGTAGCAACACCAGCTAGCATGTATAATACAACATTATACAGCTGATGTTTATTGCCCACATTTATATAATCCGATTTAAGTTGTTTTTCCCCTGTGGATACTGTTTGTAATTTTAGACTTTGACCTCCTCTCTCACTGGCTCTCTTGGTGCTATGTGCTTTGTACTTTTTTCAGATGGACTTTTTTTATGACACTTTTGCAAACAAGACTAACTTTCAGTATGATAAAAATAAATTATCTATTGTTTTAAATGCAAAAGGACCTCTTATCATCAAACTGTTCCACACTGATGTTTTTCTGATATGTGCATAAGGTCAGACCACTTAGCTCTCAAAAACAAGCGAAGAAATTTTTTTTCAGGCCTAGATCCTGGATTTGATACTGTCTTTTCTGAATGATGTGAAAGGAAAAAGCAGCGCTTCAGTAAATGTGCACAAATGTCAATATGCTATGCAAGTTCATAAAGCAATTATCTGTTTGTGATTGTGTGTGTGTTAAATATATTAAAATATAAACACCAAGACCAGATGATAAATAAAGTGAAAAACATTTCACACCACTTATTACCTGCTACTAGCACTTATACAATGAGCCACCACTTTGACGAAAGTTGAAGTAGTAAACTATATGACCTTAGTGTCCTGCCAGTCACACGCAAGTATCATCTGTGTATATAACATTTAAGGAATACACTATTTTATGTCCGTTTTATGGCCATGTTTTTTTTTTCCCCAAAAGTAATTATTCTCTTTTTTCTTTGAATGCAAATGCTTATGAGTTCGTTTAGTGTTTCCCAAGCAATTGTCATCAATGTGATGGTAACACACTCCTAGCTTTATGTTTCTGGTGTGATTTTTTTTTTCTTAAAGGAAATGTGATTTTGAAAATGAATCAAATATTAGTGTTAGTTACAGTATGATATTCTACAACTGGTTTCAGTTTTCATTTATTTGTCAGGGTTCAGATTTCTGGTGTCAAGATTAATTACCAGCTTTATTTACATTTAATGTTATTATAGCTGGGGTCTCTGGTATAGAAGGCAGGAGTAAAAATTACAACAGAATTCATCCAGGTTTTATTTATTTTTTTTTTTAGTTCAATGTTGTTGATTTCAGTCACCTGGTGTAACATAGTGATGAGTGTTGTCCTTTGTGCTGAGATTATGGCATTGATTCTTATTTTTGCAAGTTTTGTCTTTTAAGGCTGGTTAACTCAAAAGTACATCTGAGGTTACTGAGTAAATTAGTGTTCGGGTTTGGGTTAGGGTGTATGTTTTGATTTGGGGAATAAATAGCAGATGAAACAGTTGCAGAAGTATGGTAGCTTTGCTGAATTGGAAGGTGACCATACCATATAAGGACAACATAAAAGATGGTATGTCTCGGTGTCATCACCCTGCCTAAGGCCGGAGTGGGGAAGGCTGCGTCCTACCGAGCATCAGACGCCATGTTTCTACAGTGTTCAGTTGGGCATGAAGGGAGATATAGCCGTTGTTTTGTGGGGGAGTGGCAGTGTAAGCTACAGATGACATGGAACAATAAGCACAGATCTAGAAGTACCTGGAACTACATCTAGCGGAAGAGACGAAAGCAGATTACCTGACCAAAATCAAAATTTAATCTGTAACAAAATGTTTGTTGAACAATTTTTTTTAAGGGGGCAAGTTTAAATGACTTTATCGCCTGCTGTGTGAATAAAAGTTTAGCAATGTGCATGCACTACACAAGGATCGGTGGGGGTGGCTGTGTCGACACCACGACCCTTTGCGTTGTACTGATGTATTTTACATTTGTTTTGCAGTGATGTTGGGAGGAGAGGTAGAGGTGTCTGGATGTGTGGGATATATCACTATTCTGCGGCAAGAATGCAGGCACCATTAAATCGCATTCTTTTTCTCGTAACTCAGGAGACGATGGCACCATGCGAAAGCAAAAAATGATTTTTCTTTTCTCCCGTCATGCGCTTCGCAATGCAAGCTGTAAAGGGGGGATGGTGGAGGGTATGGGTAGGATGAAGCCGACGACACTCGAGTGAACCTGCCACCCGCGCGCCTGCCGCGTGGCTGTAAATACTTATGAAAAATTTGAGGCGCTTGCATGGGGACACCCGACTCCCTCATCCCCTCATTCCTTTCAGGGCAATCTACGGTGGCCTGAACCCTGGAGGTAGCCCAAGGAGAATCGGAGGACCTTTTGGACATCCGAAGCCAATGCCCTTGAAGTCGCGTGCGGTGGACAAAAGATGTTCTCGAGGTCTGTGACCCTTGAGACGACCCGTGCTGGTGCACGGTGCGAGGGACTTGATACCTGTCCCCGCGTCGCCGAGGCTCGCTGGATATTAATTCTAATGTCGTCACCCGGAGTGGGGAAGGCTGCCTCCCACCCACCATCAGCCGCCGTATTTCTACAGCGCCCAGTAGAACTGGGGGGAGATGTAGTCGTTGTTTTGTGAGGGAAAGGGGAGGGGTTGACACGACGACACCAAACATAAAGCTCAAGTAAAGCACTTTGATGGCCTGGTTTGGAGCTGCACACACAAAGAGCTGACAAGAGCATAATTCTACGATCAAGCAGCTAGTGTGGGGCGGTGTACACGAGCAGCCGTTATCACAGTCAGATGAATGGACGAGGTCTTAATGCATAAGTACCGTGTGTTTGCCCGCGCGCATGTGTAACCTTGCGTCTCAATGAGTCTCAACCACCAGCAGACCTAGTAAACAAACATGATGTACACGCGTTTGTACTATGACATTATCATCGCCGATAACTAAGCACAAAGACTATTGTTTACATACCTCAGCCGAACATGGGAGGGGGGGGGGATGGAATCGGAGGACGGGGAGGAAATTTCAAAAAAAAATGTCTTGCGGGCTTACGTATATAGCACGAGGTCTTAATAAACAAACTGCTTAATTATCACAGCGATTGATGTGATAGGTGTAGTCATTATTTGCTCCATCCAATCAGCTCTATACGCGACGACTTGCCCCTGCCCGACCTCGAGATTAAATACTCGTCATACAGTAGCTTTTCAACAAACAAACAAAAACAAAAACCCTCACCGTAGTCGGTATGCCTTATTGTGACAACGCCAGAAGCAGAAGTAAACAAAATTCGAGAATATTTACATCTTAAAACTTCTTACCACTACCTTTGAGGTTAATTGGGATAATACATCAAACGACAATCAGTCGGTATAGAAAACAAGAGATGTGATTAGCCGTAAATGCGACTGGCACCTAGAGATGGCATGGCGCTCTTGTGTTTGTTTATGAATTCGACAAATGTTAGCCAAATGTTTTTCTCAAATTTCCATCATAGGTTTGTGAAAGTTTTACTCTTGGCAATATTTTAGAAAACAGAGGAAAATCTGTAAATGCAAAAGCAATAAGACAGATTCCATTTAGTATTTTTACTATTACTGCTACATGACGACAGGGAAGCTTATTCTGAGCAGATATTTTCGGTGTAGGATAGGAGGGTTCAACGTTTGGGTCAAATCCAGGAAAACGGGGAATTGTTGGGGTGGAGGGGGAGAGTGTTCCATGTGAATTAGAAATACCAAATCGCCCATTATTTTACGAAACGCAAAGGATAGTCGTCTACGGTATATCCATCAGCTTTCCTACCGTCTACAAACTTTAAAATATATATATACTCACCTGCAGTTAGGCGCGAGCTAAAGTCAGCTGATCAGCTCTTGATCAATCGCTGTCGGGTTTTTTGGTTTTTGTTTTTTCCCCCTCACCCCGCCCGTTCTAAGACCACCAGAGGCCAAGGCCAACCCCCATTCCTTGGGCGCAAATAATCTTACTCGGACCGATCGACCTTGACAGCAAAACGTGGGGCTTGATTGAGAGGAGGATGAGGGGTCCTAGCGTGCATCCTCCCACATTTATTAATCTGCTATCCCTTCGAGCTGCCGAATATTCCAGCACATCGAGCAGGGTCAGCCATCTTCAATGAGTGCAATTGAAAGTCGCACTTCTGCCAGGGTGTGCGCGTGTTTGTGGCCTTGTGAGCGCGGAAATGACAGGGAGGCTGACCCCCCGGCTCCTTGCAACTGGGGCGCCGCGCCTGTAGCGGTTCCATCAAATGGGTCAAGGTCAGGCGTTAAAGTGCACGTGTTTGTTTTCCATGACTCAAGCCCGCGTGACAGACTGTAAAGTGAATTTTTATCGACCCCCTCGTTTGTACGCCAGCAGGGATACGGCGCTTCCGTAGTTTTCGGTGCTGCAGTGCCAAACAGAAAGGGAAAAAAACAACAACACACAAACAACAAATAAACAATCCAAAGAACAAAGCAACTGTAGCCCCAAAATACATTCCTGTGCGATGTGATTAGGGCGGTGATTAAGATAGGTCAAGGAAGAGGTAAACATTCTTGTAACGAGAGCTTGAGATTAGGCTGCTCGTTATCTCTTACGGCCTTCAGTCTCTTTATACCCGCCAGGGTGAACGCCTCCAGCCTCGACTTTTCACTTGACAGCGGTTAAATAATATTCATGTGTTTAAAACGATTCCGATTATACCTACTGCTATGCTAATGAAATATTTGTAAAAGTCTAGTAGTCTGTGTCTTGTAAACACACTGACATCCAGATGCTTCAGAAAAACTTTTCATAGGCGTTATGTCCAAGTGCATGCAAACACTGTAAAAGCAGCAGCCACATCACTAAGGTGGTTTGTAGGCACATCTCTAGGAACCTGTGTGCCTTCCTTAGCCACATCACCAGGGAGACTTCTGAAGCTTTAGCTACATCCCTAGGAATTTCTTTTTGTTCTTGCCATAGACCTAGGGAGCCCTCTAACAGCCAACCTTCTATATAGTCAGATACCCATCCCCAGTAGCTGGGTCGAATGGGGGAAGTCTGCTGCATCATACGGGTATCGAACTGGTGCGCCTTTCAGTTCGGACGCCAGGTCTCTAACACTTCCCTCAACATCCATCAGCCTTCTAGAGGCCACCGCCGTGTTTTCAGAAGGACATCAGAAGCAGTAGTCATATCCTTAAACACCAGAAGCCGAAGCCACTAAAGTTATGAACATGACTGCAAAACATTATAAGAATATATTCTGACCTCAGAAGACTTGCCCCTGGTTCAGAAACTTTACTACCACCGAGGTACGTGAAAGGCTACGTGTTACCGCCATGATGCAACGTCTTGCTGCGGGAACTGCGTGAGCGGAGACGATGCACAGGTGTTGTATGGAAAGTCTCGAGATTGTGAAAGAACAAGCAAAATAAACTGGAGACTAAGAGAAAGCAGAACTCGGATATAAAAATATGCGTGTGTACGAATGTCGTAGGACGAGCAACAAGAACAAATACCGAGTTTATAAACAGACTGTAGGCAAGCAGCGGCAATCACTGCTGTGTCAAGGTCTATTCTAGACACACAGGCTGTCCAGATTCTGTGTCAGGTTTTAATGACTGCATCTCTCTCTCTATTCCTTCCTACCCGTCCGTGTTTTAGTTCTCGACAAACAGGCCTCACGCGGTGACAAGTGACCTCCCCACCCCACCCCCCCTCCCTTCCTTACGGCTGCTGGTACATTTGGATGAGCCAGTGTGTATATGTATACAACTTGGGGAAACAATCAGATTCCTGTATTACCTGTGTTTATAAAACATGATATGCTGTTAGCACAATATGTCAGTTCCTCGTATCAAATGGTGATTTGTAGTATTTGATGTTCACAATCCAGGTTTAACAAAAAGGAGAAAAGAATAATCCTCGTTAAGTTCTTTAAATATACTTGTTGGGGGAGGGAGAGAAGAAAAGCGATGGTTATTATTTTCTCAAAAACCACCCTGGTTACAAAAACAGGGGAATACCTAGATCATGGACAAAAGGTCAGCTGCTTTTCGTTTGTTTGTTGTTTTTTTTTTTTTAAGTTGGCTGCTTCAGTATCGTGGCTCCTGCCATCTCCAACAGGAAAGCGTTTGTTTCTCGATACAAGTGTGTGTGTGTGGACGAATTTGCGGACAGTGAGCAGGATGCAGTATGCTAAGTTGTGCTGAATGTGCAATGCACTGGCGACCATAGACACGCTGCCAAACGCAATGTTTACAGCTGACAGCTGGCCTGGATAGCAGACAGCATGGCGGACGTTTACAAACGGCTTGCAGTCACCTTTCACCTCCAAACAGGCTGTTATTCTAAACACCGGTGTCAGCTGCTGCAATGCTGCATGCCCCATGCAACATCCCGCATCTCGGAAATGATTGTTTTTGTTCCGTGTATCGTAAATTAGTTTTCCAATATATAATAATATGCGTACAATTCGATTGTCAATATCAACGTTGTATACATTGTGAATATTTTGGACAAGTGCACTAGGATGTACATCACTACTTGAACATGAACATAGAGTTGTTTACACGCGAGTGGTTAGTAAATAAGGAACAAGGACATTAAACGATCAAACATGTAGCACCCCGCTCCATAGCAACAATCAGAGTAAGGAATGTTTCATCAACCTTTCTTTAAGAAGGGGTAAAATGCACTGACCAAGGACGGGCCCCCTTCACAGCTGGGGGCCCAGGTACACAAGACCCCCTCCCCTGTCAGGCCTGCATACATGCTACCCCTCTTCTTCGCCTGCTCTCTCTCTCCTCCACACTCCTTATCGCAGACTCTGCCTCCCAGACTGCACCAGGACACAATCAGCGGGTACTGGTCCTGACACGAGTTCAGGAAAGTCTCAGCAAAGAAAATATCATCTCAACAGGGAAGTTGTGGCCCGGACGAGTCCATACCTGACCCCAGGGGGTCATGAGACAGAACAGACCATTGGCCGGGTGGGAAGCAGCCGCCACAATCCTGCACAGACTGCACTCGGGGTAGATTGTGCCACTGGGGGTAGGTCACAACTACACCGGCTAACTACACGCACCACCTGATCGACAAGAACTTTGTTTGTGGGTGGTATTGTCATACTAGACGGTGACATATAATGTCGTTACACTCGATAACCGCACGATAAGTGTGGACCAGAATGTTCCGCCTGACACCAGATTTCTCCAGATGGCGGAGACAGCAATGTTCGCAAGTAAAAATACTTGAACGCCAAATCCCACTTTTACGCCTGCAATTGTTTTTATTATTCTTTGTGGATAACTGAAAATATTGCTTGAATCGCTTTTAGTCAGAAATAGCATTGTATATACATATCCAACACGCAACAGGTTTCAGTAGATAATTGACATCGGCCTAAAATACCTGCAATCGATGGCCTAATTTCTAGGACACTCAGTTTCCCAGCCAGCGTTTGTAGGTCAGATTTCCGCGTACTTGAGTTCTACCTTTCTGCACCAATGTGCACTTTGCCCCAGGGGAGAGAGTAGAGAGAGACTGTGCAAAAAGAAACTGGGAAAACTGTCAAGTTGTTACTGAAAACAGGGTGTCCAATGTCCACTGCAGTTATTTTTAGAATGTCTGGACACCTACGACGAAAAGATAATCCAGGTAACCTGTACACTGCATGGTACACTTCTTTAAACAAGATGTAACAACCCAGGATGTATTAGGGTGTCAAATGTAGACACAATCCTGGGTTGCGGACGGCATCCTAAATCTCCGTGACCAAAGGAAGTCCCCCAATGAACAGACCCCTTCAAAAAAAAACAACAACAACAAACAGTGGCAACAAGCATAATAAGCCGCCCAAGCGAAGCCATGCTGAAAGTGATAGACTAAATAGAGAATCGCGCCATCACCTGTCAGGGACCAGAGTACCGGTACTGAGCACGTGCGAGGGCGAAAGGGTGTGAATGATGGACGTTTCCGGAATGAGTGTCTTTAGATGTTTAAAAAAAGAAAAAGAAAAGAAAGAGGTGTGACTGGAGAGGGAGAGAGGAGTCAGCGATGAGAGATTGGGTGAGAGAGAGCAAAGGTTGAGAGGAGGTGAAATTGAATGCTTAATTGTGGGGAGAGGGGGGATTGTGTTTTGGAGAGTTGGAAGCGAGAAGTCACTGCCGAGACAGTGTACTAAGAGGAGAAGAGATGCAGAGAGAGGTGGACGCTTGTTTTAGGAGGAGAGGGCATTGCCTACACCAGGATGTCTGACTGAAAATGAATGCAAATAAACAAAGCTAAACACATACGACCTTACTTTCGCGCTTACATACAGTTTCCTGTGTGACTAGTTAAACTAGATACTAATGCGCCAGACTATGTATGGGCAGCTGAAGGTGGAGTGGGAGACGAAGTTACTACTTCTGGTGAAATCGCATATGTCTCTATATCTAGCATACGTATCTGTGGAGTGTGGTGACAAATATTTGAGTGTAGACAATGAGCAACGGGCGTGAGTCGCTGTCAACGGGCGTGAGTCGCTGTCGTTACAAGGGTTGTTCATCCCAACAGCTCTTAGGTTGCCTTCCACTCCTGAATCGTACTTCGTCCACCCAGGGCTTAACAAAATTGTTATGCAGTCAAAAATAGAATCAAATAAAAGTACTAAAGCACTTCCATATCTGGACTTGCTAACCTGTTATACATTGGCAACCTACACCCCCACTTCCCCTGGCTGGGGTGAGCGGTCCGGTGGCGCAACGGTTAGCGCTGTTAGCGCCTGTCACCAATACAGTGAAGGTTGGCTGCCCTGAGTTCATTTCTCGTCTCGGGCACGCTGATCTTTCTCTGCACGTGGCATCTGTTTACACGGCTGGCTGCTTGCCGTAATATAGCCTTAGCTGCTGACACGGCGTAAAACACCAATTTCCCTCCTGACTGGGGTAGGGAGAAACCATGACTAATGAACCCCGTTTCAAAACATGTTTCCTTCCAGCATTTATAGAATCAGTAAGTTGTTGTTGTTGTTGTTGTTTTTTTGGGTTTTTTTTTTTCTTTTGTACGGGTAGTTACATTTTGATTTCTGCGTGTGTTCGTGGACTTTTCGTAATCGTCATCTCGCCGTGCTAGCATGTCTGGGAAATTTTTGACTTGCCACAAGCGTAATCGCTACCCGCGGATGTACCCGCGCACACGACTGGTGAATGAAGCTGGTATGTGAAAGGACCGCCAACCATTGCACAACGCCGGTGACTAAACTGATGTACAACGTGAATGGCGACGGTGACGTCACAGGTGGGCGGATCGCGACACGGTCGCCAGTAAAGCGACGCCGACTGAGTTTTAACTGCGCTGCTCAGCAGGAAACTGAGTAAAATATCTTACAACTGTTTGTATTTCAGCCACCGGGGCTCGGGTAGTCGGGTTGCAATCTACGATCCCACCTGGTAAAAACTGACGAGGCGACGATAGCGTGGGTAGTTGATGGCGTCATCAAGGAAGCACACATCATCATGAACTGAATGAACGCCTTACTGAATCCTGTTCAGTCTATCCCGTGAAACAACTGCACATGAAACTCGGCTCTTCATCTTAACAGTATTAATAAATCTTAAACGACAATCCTTAAATCTTACATTTTCTTTTTCGAAACAAAGATCGCTGATATTTGTCAGATTCTTGTACGAAACAAGATGGCCACAGTCGTAGGACATCAGGAACTTCTACTTTCAACGATCAGGTGACGTAAGCAGGTCTTCTCTGGTCATGTGACCCGACACAACGCTTGGTCGAAAACTATCCTTCGAGGCACCTTGGAGGTTAGTCGACGCCGCGGTGGTCAGAGGAAGAACTGACTGACAAAGGTCAGACTGGACAGGTCGTCGTGTACAGGACCTGCTGACTGTCGCCCACAGTAGACAAGATGGCGGCCTGTCAGCTGCCGCGTCTATGCGATCCTCCCAACCAGCCCCAAATTGGTTTGAATGTTGAGAGAAAGTAGGAAACTGTTGAAGCGATTTAGAGGAAACCATCTCTACTATAACCATGTCGGCTGTGTTTTCAATTTAAAGGAAGAAATGACTATCCCAGAGAGCAATAATAAAGTTCATTACAACAATAATGACTGTCGTTATCAATTCAAACAAAAAATGATGAGCCAATTTAGTGGTATCTGGGAAGGAGAAATTGAGAAAGCTTTTTACCCGAGTAACAGATAGGCTACTTGTTCAGATGGCCTATTGGAGAATTTGATAAATATCGCTCAGATGATTTTCTGCCATTTGTCACCACATACCTGAGCTAACTTTTTGACAAGACTATTTTTCCTGATTAGTGGACTGAATCGATGATACCACCCTTGTATAAAAAGGGGATATTTCACCCGACCTGTTTTTCAAACTCTTTGATGCTCAGATTCAGCCGCTACCTTTACATGACTGAAATATGAGCTCTTTGTGAACTACTAATGATACCATTGAGAAAGTCCACACCTTCACGATGAAAAGATTTTAGGACTCACAACACATAATTTATTGACATATGGGGAGAATATGTTGTCTGTTAATGCCCCTTCTGTCCTGATACACCTGAAACTGAAGAACACTTTCTCCTTGTATGCCCAAAGTATATGGATCTTTGTAAACATTCATTCTTACAAATATTTAAAGCATACTTCCATTTTTCATTTGACACCTTTAATGTCACATACAAGAATGCTAATGGCTCTGTATATTGGCTCCTTCGTTTACAAAGCTGAAAAAAGGAAAAGCTATCGAAACATTGCCTGACATGTGCGCACCTACCACCCATATACCCCCCTCTCCCCACAGACACACCAGGAGAGCTCTGGTTCTACTTTCATTTCTATCTCATTTCTTTGGTTAATAACTCTAGCTCATAAGGGATTTTATAATTTTCGATAAGACCTTTTTTTATAAATAAACCAGAAGTTTTAAAGAACCTGATGACAGGTTTAGTTGTATCGATTGTATCAAACGTAGCTGGCCTGCACCACACTGTATCAGAGTACGTGATCTGTTTGTACCCGTGGTGTAAACCTACTGTATCACACTACGTGCACACTACGTGGTCTGTTTGTACCCGTGGTGTAACCTACTGTATCACACTACGTGGTCTGTTTGTACCCGTGGTGTAAACCTACTGTATCACACTACGTGGTCTGTTTGTACCCCTGGTGTAAACCCACTGTATCACACTACGTGATCTGTTTGTACCCGTGGTGTAACCTACTGTATCACACTACGTGGTCTGTTTGTACCCGTGGTGTAAACCTACTGTATCACACTACGTGGTCTGTTTGTACCCCTGGTGTAAACCCACTGTATCACACTACGTGATCTGTTTGTACCCGTGGTGTAACCTACTGTATCACACTACGTGGTCTGTTTGTACCCCTGGTGTAAACCCACTGTATCACACTACGTGATCTGTTTGTACCCGTGGTGTAACCTACTGTATCACACTACGTGATCTGTTTATCTCATTCACTCTGGCAGAGAACGTGTTCTGTCCCGTTGTTTCCCCCCCACCCCCACCCCACCCCCGCAAGCTCGCACAGAACACAGTAACTGTCAGTCAATGTGCAACATTCTACAATCAAACATGTAAATAAGACCCTGACCTCGCCTTGACCTCTTTCTCAGAAGGGTCAAGTATAGAAGTACATGCAGTTGTTTTCTGTAAACAAGGCGCAAGCAGTTGCCTGAATACCGAACGACCTTTTCTTTTTCGTTCATCCTTTATCGTCTTCCATCGTTCTTTCTTCGCTGGCAGTGATATTTTGATATCGCCGGAGCAATGTTTAGCAGACGTGAAAAGCGAGAGAGAGAGAGGAAGTGGACAGCTGCTTGTTCTGATGGAGGAATCAAACTACAATAAGTCGCAGGCTTCACATTCACAATCAGCCCTCAAGTCTGACCTTATTTCAGAGCTTTGCTTGTTGACAAATAACGCACGAGAGCAGTGTAAAGGTCAAGGTGAAAACTGTTAGTCATTGTACTTTTGCAGACCCGAGTGCTTACTCGTTATCTGAAAGAATGAATAAAGGGCTCTAATATTAGGCTCGGCATGATGGGTCGGTTAATTAGGCCAAAGCGTTTGCAAGGTAATTTGGTGCGAGGGAACTGTGGGATTTCAGGCCTGGTAGAAGAAATACATTCTGTAATCGCGGATTTCAAATTTTCTAGAATTGCTTTCTGTGGAGACGGCAAACAACAAATCGTTGTGTACCAGACATGTAGCCAGTCTCAACAGCAACAGAAGTTTGAATTTGAACGTTCATGGCGGCTGATCTGCTCAAATCTCTCCATTTGCTGGAGGAGGGAAGGGGAATTAAGACAGCCCTCCAAACAATGTAAACTCCGTGAGTACAGCCCCAGTCAGCATCTCAGCTTCAGATAGAACGAGTCTTCACTTCCGATCTTTCCAGAGATGTCCTTGTCTCAAAATGCCACCGAACCTTTACAGACATGCTGCCGAGTGCTCGGGCTGTTTGTTGTCCTTGTTTACAGGGCTACAGATCTGACAGGCTAACAGAATAGCCACGTACACACGAATGTTCATGCACACGACCGCGGTCTACGCCAGCCTAGCATTCAAGGGAGGCAACTTGATGTTTACGAAACTAATTTTTCTAAATGTCAGTCCCTTGCATACCCGGTGTCTACTCCCTCAAAGTTTAAAAAAGAAATCAAAACAAACATGTTACTAACGTAGATTGGTGTGACAGACTGACAGAAACTCACAACTTTTCAAGTATTTTGTCCAGCTGTATCAATATTTTGCTGTTCCCAAGTGGATGGGGTGGGAGGGAATATAGGGGTGGGAGGGAATATAGGGGTGGAGGCCAAGAAAAACGGTGTCCTTGCTACTGTCTGCTTGTGTGGCTGTCTTATTCAAACCCAGCATTAAACTGACATCAGTCGCTGACCTTTTTGACCCTCCATTGATGTGCAATGTAGTCTTTTGATTGGCCACAAACCTCAGGCACCCTGCCTCTCCTCCTCTTACCCCCGCATGATCTCTGACGACGACAGCAGCGCAGTTTTTATCGTCGTGATCGTTAAGGGGAACAACCTGTCTTCGCACGCTTTTGTCGCCGAGAAAAGCAATCGCATTCCGTTATGAAACCGTTGGGGGCCAACAACAATGCTTGTCCTCTCCGTGTCACCGTAGTTATGAAGAGAGGGCAAGTCGTTACCCCGGGGCAACGTTGAGACCTCAAGGGTGTCTTGTTTGCAACGTACAGAGTGGCGTCCAGACCCCGCGTGTAATGCTTTACCCCTGAAACATATTTATAAAGCGGTAAAAAAATGTCCTTAGGTACAGAAACATGATGCAGTGTCCGCGGGCTCTGGACATTACACCTCAACTACCAAGTCCAGACAGTTTTTCTTGAGTTGGCGACTTGGGGAAGGGACTTGCTCTTGCTTCAAAATTACGGCCCCTGGAGGGCGAGCACCGTCACTCTCTGAGCTCTTTTACCTCCCCTAGCAATTCAACTTTTCAAGCAGCTGTACCTCCTGCTGATTTCTGGCCACACTGTACCACCTGTACGACCCTTCCCTCTACAAAAAATACCCCAAACATGTTATTGCATCCTAAGGTCATTTTAACCGGATACATATTGTTGGATACACAGTTCTCTTTTAGACTATTTAAACCTTTGTTGTCACATATGCGACAAATACCTTTTGTCTGCGGGAGCCAGAGAGAATGATGTGACATGGATAATCTGGACAAGAGTAAGACTGAGTTTAAATGGCTAGTGCGGAGATCTGTCGAAAGTTCCAAGACAGAATAAGGACGGGCTCCTACCTGACGGAGGAGCATTTTGCCCACGTCTACCTCGTCCATGTGGTGTCAAGGTGTGTCGGAGACCGTTGACACTGTGTCGGAGGAGAGAAACAAATAATAACAATAACCACAGCGACGACTTCTGGATGTGGGAGTGTCCGACCACAATTGCGACGAATTACTAGCAGTGACATGACCCATGCACAGAAACTCGGGCGAGTCCCTTACTGCGTAGTTTTCACGTGTTGCCTCGCTTTCGTTCACAGCTACGTGATTCGAGCTGGAGGTCTCTTGGCTGGTTGTACGCCACCAGCTGACGCGAGGCGAGCCGTAGAGTGCTGAGCCAGCAAACGTCGTCACGTGCATGACCGGCTGGCGTCACGTAGACAACGTCGTCTTCAGCCGGCTGACGCCTTGCTACTTACGTGACTGTACTGAGCCAGCTAACGTACTGTTACAAGACCGTCAATTCAGCCAGCTGATGTGCCCCGTAGTCTGAACCAGTTCACAATCACAACGCCAATCTAGAAGAACACACCATCCAGCCTTCCGTTATCCAGATACATGCCTTACAGATACCCCCGAGCGCAAAAAAGTCACTCGTGACGTCATGCTTGTCCACATCCACCTAATTAACATATGGTCCCAGTTCTTCCATTGGCTAAGGCCTTGTGCTGTGTGTGAGTGCAAAGGGGAAGAGAATTTCTACGCGCATGCATTGATGTCTATACTTTCGCGTGCTACTCCACCGAGTCATTCAACCATGTTTTTAAATATTTTATTTTTAAGAATTGGTCAAAGAGCTACGACGCTCACTACCCTGCCTCTACCCTCCACCCCCTCCTTTCAATCTGATTTTCTCAAGGCCACGGAGGAGTGGGTACCGGATACACCAAACACGTCCTCCATGCAATGGAGGGCCACTGCACGCTTGGCTGGACGACACGGCTGACCTCACGTGACACTGCACGTGTCACCGCTTACAACGAACAACAGTGACGAGGACAAGACTGTCCTCCACGGACGACCTTGCAAACGGCCGCCGCACGAACACGCAGTTGGTAAGCAGCACATTGTCAACAAGGTAAACAATCCCCAGCTCTCCTTTGTGTGGTCGCCGCCAGCATCGAGAGGTCTTCCTTATCGTCGTCACAGTCATCAATATCACTGTGATTGTTCTAGTCGTCAGCGTCATCGCGTCATCTCTCATTTCTCTATTACAGTCAAATCTCGCTACTCTGCCACTATTGTGTGACTGTTAAAAGACACCAGTTGTGAAATTCCGCGCAGTGCTCGATTATATGGTAGTGTGGGACATGGCAGTCAGGGGGGATGGAACCTAGCACGTACACAGGGAGGGTGGAGGCTGGCGATGGGGGGGGTGGTCACTGGCCGGATGACAGCCCGTGACAGGAAGAGCGGGAGGGGGTCGACTAGCGACAGGATGCAGGTGCGCGGATGTGGTTGGGAGGGGTGTAGGATGAAGAGGTTAGGGGGGGGGGAATGAGAGGAGACAGCTAGCGCCAGCAGACGATTCTTGAGAGCTTTGGATTGACGGGTAACTTGAGCAAATAAAGCCGTTTTTACAAACCCTCGGTATTATGCCACTCTCGCTACTCTGCCACTTTTGCTCGGTCCCGGTAGGTGGCACAAAATGTAAATCTTGTATTATTTTGTGTTACTTTGTTTTATTGCAACTGTCTCTCCGTTTCCGCTTGTCCCCAAACCTCATTGCGCCGGGATGCTGGAAGCGTCCTCAACGCCCATGTCCAGCGAGCAACGGAGCCGGGGGGTGGGGGGAGCTACACAGTGGATCCCTGCCATCCTCCCAGTGGCTACACAACCGGTCATAGCAAAGTGGACCGGCCAGACATGAGTATGGTGGATATGGCCACATCTTGTGTGATGGCGCTCGCAGGTTTTTCTTACTGTTTACTTGACTGACGCAACGTTGGCTTTAGATGATGCGAAACACAGGTACACACAGGTACACACCCTGATGTCGTCTACTGTTGCAAAACTCAGCAATACATGTCCCAACACTATAACATTGTTTAAAAAGTCTTTCTTTTTCCCCTTCACTGCAAAACTGACGAGTAAACGACAAACTGTAAACACTGATTACTCGCCAGTGCCTCGTATTAAAGACAAGCCCATGGCTACAACACTGGGCTACATTAAAAATTATGTGAAAATTGCGAATAGTTAACAAAGTGATTTCTCACTTGTACCCCATGCTAAAGATCTGTGCAAGACTACAATATTTTGTAAAAACTTCCCCAATCATCCATCAATTCCACTGTGAAGAGCATGTAGATGTCAACAACGAAGTTCCACCTGTTGCTCATGTTAAACAATCGGTCAAGATGTAACATCAAAAATGTTTTGCCTTGCAGTTAAAATTAAGAAAGGGGGATTGTAAACAAAGTGACTACTCACCTGTACCCCATGTTGAAGCTGGGCCACGGCGGGTCTACGGCACAAGCGTACAGACCTGCCTGGTACCCGTGGTACCCGTTGCTCCAGTAGCCGTGGTGAGGGGATCCCCCTGTCGACGCTACGCCGGCACGCGACATTCGCGTGTGTGACGTCTGTACGTCAGGTGTCCTGGTGTCGTGTCGTACGCCGGAACTCGGGTGGTAGACGTGCAGTGGGGGTGATGAAGCTAGGGGTAGGGTAAAAAGCTCAGGGTGGAAGTGGAGAACTACTGCTGCTGCCGCTGAGCTAAAACAGCAACAAACACTCTCAGCCCTCTATTTCTCTCTCTCACTCTTTCCACCTCTCTCGGTTACTCTCGCTCTCGGGTTCCTATCGGGAGTCGATTCCGTGCTGCCCGATGCACGAGCAGAAGAATGTGACTGCCCGAGCGGTCTGTTCGACAGGTTTATGGTGTGTTGTCAGATGAGTCGACCTTATTTTCTCCCGTTACAACATCCCCCTCTCGCCTCCGCCTTCCATCCACCCTCCGCCTCTGCTCAGTTTTTGTCAACAAGATCCCACCTGAGGGGCTCACTCCCGGCACGTGGCTATTGACATGAAAAGAAACTCCACGCTCGGCCCCCCAAAGTGTGCTTTAATTACAGGTGAGGCTCTGGTCAGGTCACAGTCACCTGCCTTCTGATTACCTTCTCAACCGTCTCTTGCATCTACCTGTCCGCTACCCGGCAGCTAAGCCACCACTTTGCTGTTCTTTCTGCACCCCGTGGAGGCGTCATTTGAGCCTAATCTGGGGGTTATCAGGCCACGGGATGAGGGGGAATTTGCATATGAACAAAACAGGCGCGTGACCAGAGTAGGATTACAAAATAATTACTCCTCCGGTTTCCAGTTTTAATACTCCAAATTCATTGCAAAGCGTCAGTCAGCGGTCTCGTCTGTCTTACTACAATCACCTCCGACGGACACAATTAGCAGCTCGTATTCGCTGCCCCCATCCCCCACCACTTGCGATCAAAATTCAATCCCACTTGTTGAAAAGGGAGGACCAGGGCGGTGCCAGCGCATGCGCACTAGGGTATCTACCCGCAAGCACGCGGGTACAAGAGGCAAGGTCGCGAAGCGAATGTCCTCTGTAGTGCCAGCATCGGAAAGGACGTTAAACTCGCTTCAGCTTACAAAAGTGATACAAACTGGCTTATTCTGGCTGGCCAATGTCAGATGCATTAATATTTTATGGCGGGCCAGGGTTGGACCAGAGTGTTATGTGCATTCATTTGACGAATGCAATAAGTATTTCAATAGACACGTATGAATCCGCACCCCTCGTCCTATTGGCGAATCTTTGTGGCAGATACCTGTCCCACCACCCGTTAAACACCCACAACCACCCGCTGCTCACCCGACGAGTGGTACTGGCGGGTGCCTTCACGGGGTGGCCGGTATGCTCCGAGTAGGGCGGGTGGCAGTTGTGGCGATGATAATGAGGATGAATGCACACATTTTAACAGTGAAGAGAAGCAGTTTGCTGAGTCATTCAAAGCAAGTTTGTCTTTTGTTATAGTCTTAGATGAAAGTAATATTACATTGTCAATTCCTATTGCAAGTGCTCAGTAGAGATTGATTTATCTATTGACATTTTGAGAAAGCAGCATTACAAATTACAAATATTAGAAAGCAGAAGGATGGTCCCTCCCCCTCCCACAAGGATCCGGGTATGAGCAGTAAAAGAACATAGGGCTGCCACTGAAAGCCCAAGTCACACCGTCGTCATGGTTACTTCAGCCAGCACATCATCAAATAGAGTATGTATATGATATATGGAGTATGAGTACATGGCAAGAGAACAAAGAACAGCAACACAAAGAAATAAATATTAGAACCGAGAGGAAGCAAATAAGTGACGGTGACGCCATGAAACCAAGATTCTTTTAACTATTAAACTAAAAACAGTCCTGTCGATTATTAATAGTCAAAAAACCAAAACTTTTCTCAGTAGCTAAAGGAGAAATTATGAATTGTACCCATTTAAACTATTTCGTGAAGAAAACTAAAACAAAACAAAAAAATGTTTTCGAGAGATGTCAGAGATTACATCTTTCAAAGCTCTAGGAAAAGTTGTTGCAAGTCTTAAATAAACTATATCGATATATACATATATTTAAAAAGTGTGAGAAATGCTTATGTCCTGCTCGACAGGTGTGAGTACCCGCTTTTGACTTGTGCAATCATTCTGGTGGCGAGGGTGTGAGAGAGCTCGTGCAAGCATCCTTCACATGCTGAGTAAACAAACTGGGGATCTTGACGAAACAGAGATGTGTTTTGCTCGGCTTTTCTTCTTTATACAGTAATGGCTTTCAGAAGCTCACTAGACTTGCTGAATGAGTAAATACGACATGAAGGGTGCGTCCTAGGGTCACAGGAGTAGCAAATACAGTCGCCATCTCTCCCGCTGGTCCTTCACGGGGCTGGAACAGTTCAACAAACAGCTACGACATCCACACAAACAAATAAGCCCCACCCCTTATCTTCCCCACCAGCTCTTGGAGTGTGCTTGTAGTGGTGTTAGTCAGGCCAGCAGAGTTTAAGATAGAGTTGAAACATAGACTATTCAATTATAGGTTGCAAGATTGCCAGACACTTAGAAACGCAAGCATCTACTCACGCACGCACGAATATGTGAACACAAGCACGTGTACACGTACAAACATACCAAGAAGACACAAATACCAATAGCAAAACATTAACTGCCTAATCCACCCGTTTCTGGCAAGCACCACTAAACTAAGAGATAAGCGGGACATATTCCCTGTTGTTCCTCCTTCCCGCAAAAAAAAAACAAAAAAAAAAATCCTTTTGTCTTGCGATGCTGAAAATGGATGACTGTCACCTTCATCACGGCGTCTTGTGTGATTGTGAAATGAAGAGAAAATGACGAGAAGAGAGAGGACTGACGTGTAATATGAGTCCCAAGATGGCTGACAGTAAGCTGATGAGCGTCAGACGTTGCTGAAATCTGACGCTGCATCCGGTGAGACAACCCATGCCGCGCGGTCTGCCAGAGCCTGCAGTCAAGGCCGTGCTGTGACCTGTGACATTTGCTGTCACGTGACTGACGTGCCACCCGAGGTTCTGGCGGGCCTGCAGCCAAAGCCGATAGTGGATCGTGGCCTTTGTGCACTGGCGCTCTCGCCCAAGGTCGGCTCGCGAGTAGATAATCATAGGTAATCATAGGTGGCTGTGTTTTGCACGCACCATCGGGGCTGGAACCGCTGAGACTGGGAGTGAGTGAGCCCGCCACGGGACGTTTGTTCGTGTTGGAGAGTCTGGTCTTGCTCTGCTCGCGATGTGTTTTTTTCTTTTAAAATATTATAAAGATCTGATGATCTACGTACATATGCACTAACACAAGCTAGTGTGTAGAGAAAGTATAGGGTGTGACAGCACGCGCGCGCGAACACAGACCTACACGTGCGGGAACTGTAAGTGCATAGGCGAAATTTCATCATAAAGATACTGTAAACGCGCGCGCGCACACACACACCTACATACGCGCACACACATCTATATATATACACACACATCAATATACACACATGTATATACACGCACGCAGCACGTGCTATCGCCGTCACGCTTGATGGACAAGCCTCTGCTTCAATGTCTGCTTATGAACTGCACGGCCTGTCGACCTCGGCAGCAAAGATAACAAACATAACCAGTTGTGTGTTTGACAGCTATTGTTTGGGTGACAAGTGACGAGTGAATGTGGGTATGTAAGATATAAATAATCTAAAATATATTCGCAAACTACTAATTTGTTCATGCATCCAACTTGTTTTTCTGCTGGCCCCCAGGGCATCGTTACCAAAACACACCGACAGAACACTTATCACTAACCGACCGACGCGACAACATAGATCCGCTAAGCAATCCACCCGCAGGTAGGAGAGCCGTGCTCCACCCACCTCCCGTTCACCTGTAGGTCGACACCTCGCTCCTCGCAGCAGGTCGGTCGCGTGCCCGCTACCTCCACTCCCCCACCCACCATCCCCACTGTCGTGTGCCAGGCGCGCGTGCCCGGAGACCCCCGACAGCTTGTTAGAGGGTAAAAGGGCGAACCTCTTCTCCGGCGCCGCGTGCAGCCACCCGAGACCAGCACCCAGCAACAATACCCTGCTTGTCAACATTCACCCACCCCAGTGGCAGAATGGGGTGAGGGTGGTGGGTGAAGGGTGCATAATGCGGAGACCGAATGCAAGCTCATCGGGGAAAGTGTACCCCATATTGAACCCCTACCCCTCATTGCTGGCATCCACCCGCTTTAGACTACGAAAGGCCAAGGAGTTTCAAGGTTGCAAGTTTAAAAGGATCTGTGCAAAATGCGTGGACCGGGTGCTGTCTCCACATTTACATGCGCACGTGCATGTGTGAGGACAGACTGAGAACCTGTTCCGTTCACCACTTCTTTGTGTGGTTGATGTCAGAGTGGGGGAAGGATGAGAAAATAAAGATCCATTCCTTTCACATAAACTTATAGAGTGTCCGTGAATGCGCATGTGTGTGTGTGTGGAGAAAGGCATGAATGAGACTACGCATATCTCACTTTTTCCACCCGAGTTTGTAGGAATACTTTCATCTACTGATAGGTCGTCGAAAATGGCTGACGTACTTTACTCCGGGGTATGTTTCTTTAATGTTCACAAGCTGCTGATGGCTTCAAATAAAACTCTACTACACAGAGCGAAGTGTGACCTACCTCTACTACGCAAAACAAAATTCGAGTCATTAGGTCAGAGGGCACGAGAGTGTGAGGAGAGGGGGCGGAGGCAGAAATTGGTGTTTTACGCCGAGCCAGCAGCAGATATATCACGGGAGGAAGGGGAATCGTGGGGCGCCATCAATATTACTACCTCTTGTCTAACGGCTGCACCCTTCCCAGACTACGCTTGGTCTGACGGCTCGTTGAATGTATACAAACATCTACACCTTCAAAGCAAGTGTCAACATTAAACGCACGCGAATCTCTTAAAAAAAATTACTCAAAAATTAAAGACAAAACATAACAAGTTATAAATGTGAAAACTATGAAAAAAAGTCAATATTCTAGTCGATTTATTCACATTTCCAGATTAACTACTAAAACGAGGCTTGCTTGTACAAAGCTTCCGGTTTAGTCACGTTCATTGTTCAGGCTCGCCGAGACTAACAGCGGAGAACTTGGCAAGAGACTAAGCGTTGGTCTTGGCAGACAGACAGCAGTCCACCTGTACACGTCTGTGGTGTGAGTGAGTGTGTTGTAGTAGTAGTAATAATAATAATTCAGTTTTTTAGAGCCCACATGGCCCACATCAACATCACACACTCCTGGGTACATGCATGTCAACTGTGGGTGGCTGTACAAGATCATTAACATTTCAATTATGTTTGAGGTTTCAACTTAATAGTGAACAATATAATGACATTTAATACTGAGCGATGATATGTACAATGTCATGGTGTTCTCATTTGCAGGCATTCTGTTATGTAGATGGAATTGAGTAGCTACTTTTCCCTCAAGTTTCTCACACAAAAGGTGAACTTTGGATGGGAAGGGGGATTTATGATAAATATTGGAATATATCTATTAGGCAGGACTGTATTAAGGAAGGCATATTAACAAAAAATGGTCCAGGTCGTCTTCACGTTGAGGGTGGTCCGGTGGTGTAACGAGGAACGTATAGAACAGCGTCTTGTTTTCATTTGACAGCAATGGCGGCTGACCGACGTATTTCACACGACTACCTTGTATTAAAAAATTGTTTGTTTACAAACACCGAGCAACGAATGTGTGATTACACTGAATAGTAACTGCTGTACTCGGTGGTCGAATCGACTGAGGCCAGTGGTTGAAGTCGAATTGCTTTAGTTGCATCGATAAATAGTCAAATCGACCTGGGATCAGAACGGGAGACGGGGGATCACCCACGCACGTCACCGCATTATCTCCCCTTGAGTCTAAACTTCTCCCCCCCCCTTTCCTCCCAACACCCACGCGCCTTTGTGTGGAGAGGCGCAATGACCTGTCACACTAACAAGTTAGAGAAGGAACACCAAGAGTACAACACGTGCAATGGTTGCAGTGTTTTGCTGTTTGTCTGAACTGAGGTCGCGCGGGTCCTGTAGGTAGCTCCAAGATCGACAGGACAGGACAGGACAGGACCATCTCTGGGCAAAGTTCGCCGCTGCACCTGCAATTCTGTAAAGCCATTCGTAGGGAAGGGGTTGGGGGAAGAGAACGAAAACGAGAAAGGCAATATTTATTTTTTTTCACTAGATTATTTTAACTTACTCCCACTCCAAAAACAAATCGCTCATTGATTTGTCCACACAGGTGCAGAAAGCAAGCAGAAGGGAAGAGAGTTTAGATATGATGATAAGTTGATAACACACATCGGCACGAGCGGCGTGTGGCTGCCTGGTCATGCATGACTGCACGCGCGTGTACAGAGTGACTCTGCGTGTCACGTGTTACCTGTCACCGGGAGGTGAAGTAACGAGCTTATTTGTTTTGATGGTCCTCCAGTCAACTCTCCACAGGCATGACCTCAGATACCTGTAGGCTTGTGCGTGTGTGCGCGTGTGTGCGTGTGTTAGGAAAGTAAACTGCTGCTGTGTAGGTGGGGAGGACAGTGTTGTCGTGACAAAGGACTTTCTTTACCGGAAAGTACATCTGTCAGACCATCGTCGTGCATCTCAGTGTCGTGCAGTTGAAGCACTGTCGGACATCTGTGCACACTTCCATCTACCACAACATGCACTTACACAACATTTTGTCTTCACCACAGCCTTCATTCTTAGCTTCTAACAGTCGACCCCAAACTTCTTCGCCAGGACCGGCAGGTCACGAGATCAAACAAATCAAGTTACACGGTAATTGTATGCAAAATTACCTCGGCTGAGTTTTACGACCGGTGAATCATACGTGCCCACCCGAACAGGTTAAATTTCATTCTGAGAATATGACAGCTCAGGCGCAGCACTTCCGAGTGCACATTGTTTATCTGCCCATGCTTGAGGTCCTCTGCAGCTCCAGGAGAGTGTGGCGCCTGGTGCGCCGGGTGCCGGGTGCCGGGTGCCGGGCGGGAGGAATGTCTGGCAGTTTGTTGTTGTGGCGTTGGTCGTTAAAGGAGATGACAAAGCACTCCAGGTAGTTAAGCGGGTGTTTATGCCGGTAGATGGCGCTGCTGGTGTATGCACTAACAGGTGTGACTTTCAGCTGGTACTTGGGCAAAAATTCGCCACTTTGTGAAAGCCATAAAAGGAATTGTTCATCCTGGTTTATGACAGAGAGGGTCGTAAACAAGGGTACATTAGGCCAGACAAACTTTCCACAACAAATTGTCAGCAGTACTCAGGATCTCGTCTGTTTTGCAACTTGATACACCTGTTGATAAATACGTTGATTTACCCGAATGAAACTGTTATCTTCGTTTGGATCAATGTCTCTCTCACACACACACACCCTCTCCCTCTTCTCTCTCTCTCTGTAACACGAACGCACACTCGGTCGCGCGAGGAGTATGGACGCGAGTACTGAGCATGCTTTGTGTGTGTGTGTGTGTGCGTGTGTGTGTGCGTGCGTGTGTGTGTGTGTGCGCGCGCGCTTGTGTGTGCATATATATAAACTTCCATTTTATAAGGTCGTCTCCGACAGTCCCAGGCTAGTGTTTCTGACTGATCTCCTCTTCTGTAGGGAGGATTAGCAAGCGCTGGCCTCTAGTTACACAAAGCTTTTGGTACAGACGATATCGCAGACAACAATACTTACTTTTTATCTACTCCACTCCACAGACGCATTCATTTCACAGATACCGCTTGGCTGACTTGTCACTTCGTTTCATCTTGTCTTCAACTTTGTGTTTGGATGTTTATTAGTGAGGGAATCAGACTGTGCTTGCCAATAATCATAGACGAGAAAAGAGGAATAAGAGTTGTGGAGAGACAGAAGAATATCTGTCATAGTTTACACACTGCAGTAGCAGGCTTTTAAATTCGGTTTTTATTGCTTATTCAAGCGTGAAACATAACATTTCAAATGTGAATACACATGTTTATCATGTGCCTACATGTTTATCACGAGGATACATACAAGTTGATCTTGGTCCTAAACATGTGCTTATTATGCTCCTACACATGTTTATCTTGCTTCTACACGCGTTTATTATGCACCTGTAGTGTATTAATCATGCAACATAGGTTTATTATACTCCAATGCATGTTTATCACGTTCACATCATGCAGTGTATACATGTTTGTCATGCAGCTGCACACACGCGCTTTCACACGTTGATACGAGCCTCCCCATGTTTATCATGTACCCACACATCCGCCTTCTCTGTGTGCATGCACACGTTTATCATCACGTGAATCACGTGAATCACATCTATCAGCGAATGATCGCCTAACATGCGGATGTGTCCATGTGTCCACACGCAAGCTATGACGGGCTTTCACGCACCAATCTCGTGTTCCTGTCGTCAAAGATCAAAGGACCTAACACCGACCTCTACAGTCAAGCGTGAAGAGCGGCCACGCTTCGCTGCTCACCGGCACGTGACTGGCAGACGCCGGCTCTGACGACAGCAGCAGCATGTTAGAAATGGAGGCCGACACGGTACAATCTCTCTAATATCCCACTACTTCCACAGTTGTTATACATCCGTAATGTCACTTGTTCCGGCCCCCCCTATGTACCCCCTTCTCACCCCACTGCTCTCCCTATCACTGTTGTTTGTTAATATTTGTTGGTCTCTTCTACTCCTTCAGTCGCGTTCTTTGTCTCTTTTAGTCTGTCTTATCCCTCTCTCCTTATCACTATCCATTTTTTTTCATCTTTCCTTGGTTGTATCTCTTCTCCTCTCTCTCTCCCTGTGTGGGTGCGTGGATGTGGTTTTTGTTCTCCGCTTCTCCTCAAACTTTCTGTACTAACTTCTTCCCATCGATCCACGCGTCTTCTCCTCCCACTGCATCTGCCCTTCAGCCCTCCACCAATCCATCAAATGGCTTGGTCGTGCACTTTGTCTTTATCCGCCAGCTGTCCGTCCGGCCAGCGGGTCAGTCGGTCATCACCAGCAGTGGCTGAACTGTGCTCAGCCTGCATCCTACATGAATTTTGCAGGGTTGGCTATGGCGAGGTGGGGGATGTGATGGCAGACAGTTGATGACTGGCGCCGCGGTGCCGGCGGCCACTTGACTGGGTCACTGGGTGGTCAGGTCGCCAAATCTGGGCTGCAAGGGTCAAGAGAGGTACAGCAGCTGCATCACGTGTTCTGGCCAGTGTCCAGGGCGACCAGAAGGAGGGCGATGGGTGGCAGAAAATGTAGTTCAGTGGCTGATTGTCGCAGGAAAGCATGCGCATTCATTTCTACTTGCTGTCAAACCGACGAATAAGTCACGGAAGCGGACGGAGGGCTGGCCCCTAGGTCGTCTCTTCTACCAACACTTGATGCTTTGTGTAAAGGAAAACAAAACACAAACTGAACGGACATAAAAAGATGAACTCATGAATGGTCTTGTGACTGGCACGTGCCTGGCGAGTGGTCAGTGAGTGATTGTAGATTGTAGAGAGTGGGTTTGGGGTCAGTTCGACCCCAGCAGTTTCCCTACTCTTCGCATTCCGGCAAAAAGAAATGTTTAGGTTTTATTTTCGGTTGATAAAGGAGAATGTGGGGTTTGAACACTCAGTCTCGGGGTTCACGTACACTGACTTTAACACAACACCGCTTGATTGGACTTGTTGGCCGGCAATTGCACCTCCTGCAACAAAAACGGGAAATACCACTTCATTCGTCCATATTTTTTGCTTCATTTACTAATTTATGATTGATGCTTACAGCATAAAGCAAGTTCTTAATTTATATATTTTAACAAAATTTTGCAACCTAAACAGTTGCCCAATAAATATTTATTTATATATGTGTTTAATATATTCAGTGAACAATCTCTATTACCAGTTTAATAATATTTGCACAAAATGAATACAGAAATAAAGATATATTTAGTTTTCTTCCTCGAAGGGTGAAAACGAACTTTGTCAGTAAAAACTAGACCAAGAGGCGGAGAGAGACACGCGCAAGCATGTCGGGACAAACGAGGGCGTTTACCCAGTTGCTGAACGAGAGCAGTCAAGCATGACGGAGCCTGTTTCTTTGTGGGACAGGCAAATAGAGAAAGAAGAGGAGGGAACTGGCATTCACGCGCAGAATCGCAGAAGATAAGGCAGCCTCCATGTAATTTCAATAACCAAACCTTTCATAAAGGAGACTGAAGATCTCAGCCATCCCGGGTGCAGAATACCCTGTGAATGCACTGACCTTCACGCCCACGGCTGTGATGTCAATCAGTTGCGCAGTAAACTCGCTCACACCGACTGTGAACACTGAAGTCAAGGGTGCTGCACGCGCGTGAACAAGGAATCAACGACATCCACTGCTCCTCAAGCTTGTTTGTCGTCTTTTGTTGAAGCTGGTCCCCGAAACAAACATCGGTGACATTTTTGTGGACCCCCTTCCTTGCTGTCTGTCAGTCGGCATGAGCCTCCATTCGGTCGTCGAGTGATGAAAATATTCTTTCAATTTGCCTTTAAAGGGGCCATGATGCCAGGACGCCGATGTAACTGAGGAGAAGAGAGAGAACAATAAAGTGAAGTGCGTAAAGCGGATCCCGAAATAAAAATTCTCTTCAAATTATCATTTGCTCAGCGCCGGTGAGAGACGGGCACATTAAAATCCTGTGTTTGAAATGAAATACAGGGATCACATTTCATACTCCTTATGTTATCTAAACGGAATACATGAATCACATTTCATATTGCTTGTGTTATCTTAACGCTCCTGACCGACTTCTCATTCACACCCTGGGGTGCAGGTACAGTCTACCTAGAGAAGGGTACATCACGTGGATACGATGGCTCCTTCATCTTTGCCCCTCCTGCCCCACAGGTAGAAGAGGTTTCTGCTAGTCTCGAGCGTGTCTCTGATGTGTAAAACCTGTGTCTGTAAGTATCCCTTCAGGCATCAAAATGTCGAAACAGGACATGTTCACGGTCGGTGGCGAGGAGTCTACCTTGTTTTTGTCGCAATGATCATGTTAGTCTTTCTTCATTTTACCACTTTCGTGACCAGTACCAATAGCATCCTCAGCACAATCATCAGCGCAGTCATCAGCAGCAGCATTGTCATCCCATGACCTTTCACACCTTACACCTGGAGTTAGCTTGTGGCCTACAATCAGTATGACGCCTAAGGGAGTGGGGTTGGGGCTGACAATGCACTCAGCAAAAATGAACATATTGTGAAAAATAATTTCATTAAGGTGAAGTCAAATTGTTTTGAGTCGTGTTAAAGGAAGGGGTCTCAGCCCAGAACACAGCCCTCGCCTTCCTCTATCTGTCTATCATTACATAATAAACCAAGCTTTCACTCCTGCAGAAGAGCTACTGGGTGGGCAGAGATGGGGTGGTTACCTTCTGCTCAGCAGTCGAGCCCCCTACCACTAGGCTGCGCTGCTTCCCTTTTACTTTTTGTTAACAATAATGTTTGACTACACAGTAAAATATTGCGCAACATGTATTCAGCACGGAAATGACGTTCATTGACCTCACCCCCCTACCCCCACCCCAAACACCTTTTATCCCTTTTCCGTTGTAGGTGCGCACCTCTTGGTGGGTATGATATTTCCTCGCCAGACTGACCATCGGCGTTTTCTCTGGCGTTTTCTATATTTTTTTTTCACTTCCCTCTCTTATCCCATACCGCAATCCCCTCTAGGGGGCAGCACTAATCTCTCAAACCTACCAATCAACCAGAGATCGTGACTAGAATGACAAAGAAAGATGAATGGCTGATGTTCTGATGGCCACCACGTACAGGTACCTGGGATGCTGCTTTTCAGATAGAACGATATCATTGGCTTGTTGAAGGGGAACCATCTGTATATCTACTGGCAGACTCGACAGCCACGTCACATCCGGGTAACACTACCGTTGAGACGAGAGAGAATTTTGAATCTACCTGGGCCTTCAACAGCTTTTTCGTTTTCAAAAATGTGCTTCCGCTAATATTCCTCTGATTAACTCTCCTGCCCAAAGAGGGAGAATCCTCCTCAAGGATCGCAATCCTTGTTTGTAGCACAGTTTTCAGAATTACTCAAACTGAGTGCAGCTTTGTTTCATCCGCTTTCTCTGATTTTTCTCAAACGTACAGATGTTATCTCTGTCGACGCAAATGTTTGCTGTTTGTGGTTATTATTCGAATGCTGAAAGCAGTAAAAAAAAAAATTACTAAAAAAAATAATGGGGGAGGGAACAAGAGAAGCGTTTGCATAGAAAGGAAACCTTACAGATACAGTCACGCGACGCCTGAGAGAAAAATACAAGAGGGCTAGACGACTCATCTGACAGGAAGAGAGAAGAGGAGACAGCATTATCAAAGAAAAGAAATGAAGGACTAGAAGACGCTGACAGGAAAGAAAAAGAATGATAGCAGGAAACCTTTGGAAGCAAAAAATAAATAAATAAAGGGCAGAATTCACATAGAAGAGAAAAACACGAGCAAAATACTTTTCCAGGGAAAAAACAAGAAGAGAAATGTTTTGTTTTTAAAAACTACAAAGCTTGGCAGGTCAGACAAGTCTACAACAGGGAGCAGGGAGCTCTACAGTCTCACGGACACGAGTTGATACAAAAATACCGAGACAACAAAACTCTTCTGCAAACATGTTTTGACAATGGTATCTCAGTGCAGCCTGGCAGATGATGTTGATGGTAGCACAGCGTCCAGCAGCTTTATCAGTCCTAACCACCCAGTAGGTAGTTCTGACCTTCGTGGTGGCGGCTGTGAGGGGGGAGAGATGATGGCGCCACAGACAAAGGGACGAGCATCGGCGAGTATTAAATGACTGCAGGTACAAGTGTTGTGGGTTCGCTGGCAAACACACTAATCCCAGGAGCTTATGCTTGCAGGTCCCCAAATGTCCCCAAAATAGGCGTTTATGGGTGTCGGGCGCTGATCCTGAAAGACATCCGGGTTACAAGCGGCACGAGACGGGTATCATCATCCCTCGCCCTCACGCGCTCCTCTATACTTGGGGGTGGGGTGGGGGACGAGATGACGACGCCACAGACAAAGACACGAGCATCGGAGAGTATTAAATGACTACAATTACAAGTATTTTGGGTTGGCTCGCAAACACACCAATCCCGAAGCCTAGAGTTCAAAACACACTAATTCCCAGAGCTTATACTTGCAGGTGACCATGACGACCCAAAATAGTGTTTCTGCGTGTCGAGCTCTGGTCCTGAAAGACATCCGGGTTACAAACGACGCTACACTGGCGTCGAGCCCTCCCCTCCCCTCCCCCTACACACACACCTCATCTACATTTCTCCCCTTTCCAGTTTCCTCTCAGTCTTCTTTCATTTTCTACAGACGTCGCTCAATGCGCACCCCGTGACCCTGGAAATCCCAGAGGTCAAGCTAAAAATAACATTTTGACAATAACCAGAATCAAGTTGTAATGGTTACCAACCTAACGTGCGCTGAATGCAAGATGCAGGGGAGGGTGAGATGGAAACGTAGTAACTGAATAAAGGAAGCCACTCACAGACTCGCGTGCCTCGGTACCCATGTGTTTGTGTGTGTGTCCGCACGCACTCGCGTGTTTAGAATAATGTCAGAGATAGACGTCAGCTTCAGTTTCTGTGATTGTCAGGACCGAGCCTATTATAATCTGAGTAAAATATTCTACAAATTAATGAGAACCTTAAATTTGACACACAACAAATACAAGAGAGAGACAGAGACGGAGAGGCAGAGACAGGGACGATTTGAAGGACGGGGTGTGGTCAGCCCATATTTCTCTCTGATAATTATCTGGTTAGATTCCAAACCTCCAGCAGCGAGGCCTTGCAATAACAAAAACAACCTCGCAATGTGACACCTTTGTGAGTGGCCGTGAAGGTCGCAGCAGACATGACGGCCGCCATATTGATTCCACGGCTCTGTAGGAGTAAACACAGTTAATCGTGCAAACATGGCGGCTAATCCAACATCACCAAGATGCTAACACACAGGGTCTCCCTCACTCTCTTGCACTCATCATACATACATTGCTTTTTTCTGTCTCTCACACACGCGTATGCAAATATACAGTCTTGTTATCTCTCTTTCACAATGATAACACTACGCGCACTCATTCACGTTTTTCGCCATTCCTTTCTTATTCTTCTGTTTATTATTGTAATAGTCACTAGACGTCACATTCATTTTCTTTGTAGTTTGCGATTGTAGTGGCTTAGTACGCATTTCTTATGTTATTTGTTGATATTTAAAGACCTACCAGATAGGTGACACATATCACGCTCAAAAAACTGCTTTCACATCACTTATTAACGCCTCGAACATGAAATTGCAAGGAGACTCGAGAAATTAAATAAAAGCGATTTCGTCCATGGTTCAGCCCGAGACGAGATGTGAACCCAAGGCCTCTGTTCTTGTGACAAGCGAGAGTTTTAACTATTGCTCTACCATTTCCGCCACAGACTTCTATGATCTATGGAAGTCTGTGATTTCAGCCACTTGAAGTGCTGCCTTTCCCCAGGACATCCTAAAAGATAACTTGGAAGACGGTGTACGCATGCGCAGCACAAGTTAGCCAGCAGGGCCGGGAGTCGAGGCCATCCTGTCATCAAGCACTCCCGCTACAGACACTCCCTGGGTGGCAAGGTGGCGCCGCCAGTCACAACACCCAGTGGCGCTCCTGTCTGTCCGGCTGACCGACTTACAGACTTATTTTCACTCCACTTACCTGACCGAGCCTCGCGTTAGGTCAGCTTCTTGAGCGACCAGATTAAAAATAGAAACTGATGAAACTGTTCCTTTCCCCTTAGGGATCATGTTTCCTTGAGCTGCACACCTGTGACACCACAAGGGGCCACATTTTCTCGCACCTGTAAATACCCAGCGTTTGGTCAGCCGGATTCTGTTCCTCGCTGCTCAGTGAGATGCATGTCACGAATGTACACACCTCTATGTGATGTCTTGTCACATCGTCTGGCAGTTCTTGCCTGGCACGTTAAGATCACACAGACAGTTGCTGCACCAGTTACCAGGAGGAGGACTACCAAGCCTCCCGCTCTCCCTCTCTCACGATGCACGCAGGCTGGCGATAGTAGGCTCCGTACTTTCTTGCACCGGAAACGAGGTCGCAACATCTCTGCACTTTACTTAAGATACGACTGCTGGAGTAAAACTTGTTTTTCTCAGCTGCATTTTAAAAAATATCTTTTCGCCATTAAAAAGTTTGATCACAGACATTCTCAGAAACCTTAGAAACTTTTTACAAAGCAGCTATAAGCAGATTTAACGAGTGCAGGACTCAGCAGGGTGTGTAATACCATTATTGCTCATCACAGCAAGATGCCACAAAACTGGGTCGCGAAACTGTTACGACTTTGAGCTTGTCGATACAATTAAGGTGTAACGGTTCTGTTCTGCCTCATGGCAACCATGACTACAATATTCTTGCAAAGGCGTGCCTGATCATCATCATCTGCTTGACTGGCAGCTGTCGGACCCGTCGCACGCCGGCCAGCAGGACCTCGTCGGAGGAACTCGGTGAGACGCAGCAGCCAACAGGGCCGGTTTGGGTCATCCGTTAGGTCTCTGTCACTGGGCATCCGGTCTAGTCTCTCATGTTTGCCAGCCAGTCCTGTCCTGTTGTCTTCTTTCCACGTATTCCTGTAGGAACGTCTTCGGTAAGGTTGTACTATCACAGTCGAGTCAAGACAGTTTTGTAGTTTGACGGTGGTGAGCAGATGGCTCATGTGGACCCACCAGGGTGGCGACTTGCGCTGGGTATGAATTCGTTCTTGTCTTTCTAGTTGAGCAAGGTCCACGTCTCAGCCGCAGCATAGAGACGACAAGACACTTGTACAACTTGCATTTGGTGACAAAGCTGATATTTCTGCTGTCCCACAGTCCCTTCAATCTGGACATTGCTGTTGTCGCTGTTATGATGTTGAGACGGTCCGCCGCGTGGCTGCTGTCCCTGGAAAGTGTCATACTTGAAGCTGTGTCTTGGAGGCTTCGAGCTGTACACCGCTCAGCAGATCCCCGCCTTCCCCCTGCCCGAGGGTGTTCACCATGAGGTGACTCTTGTGTCTGCTCATCTTCATCTCATGTGCTCTGGCGCTGTTTGTGAGGGTTTTTTTTTTTTAAATTCCTTTCACCTGCTGTTGCTGACTGCCATCAGATTGATGTACTCAACCAGTACTGTTACCTTTTTTTTTAAACTATATTTTTCAAAAATCTGAGTGAAGACAGGCATATACATTAAGATTATTATATAATTTATTGATGGTACGTTTACCGTCTGTTGGACACACGCCTGCGCGAGCGCACACACTCACAACCCCTCCAGCTCTCTCAAAGACCTAAACAAATTTTAAAATCTCTGAATTCAAATGCTGATGAATTGGCCTTGAATAAATGGCATTTGCGCCTTAATTTTGTGTGTGTACATATTTCAGAGTGGGAAGCACACAGCGTGCGCATACAGGTTGCCATAACCGTGCAAACAAAGCAAAGGAGGTCCGTTGCCACGTCTTCTGCAACCATGCCAGCCACTCAGTCTGGGCTATTTTTAGTCGCCTTTCGAATCCCGTGAACAACTCGTCTGATAAACTGCCGTCTGCCAGACAATCGATCGACGTCTAGCCACATTTTTTTCAGCCGCAAAAGTTCAATATTTTGCGAACTTTCGATATGTATATCTACCTCCTTCCCCTTTGCCTCTCATGTATTCCGCCCCCGCCCCCAACCCCCTTGTCTGCGTTTCCATACATACAAGCAAACAATCAGAAGTGACCAGCATGTAGGGTTTGCCTGTCTTGCGATGTTTACATGGGGTTTATCATGGGGAAAGTGAGAGTGGCATTAGTGGGCAGACACCTGAACGTGTCCATCGGCACATGCGATGATCATTGCACATCCGGGTCTTTGTGTCCTCGCGTTACTTGGTGGCACGATGAGCGGCTGCACGGGTATGGAGGCTGGTATCGTTTTCTCAAGCCTTTCGCTTGTCAGCTGATTGACCTTTTCCGCTAGTCTGCACCCTAACGAAGCTGTAACAGTTATAGTTAAACAAGGCAGCGACCCTTGACAGCGGCCTTCACCTGCCAGTCGCCCCAGTCACGCCAGGTACCCGTGGGTACTCGGAGGCGAGAGAAGATTAGTCTGCTGGGCAACCATGCAGCCATTTGGTCCTCAACTTGAACTTTCTTGTCCTCCCACACATTTTGTTTGCTTTTTGCTTTCCCAGCAGTGTAATATTGTTCATCTGATCTCAGACGATAAAAACATTGAAGAAGACGACGTTCCTGACCTACTTGAACCTAAACAATCTTCAGAGAGAAATAGAGAACTCAAGCTTTTTATCGACATGTGGCCATTACTGTCAAACCCTTCTCAGCTAAAACATTTGTAAGAGAACCAAGCCAGTTGCTTAGTGTTGCCTGTATTTTCATGTCAGCGTTTCAATGTCCCTTGTCGCTGTATGGTGATGCGTTTTGAAGAAAAGTTTGACGGATATCACACTGTAGTGTAGGCAGTAAAACAAAAAGTTAGTCATCCTCAGTGAGCCCTACAAAAATCGTTTATAGAACGAGTACAAGAAAACTTCCTTATTGCGACCTCATCTTAGTTACAACTCAAAAACGTTTCACGGATGTTTTTCCCTGCATGACTATCAGCTCTATAAATAGCAGCTGTCACCACTTCCTCTCCAACTCCACTGACGACAGACAGTTAGTGTTCTGTAACATTTCTACAGAAGTCGTGTGTTGACAAAAATTTACATTTCTAAATAGACTGCTTCTGGCCAACCATTTACCCTGTATTTCTATTTTCTGCAGAAATCACGTAAAATAAGTTAAGTACGTTTTTAATGAGACAGCTTGTTCATTGTGTTACCGGTCATTTCCATCCAAACCATATCATTCCAGTCAAATCGACCCCGTGATGACCATCTCGTCCCAACACCGAAAGGCAAGCGAATTAAGCTGGTATTTGGTCACGTGACCCGACATGACACCCTCTCGAAGACTGTCCTCAAGGCACCTTGGTGGGTGGCCGGCGCCGCGGTAGTCAGAGGAAGAGCTGACTCACAAAGGTCAAAGACTGGACAGGTCGTCCTGTACAGACCTGCTGCCTGTCGCCCACAATAGACAATAGTAGCGACCTGTCAGCTGCCAGTCCATCCATGTCACCCCCCCCCCCTCACCACAGGCAGCGGTCAAGGGACGACAGACAAACTGAGTAGCTATTACTGTCGTTAGAGCAGTCAGCCACCATCTTACTAAATAGATATGTCCGCTTGGCAATGAGTACAGGGAGAACAATGGAATTAAATAACTTAAAATAGGTTTGTTTTTTCATATGTTCAATCTTTTCTGCACTATGACTATCCTGACTCGTCAGAATAAGAGAAACCTGTCGACTTGGAAGATGCTCAGCCTTTTCTTTTCTTTTGGTGGGGGATGGGGGCAGAACTCCACGTCGACACTTTCTTGCCTCCTCAACATTTGTTTGTTTGTTTGCTTGAGGGGACGGCTGATGTAAACTGTGGTCTAAAACTTTCGTTACCATGCCAACCACCAGCATAATTTTATATTCATAATAATTTTTCTGCGATCAGCGATCGTAATTTCAATATCAGGAACAGAAAGTCGACATTTATGCACAACGAATGAACAATATTAACATCTGTGCATGAAGAACGAGTGGCATTCAAGCATGGCGTCTGCGTACGACAAACTCATCTGCGGTCTTTGCGTAAACTCGTTTTTTCGGATAATGTAAATGTCTTATTTTGAAGGCGAGAATGAGTCATAGACTGACCGCCTGAAGCATGAAGCAGAGAGGTATAATCTAGCGAGTTCTTGAGTGACAAGTGAAGGCTTGAACCGAATTAGGGAATCAGTCAGCCGAGAGTATTTACACGTCCTGTCCCTTAGCTTGCATGAAGTGTCCCGTCAGTGATTTGAATACGATACTGTCGTTCTGTGATCCTCTATAAGACTTGATAAGGGTAAAACAGTCGCCATCTATCCCTCCCGGATCTTCACAAACGTCACTGACAGCGACACCATGGTAACTCCTGCCTTGTGACGTCACTGAGCACCAACAGACTCGTCGCACAGCGAAGTTCGTTGATCTTCCTCCATCACTGTTCGGCTGCGCGTGCGTCAACACTTCTACCTCCCGTCCCCGACTTCCCACCCCGAACTGAAGTCAACGAGCCGGTAAGTGCCTCATCCCTTGACTTCTGACCACGAGGTGCCTTGTCCTCGCAATCGTTCGTTCCAGAGGCCGACAGCTTCCGGCCGGAACCAGACTCCAGCAGGAATCTTCTGGAAAGATGGCCGCGAAACGGTTTCCGTAGAGAATTGCACGCAGCCCCAAACTCGGATGTTATTTCTGCAGAGTGCATTGAACAAATGGACCTCAAGGACTGACTCCAGGCACAGGATGTGTCTACAAGGGGAACAAATTTCTATCAAATGCCGGATTATATTTAGTTTTCATCAGTCCTACCCCTCATCTGTAGGATTAAATGACAATCTCCAAAGACAACTAATCCTTACTGTATTGGTGATAGGCGCTAACCCTTGCGCCACCGGACCACCATCTCTCCCCCTCCCTCCCAAGACACACACGGGCAACTGGAAAAGGGAGGAAAGCAAGAAACGACGTCGTTGAAGAATCTGGTCAACAATTACAAAAACCATGGAGCAGTCGGAAGAAATGTACAAAAGTGTAAAGCGCACCTGGAATAGCTTTGGGTGAAGTCTAGAAATGCGTCAGGTGAAACATTGCTGAGTGAATATTGAAATGTATGAAGTGTACAAACAGACAAGCTCGCCGAGATACGAACGCACCTCTTCGTGAAATATGAGAGTGCGTGAAGTGTAAAGTCGACAGACGTCAGATGAAATATTATGTAACCTGAATCTTTTTCTTCAACTAACAGTGGTCATATTGACTTCTTTCCGTCTGATTGACAGTTTGATACGAGGTATGCAGTAATGACCCTACTACACACATCGACTTAACCCTCTCCGCATTCATTTCAACAAATTAAGTGCAAAACACGGTACAGAATTCTGTTGTGCTGTAGTTTATTAAGTTATTATGTGTCAATATAATTCTTCTTGTTCCTAGTCAATCAGTGGAGTATAGGGCCGCAAGCAAAAAGCTGCAATCTTGTTTTGTATAAACAAGTAGTGTGTAAAGACGAATATATCAGAAGGAAAATGCATTCTGAAGATAAATGTCAATATATAAACACGTAAATCAGAAAATTTGAAGCTGAAATGCTGTTACATTTTAACATTTCCACACCACAAAGGACAAGGGCTTTGCTTTTAATTTAATCCCAATAACGCTCTCCGAGAATACGCGTCCATTGAAGCGAACAAGCCATGAGAAGTTTGGACATAATCCACAGGCTTCGAATCTTGAAAATATCCTTTTGTGCAAATTATTCAAAACAAAACAGTCTTGTAGCACTGCCTGAAGTGAAACACATCCATGTAAATCCAAAAAGACCCACCTGCGTAGGCATGCAATGACGATGCGGAACGTCTGCCGACGAGCAACACAAGGTTTTCGATCCCTGAGTTGATGGATGTTGAGGTAGACTACCCTGCTAACGACAGTGTCAACCAGAATGCCCTTGTAGAACTGAACACAAACACATCTCAGGCTCTTTGATAATACAAGCATTGCATGGAAGTATGTGCAACATCTGAATCCTTTACACATGCCACATATTTCAAGAACGAAATTTTTTTTTTTGCGGATGTCCTGCAGTTATTGAAGCAAGAGGATTGTGAGTAAAATGCCTTCTCAAGAGACCATAGCTTTAAGACCAAACTTCTTAAACAACTTTAGCAAATAGTTCGTCTATATTTGTCCCTTTGAAAGTGTGGACAGACAAGATAGCGGGGAGAGGAGCTTTCAAAGACTCCATAGCATAGAGTTGACAGCTTGTAGTTTATTCTAGCTTTAACTGGTAGCCAATGAAGAGAGTGAAGAAGTGATGTGACATGTTCACATTTGCGAGTCCGGAAACCGATGCTATGCTCACAGGTTGATTTTAACAGATGGAATGGATTGGTAAGGTCACAGTGTGGCAAAGTACTGCTGCAGTCGATCAAGGCCGCTGTAGTGTGAGGTCAAGGAGGCCACAAGCTAGTCTAAAACTTATGACATAATGATGTAGGTTTACTGGGGATTATTGCTTCTACCTCAGTGGTTCACAACTTCCAGATCTTGCTGTTTCATTCTGCTTTGTCCTTTGCCTGGCCTCATGCCAGATGTAATACTCACTTACTATTATTAGCCCCAGTCATCACACATGGTAAGTGATAAATCTTGCTTGCAGTAGTTAATTCATTGCTTCGTCAGGTTACATATCAAACGGAAATTAGTGCTGTTATTAAGATACAGGGTCCCACATATAATCTTCCAAAAGTAGTGTACATCATGACTTTACACTTCCGAACATTGTTTTCTAATGGTTTACAACACAATCAAATACCAACAGACCATAAACACATCACTTTGCTGAGTGATCAAGAAATTAGCAACAGTTTCTCTGGACTTGAAATATTATGTAGTATTTAGCACAAAGCAAATCTGCAAGACATTTAATAGCAGGATATTCATGCAGCACATTCCAAATCATCAAAGGATTTATTCATTATATATTTTGAATTACATGCGGATTATGATTACATGTTTTATGGAAGACACATTTGTTACTTCATCTTTATGAAGGACAGTTCTCGAATGGAATTCAACAAAGCAGTAATCCTTCCACAAAACCTTTGTTTCCTTAAAAGACTGCAATGTCATTTAATTCCCAAGCCAGTGTCCAAGGGACTGCTGACTGCTCTTTCTGGAAATGAACTTAGCTCCAGTATTTTCTGCAGTTTGTTCAGACAGCCACTGCTTAAAAATAGCCTCCATTTTTCTTCTGGAGCCAGGACTGCCATTGTTGACTGTTGGAATAATCTTCTTAGGTTGAAGGAACTGTACAAATCTCTTCATCTCTAGGAAGCTGCTGTGCTCACTGTACGGGACTCCTGATCATTAATTTGAAAATAAGAAAAAGATTTAAATGAAATTAGTTGTTAGTTTATTAGTTGTATCTGTACTGCTACACGCTTGTGTATAGTCATTCTATCCCTTTAATATCCCAGACTTTTAAAACCTAAGTGCAAAACCCTAAATGTGATGGAATGCAAGGCAACAGCATACATGCAAGTTTCTATGTCATTCAGCATGCTCATTTTTGTGTAATCACTATTTTTCACACAATCACAGCAAGAAATCACCAAAACTGACAATGCTTTATGTCTGTCAGATAAGCTGTATCAAACACTAACCCAACTGTATTTTACATCACAAGCAACTAAATTTTAGCCTCATGAAAGTTCAGAGGTTAAAGCTGAGAGCTAAAATCTGAATGAGTTACACATCCCTGTGAACATACAAAATATATATATCAGTTTGAATCAAACTCTATGCAGGTGATCTATTGTTGCGTTCTTTGTGAGCATAGAAGGTGGCTGTGCAAGGTTTGAAAGTACAGTTTCTTGCAGTGGCTATTTTCAAGGCCTGGCATATAAATTCTTCACTTAACTTTTCTGAAGAATTTGGAATTTCACAAAAAGATCATAACTGAAATGACTACAGGTGAAGTTTGTAAACGATTTCATTTCCTGTGCAATCTTTGAAGTAAAATATAAGCCAATTACTTGTTATGGCTATTATTATTATTCTGAGGTTCAGAAGAAAAAAAAAGATGCTGACCTAATTTATGAAAAATCATGTGCAGTTTCTTCAAACTAAAAATAAATGCTGATGTAAATTTTTTTTAAGGATGATGTGCTAAAAATATATACTGATGTAAGTTTTAGGGTCATGTACCAGAATACTAATCAACTTCAAATCTTCACACACCAAACATTTTCATCTTCAAAAGGAAAGGACATGGAACATACAGTCAAAACCTACCATAAACAGTGATTCCATTCTGAGAATATTTAGGCCGAATATTTTCCAGAGACAGACAATTTTTTTTGTATGTCCAACCAGTAGGTTCAAAGGCCAGGACAGAGGAAAACTGTGGACACTGTTGAAGGTGTGCCTCCAGACACTAAAGATCAGAACATCACCTACTTTGTTTGACAGTTGTAGTTCCTTTAATGTAAGTTTCATATTAAAATAGCTTTCACTCTTAGTCATTCCTTTCTTTAATGCTCTCTTGCTTTTTTGCCTCTCTCTCTCTCACACACACACACACAGAATATACTGTAACTAATGAAACACAACATATTTTAGAAATATTTCAGTGAAGGATAGATAAATCATTGGAATGATAAATGTATGGATTTTTCCATTACAGATATATAAAATGCATGGGCTCATTCCGTATTTCTGTAAGCTATCCCCAAAAGTTACTAATGTTAAGAATTTTATGTCTCTATGATCAATGCATTTCTACTTTTTTCTGTTCTCCTTATTCTCCATTTTCTTACAGTCTTCACCTTTGCATTCAGCTGACCCATGGGTAGAACATGAACACATCCATCTGACCAGCGTACACTGACCATCTTCTTTAACTGTGGGTCTTCCAAACAGTCAAGTATGCGTTTCTTTGTGGCTTGAACACACACTTTAGAATGTAGAGCCTCTGCTATGGCTGCACACACACATGCATACCTTTTCTCTATTATTCTATATATATAAATATCAGAATAACTTCCTGGTTCATACACACTGCAAGGCCTCTCCTAGGCCTTTTACTGAACATGTACAAAAGAATTTGTACTCTGAAACAATGCATGCAATACTAATAATAATAATAAAAAAATTTAAGTGATGCTCAAGAATGTCTGTATCCCTCATGTCAAGGGAGGCAATTCACTCAACATGCAAGATGATTGTCATGAGTACCTGCGAAGATTTTTTCTTTGCCAATGGTGTAAGCGCCACAAACCACAAGCGTTTTAGGTTCCTTCTGGACTGCTTTTAAGGCTGTGGTCACAGCAAACTGTACTACCTCTGACTGTGGTGGGAAGGCATACGATGTATTACAGTATCTGTAAATAACATCAGAATGTCATCCCAAGCAAACTAACAATGCCTGCAAAAATATATTAGGAGTGACATGAAATAAATACATTTTGCCCATGGCTGTTACACCATTAATATTTTGTGTGGAAATCTATAAAAATCTTGTCTGTAGAATGATTTAAATGTACCCAACCAAACTTTGTTTTCAAAATACGTAACAGTTATTCAGCACAAAAAAAAGTTTGTCATAATTTTCTCCAATAAAAACTATCAATTTTACTTTGATGATGAAAATGATGATAAAACAATATTAGAAAAGATCATAGTGATTGTAATATGCAGCTTGAAAATGTAAATGTCTGTTACAGTTACAATGTTATATGTTACATCTGAACTATGTGACCTTACATCTCAAATACAACTGTCTTTGCATTTTTTTTTCTGACAGTGCAACACTTTTCTTTCCATAAGACATACATTTTGTTTAAGTAAATAAATCATTGATTAAAGGTAAAAACTGCATTTTTGTGCTGAAGATATAGCTTATCAATAAAGACAGTTCGCCACTGGAATGTCAAGCATTAACAATATGCACATCTAGAAATCCTGAAAGAGTTAAAAGTATGTTTTGAAGATAAATTCATGATCATAGCTATATTTTTCAAATTGATGAACCTTAAAAATACACTTTCCTTTATGCAGGGCATAGCATTGGAAAACTTGAGTTCCGCTTACAGGGTCGGGGTCCAGGGGCCGACGTACCCCTGGTGGGGTGTAGGGGCAAAACCCCTACTGGGGGGTCAGCTGAAAGATTTTCAGTTTTTGAAGCATTAATTTCACCCTTTTCCTGCAACGTTTTGCAAATATTTTCATTCACAATAACATTAACAAGACACACACACACATGTATACCAAACATAAATCCATTGGGACCAATGAAACACACACACACAAATTATACTTATATAATTATTTACTTGGCTGTCAATAAAACTAGCAGGAATTGTCACAATATCAGCTTGCGTTGGTTTTTTTTTCTATGCACTGTCAAAACTAAAGAATGAAGACAGCTTTGTTTGCTTCTTTGGTTTGTCTGCGACAACTGTCACAATGTTCAACTACTTGTCAGCGTTTTGAATATCCTCCCCAGCACCCTTCTGGCTGCTGACAACATTCACTCCTTGGTTAGCATCTTCATTATCCTTGACACGTTACTAGGCTGTCAATAAAACTAGCAGGAATTGTCACCAATATCAGTTTGCATTGTTTTCTTTTCTATGCACAGTCAAATCTAAAGAATGAAGACAGCTTTGCTTGCTTCTTTGGTTTGTCTGCGACAACTGCCACATCAACTAATTGGTCAGATATATCCTCCCCAGCATCCTCCTGGCTGTTGACAACATTATCCTTGACAGCATCTGCTTTCTGGCCGTTGACAACCCTTTCTTGGTCAGGATTGTCATTCTGGCTGTTTGTTTTCTGCTTCTTGCTAGATTTTCTTTCGAGCACTGCTTCATCCAGTATTTTCCTTTTTTCTTTTGCTTTAGACGGCAGTTTCTGATCAGGTTCCAAGCCCATTTCATGGCAAAGTTTGTTCCTGGTTTCCTGGTTTGTGTTCTCTGATCGGCAGATTATTTTCTCCTTGTGAGAAGATGTGTCACAATGGACTTTGATGGCAGTGAACCCTTTATTCCCGTAGGCTACTTCTTTTCTGCATACATCACAATATGCCTTGCCCACTGCTGCGAGTTTTTTAATGCAATGATCGTAGCACAAGATCATAATCTTGGTCTGTTTCCTTTCTTCCCTCCTTTTCAGACACGGTAACACTGTATTCTTTTTCAAGCCATTCCCAATTCCACGAATAACGGGAAACCCTTATCGCTGAATAGCTCACCGCGCCGTACGATGTCAGATCTTGCCATCGTCGAACGTACCACAAGCTTTTTTCTTTGTACTCGCAAATGCCGCGCAGCGTAAGAACTGACTAAAGCCAACACGTGTGGCGCGCAAAGGAAGTAATACAAAATGCAAGAATCGGAGACCGTTTGGGAACCGGAGACCGTTTGAGTACAAAATGTGCTACTGACGAGGCGAGCGCGATCGGCGTACGCTACTTCGAAATCGGCGTAAGTCAGAAGTCAAGTCGGCGTAAATGCGCCGAACGGCGTACAATGCTATGCCCTGTTTATGGGCAGATACCACCTTGAACAAGACATCATGGCTGAGCTTACCTGGAATCAATGATCTAAAAGATGCTAAGAGTTTATTAGCAGACCTTGCAGTGGACTAGAAAGAATGACAGATGCAAGGGAGACAGTCCACCAACATACGTGGTATCCAAATAGAGTTCATCAACTCTGATGTTAGTCAATGCAGGATAACTCTCCATAGAAGTATCTGCACGGAAGTCGCCAGTATGCAGGATTTTCTTTCCATTCAGCAACTCAAACAGGATGATGACGGCACCAGGACAACTGGCAGCACACAGCAAACATTGGCTTACTTTTCCCCACCATGTTTCCACCTCACTATTCTTTCCCAAAAAATCCTTCCCTTGGCCCACATTGAAGCATATTAGGGTCCTCCTGATCTTCTTCACCAGACAACATATTTTGCGAATGTAATTAAATGAGATCTGCTTTTACAGATGGTTATGCTACTTTTCAAAACTATTTCAACATTATGTCATTATCTGGTATTTATAGTTTCATAGTTATTTTAAAAGAATTGACAGTTTTGCTTTGTGGTGCAACTTTTTTTAATCCCCATTCTTTGACTATGTTATAACACTCAAAGGATTCAAAGAAAAATTATGAATGTTGAAAGAAAAATATATAAAATATAACTCATTTTAAATGCTGCTTGTCTTTGTTACATTATTAAGAATTTTCAAAGAAAAAAAATATACAGCTAGTGGGAAAGTGAAGGGTTAGTAATGGCTACAAGATCAATTGCAACAAACTCACTGATTGGCCTCCATGAGAGTCAGCCACACATCAGTCACTTGACACTGCTTGTTTAGGGGTAAACGATTGATCCAACAGCTAGCCACACCGAGCTGCTTCTCTACTAAGTTGCCTGTCACCTGTGCAAAGAATGCTTTGTCACTCATCAAACACGTAAAATTTTGATTTTCCACTGATACTAGAAGCTCTTACCAAAACACAAGTTAGAAAGTAAAGGCAACTGGATAAGATAAAATGATTAAAAGCCTATGCTGTCTATACTGTCAGTGAAAGACTTGCAGAAAAGAATTCTTATGCATTTAAAAATAACCTGATCTATTAATATTATCACAAATAAAAGTATGTTTTATAACATTACACAGACAGGCCAGGTGCGCATGCAAAATATTTACTGGATATTTACATATGCAATCTTTTTTTTTTTAGAGTGGCACTACATATCAAACCCAATGAAGCTAGAATTGTTTAAGTGCAAAAATAGTGTTAAACTGGCATTATGCAAAGATAAGAAAACCTATGTAATGAATTGAAATAGTAGCGATAAAACTTACAGGACTACAGAAGATGGGATGGGAAAATCGTTTGTTAAGACCGTTATAATGATCAGAATGGAAGTGAGTAAGAATATAGGCCTCACAACCTTCAATCTGTCCATAGCTGAATGCATCAACAGTGATCTTTGTACCTGAAAACAGTACAGAAAGTGTTCTTAGGGTGTCTTATAATTTATTCAGTTATTATGCGTGTAATTTATTAGTATTAGCATATATTTTATTCAAACACTAATCTGAAGAGAAAAAGGGAAGGAAAGAAAGGATTTTAAAAAATGTTTTCTATAAAATCAGTTTTTCATTTCAAATAAATTTCTAGATATTTAGAGGTACTTTTAATCCATTAATTTTGCACTTTGTGGTGCACTAAAAGAGAGACCCATATTTTAAAATTTTATGGTTTAAATCAACTGCATTAAAAATGAAAAAGAAAAAAAAAAACTATATGCAGATAATCTTGTTTAACATTTTTATTTAGGATCATGTTAAATCAAAATAAAAACCAGACAGATGTTACAAATGAAATATTGATCCTTCACACCGTGAACAATTACAGTTCACTGATTTTCTAGTCTCTATGCTTTGGGTAAACTTCATTAAAATAAGAACAATGTTACCTGGAATTTTCTTGTAAAATGGGCATTGTTTCCCTGAATTTCTTCCTGGCACAGGAAGCCTGTTTATAGTTAGGTCAGAGTTCCCTCTCTTTATTCCACTTCTGCTGCTTTTTTGCAAAAAAGCAGGGTGGGAAGACAACGCAGGTGAAATTACATTCAAGGTCAGCTCTGAGGCATTTTTTGATATATGAAATTTCATGTGAGAAACAGTTTCATGGTCACTGTTCTGTTCCACTTTAGGTGATAAACTGTTCAAAGGTTTTTTAATTATTTCAGGTAATAAATGTTGAGATTGTTTAGTCGTGCGGCAATGGGGCTGAAAGAATGAAAAGAGTGACATCTGCCTTTTAAGGCCTGTCCGTGGCAGTTCAGAGCACACAACACTTTCTTGGGAACTTGGAGCTGAATAACTTTTAGAAGGTTCTACAGAAACTGAATTTGGGATCAAAGATTTTTCCAAACTGTCACCTGTATTCCTGCCATATCTCTGTAGGTCTTCTGAAAAAATTGCTAAAGTTTCATTCTCTGACAGCTCACTGTTGTTTGCCTCATTGAAAAATCCACCATCATTCCCAGTGACCTCTTTAGCCTTGAAATTTGCCTCGTCAGGTTCTGACTCCATTACTCGTTCTTTTATAAAATAGTTGTTGCCGGTAGAAAAGCTAACTTTCCCAGTAGTTCTGCTCTCTGAAGCTGGAAAATGAGTTGTAGGTTTTTCTACACTGGTCTTCAAATCATCTTTAGACGAAGAATGGGAATTTCCATTCTTGCCTGTAGGTGATAGGTAGACTAACATACTTCTGCTCCTAGGAGATCCATCACCTTGACTAGCCTGGGTGTCTGTAACAACTTTGACCTTCTTTGCTTTCGAGCAAGAGGTAAACAGCTTCCGTTTTGTGGATGAGCAGATGGTACCTCTACTTTCCTGACATTCCGTCATGTTTTGGGAACACTTATCAAAAGAGGAAACACATTCAATGGTGTGGTCTTGACCTGCATGCTCTGTAATTAAATTAGATTATCCTGTTAACCTTTCAGTTACATATAATTCAATGCATAACAATAAAATGCGTCTGTGGTAATATGCTTGCATATATTCTACTTCTATAACATTTTAACAGGCTGCATTTTTTTCACACAATAATGCAAATAATACATGCTATAAAAATCTGAAATAAAAGGTAACTGCTGTTAACAACATACAGTTTTCCCCTTCAGATGTCTAATTCCACACAAAAAATACTATTATGTGATTCACAATTATTTTCAAAATGTTTAAATTCTGGTACAATTAACTACATATGCATAGAATAGCAATTTCAAAGTAAACAGTACAGCTGCAAATAAATGTATTAAAGTACAGTCGTACCGGGGTATATCATAGTTCACTTATTGCAGCTTCACTGTATCGTATTTTCTTTTTAATATATCTAATTCTATATCATGAAGTTTTTGCTATATCATGAATGTTGTGGTATACAGGTATTTAAATATTGATGATTTTAATCATTCAATTTGTAGCATACTTCACTTGGTGAATTCACATCATTCCGAATTTTATATGTTGTTAAACATATGTAGGCTTAAGAGTGTAGAAAGTGTTTAAGAGCATATGAAGTGTTTATAAAAATGTGAGAAAGGTTAATAAGAGAGTGGGAAAGTTTTACAGGAGTGTGGGAAGGGTTTATAAAGTATTAATATATGTATAAATAATAAAATAAATATAATGCTACTTTGTGGATTTTCACCTATTGAAGGGTCTCTGGATGGTACTAGCCATCCTTTTTCTGACAATCAAATATCGATGACAGTGCTGACTGTGATATTTTGTCTTAACTGTCAAATACACATGATCCATCATATTTCTATCACTTGTACAAACACCTACCCCAAGATAAATTATTTTCGTGTGCAATAGTTTACTGATATTCTGTTTCACTGTGTAGCATCTAACAAAAGAGTTCAATTGCTATGATTCTAACTGAAAAATTTAAGTAGAGTTCTATTAAATTCCATTCTATTTACAAACCCATATTTCACCTTTGCCAACCCTTTCAACTAATTATTATTTTTTATTTAATGTAAATCATCCATGTGCTAATATATAAATTCATTTACCTTGAGTCAGTCCTGCAAGCTGCATTGCCAAATTTGAATGAAGAAAACGGCGATAGTGACTTGGAATGGTGCTATCACAATAAAGTCCTGCAGAACACTCTATAGACAAAACAAAAAGACAAACAAAATTTGGTGCATTAAAAATATATTTATCTCAAGCAGACCATTTCTTTCTTTAGATAATATAAAGATGAAGGGAAAACATGTCTAGTGCTCAAAGCAAGGAATGAGATCATCCTCTCCTTCATTGTGTGTGCTAGCTGCTTGTTCCTACTCACATTCAGTACAAGCGTTCTATACTCTGCTTTTATTTCTTTGAAGGCATTTGTCCTGCCTCTTTTTTCAAATTTCTTTACTCCTACATCTCAATCAGAAAACTTTGCTCTTTGTCTGACTACTGCACACTGTCTACTCCTGTCACTAAAACAATAATGTATAGCTATGAGCTTTTGAACTATGGTGCAGCAAAGTAGCAGAATTGTTCCTTCTTATATTTGCCACTTGCCCACCATTATTTTAAATATGAATTGAAAATTACATCTTTCCCTTGAGCGCTACTCCCAAATTCAGTCCACAATGCTACAATATTGCCCATCTTTCCATTCATTCATGTACTTCATGTTAATCTAGTTTTACACTATGTGCATGCTCCTATATCAGCATGATTTTGTGCATATAAATTACACATTATTATTATCAAATGCGCCAACAAGTGCTAATAATAAAAAGCCTTATCACAAACAGCCTTATGATACAACTGCTAATCTGAAATTTAAATTAATAGTTATAAATAAACAATACACGCACGCACCACCACCACCACCACCACCACCATCACCACCACCCATATATACACAGAAAAAAAACCCACTTGCACAGAGAGTCAAAATCAAAGACAAATAAAGAAACCTTCAGTTGTTTTCAAAGGGATATCCATGCACTGCATCGTGTGACTATTGGGTGATTCCAGTCTCAGAATACTGAAAGGCATCTGGCAAAAGGGACAACGTCCATCTGTTGCATTATTTCCATCACAGTCTGGAGACTTGTTACTTGAGTCAGATACTTTGCTGAATATACTGCATTCATGCTGGACAGCCAAATTGATTTTGGAAACTGAAACACATTCAGGCAAAGTTTCTGGAAGAATTTCTGATTTCTTTGGTGAAACAGATTGCGAGCGTAATCGTTGTGGGCCTGTGGATCCCATGGTTCCTTTTGAGTCCTTTGGGAAAGACTGAGAACAAATATCCCCAAGCTTCAAACATTCTCTCTCTTTCAGTTTGCCAGAAATATTCTTTATCTTCTGGTGTGACTGCCTGTTTTTTAGTTTGTCTATAGAAACGCTATCTTTAGTGAGCGCTTTTAGTTTTACATCATGGGATTTGCATTTCTGTAACTTTGAAAGTTCTGTTTTCTTTTTAGTTATCTTCTGTTTGGTAGCAAAAGAATTCTCTGTCTTCTGATTGATAAATGATTTTGAGTTAACGGATTTCGACTGTGTTTGCTTGACAGACCGGCTTGCCTTAGATTTAGCAGTCTTGCTCTTGGTTTCCTCATCAAGCTTGGTGCTCTCGGTACTCTCAGCCACTGAATCATTGAAGACAGATCGTCCAATTCTTCGAAGAGATTTGAAACTGAAAATATCGTCGTCATTGTCACACATGGTCACACTGTTTGATTTTCAACTGTGGTACGATTGCATCTGCGGATCATCTGAGACTTTGCTGCAAAAGCATTTCTGGCGCCTTTCGGGCAACCGATTATTTACAGCTTCTTTAGCAGGCGCAATGCACTGAAAGGACTGGGACAGTATTTATGTACACTTTTCAAAATGACTCGTCATATTTTTCGAATCGACTGCACAAATGAGTAAACTAAAATTCAACCGCATTGTTAAATCTTTCGTACAATTCGAGAATCAACTCGTATTACACAACCTCACGCTGTGACAAAGGTCAAGGACTGTGTTTGCCACTGAGGTTGTGACCTCGTTCAACCAATGGCGAGTCTCGGTACAACTGTGTCGTCGTCCATTCGTACTTTCGGTACCATCCGAGGTGCTGGCAATCCTGTGTCACGCACTCCACACCGCGATGACATGAAACAAACATCTGCATGATTACTAATTAACTGGTAAGAATAAAAATAGCGGAGTTTTAAGCAAAGGTGTGTTTGTATGTTGCTGCGCCCATTTACACCTCGGCGTCAGAGCTCATGTAGTTTCACAGGTCGATTTCGATGCCTTTTCATATGTAATGCGTTTCCTGGTGCAGCGTACATACATTCATGTCAGTATTTTACAATTGCTGCCACACCCTGGGAACCACATTATGCGTATGTCAAATTTGTTATCCTCTAGTTGTCACTGTGTAATTGTTTCCGTGTAACAGGAAAGGCTAGCATTATTTTCACCAATATAAATTTGTGCGTCAAATAAGCCCCTATTGTAATAATAGAGCATTTTGATGTAACAGTGTTCCCATAAAAGCTAAACATTCTCAACTCTATTCTGCAAGAAAAGTCAGCGAAATGGTCGGTAGTGAACGCTGTCTAGAAATGTGAACAGTACATAACATAAGTTACATAAATTGCGACTATACATTAATTTCCTCTTGCCTTGAATGGACTGAGCTTTTTGTAAAACTCTTTGTGATGAGCTACAGTTAGAGGGGAAGGGCTCGAATAACCGTCTTTCTTTAAGATTTGAAGCGTAAAACCGTAATACAAATATTAAACCAGCTTTAAATCAAAGATTGAACTTCAGAAAATGCATCAGGTACTCTGCTTATATTTGTCGCTACCTGTGTGTGCATGCATGGACTCGCCTTCATAAAATTTGAATGCTTACTTCACAGTCAGAATCTGTAATATCATCTTCATATAATATGGAAAATAAATATGGTCTAAGAATGGTATAAGCCAAGAGATTACAGGTCCAACACAAGTGCTGAAGCATATGTTGTAATATTTTGTATGGGGTATTGTGTTCCAGCAGCGGAGTGTCGGGAGGATTGACTTTACATTTGCCTGATTTCTTGACAGGGATCATTGATCCTTTCACATCTGTTACTACTATAAGATTTGGGTTGAAGTTAGCCATCATCTTATTCACCTTCCTTTGCTTCAAAAGAGCATTATTGTGTTTTTGTTTGATGAATACCTTGATTCCGTTTATCTTTATATCTTTTAAGTTTTGTTTTTTGCAACTTCATCTCTATATCTAGCTTGATCATATGCTGGGTGAGTGACACTCTCTCAAAATTTTGTCCTGTCTTGTCTTCCAACAAGAGGAAGTGAACTTAGTTGTGCAGTGTGAAGTCATGTATATTCTGCAAATTTCAAACAATTCCTGTTTACAACTTTTCCTTTGTATTTTGGCTGATCTTATGGTTTTTCCTCATTGGTTTTTTTTAAATGGTTCTGTCTGTGCATTAGCTTTTGATCATTGATTGATGATGGTACAGTGTTTTATATTATAAAACTTCATGAATTGCATCCAACAAGTGCTTGTAAATTTTGGGCCACTATCAAATAAATGACTTCAAGATACGTGAATACAGAGAATATTGGTGTGGCTGATTTTACATTTGTGCTGCATGGTACTTCTGCAATTGGATACCTGGAGTTTCTTTTCTAATCTAAAGTAATTGTAATTGTATGCACTTATCAATGATTGGATAAAATAAAATTCTCAGTATTGGTACCTAGCTGGTTGACTTTGGCAAGCCATCATAGTTTTGTAATATGCTGCAAGATGATTTCCCCTTCATTTTGTTGTAATGTTTGTGGAGACACAGTAATAAGTCAGACAGTATGACCAAAAGAAATTGAGAGAAATTATGTTTCTTTGCCTTTATTTCTCCCTTTCAGAACACTTACCAATTACTGATTTTGATTCTGCTGTCTGTCATCACTTAAGTTTGATGATGTGCACATACATTGGACTCATTTATAAGGCTTAAGAGCGAAAAGTATGATTGTAGGCATAGCTGTGAAGATTTCACATGTAGCTTCCCCCCAGAAGAGTGAACAGTAATGATTGTCCATATTTGGGCATATTTATGTCTGTGAAGGGGGGTTTAGGTGCATGCATATAATTGATTATTAATAAGTTTTTGCCTCTACTTTCAGGGACAAATGAGATTACTATCAGCCAAAAATAGAATGGCTTTGCGTGGACGTCTGGGACTGTTGACTTACCTTATTGTTGGCACGGCTGGCATTTTAATAGTCTACTATGCCTGGAATTCATTGTTTGCTGCTGCTGCCGTGCCTAGTTACAAAGTCAAAGAAAATAAGCGAGAGAAAGATATCTCTAGGAATCCAGACCCTAAATGGTCTGTTCTGGAAGAGCCGCCAAACGCTGTGAAACAGGAATTGCAAAAAGAAAGAGCACTTAACAGGTGGAAGCAGGAGAAAGCACTTCAGGATAGACTAGATGAAGAACGTCTTCTTCAGGAACAGGCTGCACAACAGAAAGAAAGGGAAAAGCAGCAAGAGAAGGCTCAGGATCAGAATTTCAGTCCAGGACTCTTTCAACATCCGGATCCTGCTGATGAAGCCTTTTTCCATCAGCTGCAGCGCTTGGTCCACCTTGATCTCAAAGGTGCCCCTCCCCTTGTGAGCTACCTAGAACAGTTATTTCCTTTGCTCAAGTCTCTTGGTGCTACAGGCCTGCTTATAGAGTATGAAGACATGTTTCCATACAGCGACAGCCTCAGCCTTCTTGCTGCAGGCAATGCTTATTCACAGACAGACCTGCAGCGCATTCAGATGGCTGCTCGCCAAAACGACCTCGAGATTGTGCCTTTGGTACAGACATTTGGACACATGGAGTTTGTGCTCAAGTATGAAAAGTATATGAGTCTAAGAGAACAAAATTTTACACCACAGGTCATCACCCCAACCAGAGAGGAATCCTACCTGCTACTCCAGCAGATGATTAAACAGGTATTTGATAATTACTGTATTTCTACTCGTGTTTCTATAATTTTATATGGTACATTTCTTCAATAATAATAATTATTTATGACGCATATATCTGTTACTGATAGAAGAGGTCATAATACTTACAAAGGAAAAGACAATTGAAAAACACACATCACAGACTGATATGTCAAACATTTACACATAGAAACAGCACTGATTGAAAAAAAAAATTGTGTTCATAATACCCAGACACTGTACACCTCAGACCAACCAACCCAAAGTGCAAAGTCAATTTCAGTGACTAATAATACTTTGGTTTATTTAACAATTTTGATGTATTTAAAATATTAATGCATTTTCATTTGCAAAATACAAAATGCATTGGTAATATCCTGTCCTGATATTGTGACACGGTACCAATTTACTTTCAAAATAACTTACTGACAGGCACTGTACTGATAATTCTTAAAGAGGTTGTTTTGTGTATACTTATCTAGTACTAAAAAAGTTGCTTTTGTGAGTTCCTCACCTTGGCAAAAATCCATTTAAAATAATTTTCTTTCATTGCTTGAAATTGGCATGATAATGGTTTCTTAAAGTGAACTTCTATTTAGGCAATAACAGTAAAACTGGAGACTCTAGATGCCAATGCAAATGCATGTTAGATGATAACTTTCTTCAAAAGGTAAGAGTAAGTTGCATTTGCTTTATCTTTCCTTGTTTTCTCTTATTCTTCCCATTTTGATCTGTTAAGATTCTAAAGGCTCACCCTGAGGCAAAACGCATTCATCTGGGCTGTGATGAAGTGTATGATCTTGGTGAAGGCCAGAGTCACACCTTGTTGATTAGAGAGAATCTTACTCCAGGGGATCTTTTTCTTCGTCATGTGACCAGACTGGCTAAGTTCATCCGATCAACTTACCCTCACATTAAGCCCTTGATTTGGGATGATTGGATTCGAAATATCGATGAAAAGACTATAGAGGTAACTAAGTTAAGAGACTTGAGTGTGCAAGTGCTGCATGCCTTGTTAGCCTTATTAACTGTTTTTTTTTCTTTTTGAAGGGGAACAGAGATATGGTTCTGTTTTATGTTGGTTAACCACTTCCTTTTATCGTTTTTAATTGTGGTACAACGATGAAGCCTTTTAAATCTACCCTATTCAGTTCTTCCAGGTACAAATATTAAAACTGTTTCAGTTAAATGTAACTTTGTGCACCCTAAACCCTTATTTTTAATTTGACTGTTAAGTTTTGTGAACTATTGTTCCATAGGTGTATTGGACCACAAATTCTGTTCCCTAAAACAATTTGTTTTATTGTAAATCTAACTTTGTTGCTTTTTCTCAGTATAAAGAATTTCCAGTTTTTTTGTTTCTTTTTTAATTCCAGTCGTCTGAATTAAACAAGGTTGTGGAGCCAGTGGTGTGGTTTTACGAGCATAACATCATGGACCGTATTGAGCAGCGGGTGTGGGAGAAATATGGCCAGCTCTTCGAAGGTGTGTGGGTGGCGTCAGCCTTCAAAGGTGCCACAGGTAGTGGCCAGTACATCACTAACTCCTCTTTTCACATTGACAACAACCTTCAGTGGGTAGCCGTCATCCGTAACCTAGGCATCCAGCAGAAGCTGGTGAACTTCCGAGGAATTGCCCTGACTGGCTGGCAACGCTATGACCACTTTGCCACATTGTGTGAGCTTTTGCCTGTTGGGCTTCCCTCATTGGCCATGTGTCTTTCGGCAACCCAGAATGGAGGCTTTAGTAAACAGCAGCAGGTAACAGCCAGTCGGGTATTAAGATGCTCTTCTCCTCTAGATCTGGAATTACCTGCTCTTCATGGAGAAGGTGCACATGTAACTCAAGACTGCAGCTTCCCAGGTAGTGATGTCTTTTATGCAGTGCAGCAACTGTGGGGCATCGTAACTGCTACAGAGCATAACAATCACTTGCAATCGCCTATATCAGGTTGGCTGACAAACTACCAGGTGCAGAGAGGTTTCTCCAGCCCTTGGCATCTGCGCAACATGCATAAAGAACTTGCGAAGGTAAGTAAAAACGTGGTCCAGAGTTGTGATGTTATAAAATTTGTTTAATGAAAGCATAAAACCTACGGACTTTTAACAAATTAGCAGCTGAATGTTTTGGAACAGGTTCACCTGGAGAGACTTTCTTGTTGTTGACAGGTAATTGAGCGTCTTCAGCCTCTGTTGAGGGTTCTGGAAGAAAACTTGCTGAAGGTCTATGACAGGAGTACAGTTGACGAGTGGCTGGAGACTAATGTCCAGGACCGCATTGACAAGCTAGAAGATATTTTAGGCAAGGCAGAGGCTCTTATGAAGAAAACCACATGGCCACGTCGTCCACTGGGGCCTCCACCTATGAAATCACGGTCTGATGAAGTTGGCCAAAAGCTGCAGTCTAAGGATTTTAATCCAGCAACCCAAGGTGTGGAAATGGTGCCCATCCAAGGACAGGTGGATAGCATTCAAAATGTGCCCGTCCATTTGAGAGCAAACATTCCAGGAAATGGGAATATCCCTGTTATAAATTCCCAGGTCCAAGGTGTGAATGGCGTCATCACCCATGGAAGTGAAGGATATTGGCAGGGTGTGAAACTATCTGATGTCCTGCGTCAGAGCTTCACTCCAACTGTACCCAGCAAACTGAGATACATTCAGAATGGAAATGCTGAAGATGGAAATATCCAACAACAGTTTATTGCTGACCCCAACCAGAAGAGTGGAAGTGCATTTGCAGATGTTAAACATGGACTAGGACAGAATGATTACATACAGAATTTCCAGCAGCCTCAGCAAGTTGTTGGTAGCCAGTACAAAGGTCAATCTGCAAGCAGTAGATGGAATAATGCTGTACCTCAAAATGGTGACAATCGTTTTCCATTTCAGCAGCAGGTCCAGACTAGACAGGGCAAAGAGGAAATAATACCAAACAGAGTTGATGACATGACCGGCAGGGCAAACAGAGGACGTAGTAAAGAGGATGGAGTCAGAGAACAAAAAGTGAAAGCAAAATGGCAGAGGGGTGAGAAGGATTTGGAGGGCACAAGATCAAAGGCTTTCTCTCTTGACCGTTCTCAGCAGTAGGGAAACCAAGGCATAAGCTAGAAAGATAAGGAGGATTTTAAGAATGTAAGAGCATCATTGAATGACACCAAGATAAGAAGTGGTTGACTATTACACTGGTGGTAATACACTGAGAAGGGTTGATTGTTTACAGGAGTGTGTAGGTGGGTTGGAAATGTTATTGTGGCTGTGAGGGACATGGGTTTTGATAGTGGATTTTACAAGAGGTGATGTGTGTTTTAACTTTTTTCAAGAATTTTTTCAAATTTCATTTCATCTTTTCTAAAGTGTTTATATTGCAATGTGATTCAGTCAAGAGATTCAAACTATGTGTGCATATTAGCATGATTTTATACCAGTCTTCACCAAATTTCAAAACTTCTCAGTCCTTTGCTGGCAGACTGTCTCAAAATTTAATGAAATTTCCAGACCTGAAAAACAAGTCTTTCCTGTTTCCTTGACTTGTCCAGGCTTATAAAACTTTATGTAATCACTTAATCTCATAATATATAGTTCACCGATAAATCTTTGCCAGCCTTATCTTGAAAATAAATTTGGTAAAAGAGCAGTGAAAACTATAATCGAGTTGTAAGGTTGTACACATTTTATACACATGTATATGTTTAGATGGTTGGACATATTGCCATATTGATGGATCGTTGTACTTCTATTTGCATACATGTTTGTTCACAAATGCACTGATCTCTTTGCTCTTGTGTAATTTTATGAAACAACAAAAATGAACGTGAAATGTGCTATACATTTTGTGGCAACACCTGAAGTGTGAAGCGAATGCAAACCAGGAAATTTACACTAAAAGTGGACAGATCTGGCAAGCAGGCAACTCACTATTTTCATTGTATTGTTGGCTGATAGAGTGAATTCTGAAAAGTTGCCCTTGACATTGTTGCTCGTAGGTGCAAAATGTGTATACTTATTAGTACTACCACTTTTGTTCCTTCATGACTTATTTGAAGGTTTATTTTCTGTCATTTTGCTTGTTTTCTTTTCACTCGGTGGTTCTTTTCACTCGGTGGTTTCAAAAAAACGGGGGGAATGGACTGTGGCAGTAATTTAGGGAAATATATGTCAACCTATTTTGCAAGCTTTCAAGGAATATTTAGGATCTGCAAATTTATGATAATGCTTAGGAAGATCGGCATGCTAAAATCTTTTTTGTCCAATGGGGCAGCATAATTTTTTCAACTTTTTACAATTGACTGTGTCAAAGCATTGTTTTTTTAAATGTTTGTCGATGTATATATAAAGTAATTCATTTCTTTATTGGCAGTGCCACAGGATTGAAAAATAGTCATTGGAGCTGACATGAGTTCTTGTTTTAATGTTGGGTATCATTTTTGCTAATGGCACAGTAGATATTATGCCTGTGTTTTGCCCCGTGAGATGATGTACACATTGTGACAACAGAAGTTAGGATTTTGTGTATGTGTGTTGTTGAATTGATGCTTTTAAGAACCAGATAGTTTAACAGTATATTTTTTACATTTGGGGTTAGGATAACTTATCACACGTCCTTATCCTAGGATTAAATAATGTTCATACCAGTTTGTTAAAATGATATGGCCAAAAAAATTAAGGTAACCACTTGAAACTAAGAGTGGTACTTTAGTTCTGTGATGGTCATATTGAGACTATGCATTAAAAACAAGAATCATTTGATAGTTGTTCTAACATTACCTTCAGCTTTTTTTATAAGCCACAGCCCCCTTATTATTGCAGTTCATATGCAATACTATGTATGAAAAAGGAGCAATCCATCCATGCCATGTAATTCAATCTAAGGTTTTTTTGTGGACCTTCTCCAATCTTTGGTTCAAGGCACTTGCAGCTTTGAAAGTGAGCCTGGCATAAATTGTCCAAGATCTGTTAACCCAACTCCTCACCTTCATCAAGGCCACCCAGGTGCTCTTGTATTTTATTCCATGTCAAATTCCAAATGTTCTCCTCCATTGACAGTACAAGTGTTGCTAGCATAGAGAATTCCATAAAGCAGACCATTTACATTCCATTCTTTTTGTACTTTAGTTTGCTTTAAGTATTTTCCAGAAGTAAACTTTGAAGCTGGTGGTTTTCAATAAATGGTGTACTTTCAGTCTCATTTTGGTAAAAATGTGTGCTTGTTTTGCATCATATATAAGGTAGGTGAGGGGGGATAAACATTTTAACCCCTGTTGTTCAGGATGCTTCAAGTGGTGCAAGGGGTCACTTAATCTGTAAGCGGCAAGCACACCATACACCCAGTCTGCCTAAATTAAGTCATTGATGTTTTTTTTTTAAATTTATTTAAACTTTAACATGCTTTCAGATTTATTTATTATTAACAAGTGTTTGGTGTTGAACTTACTGTAGATATGCTTTCAAGTGCAACATCCGCATCTTAAAGATCAAAATTTAATTTTTTCAAGTGATTGTATAATTAAAAATCAAGAGCTGTTTTAATGAAAAATGCAAGTGTTAACTACATTACTTTATTGAATTGTGCATGGAGAAATGCATGTTGAAAAGGTTTTTTTTTTTCCTAGGTAGTACCTAAAACAAAGTGGGACAGGAGAAAAAATGTGTAAATCCTCTACCCATCCTCATTAACTAGAACAAGAACTTGTAAAAGTCCTTTAAAGAAATATGAAACTTCTGTGTTTCCGGTTGGTGATTATGTATGCCTGATTGAAAAATGACTTTTAATCACCTGTACACAGAGTTCAAATGTAAATATTGTAAGTAGGGTGTTTTTACAGCTTGGTTTTTGTAAATACCGTGTGTAAGTGCTGTGAAGAGATTTCAGTGATGTAGATATCTAATTTTTAAACATTTCTTTTGAGATGAATTTGAGTAATTATGGAAAATAGTGTTGAATTCACTTCCTGTTTGCATCTACTTAATTGATACAGACAAAGAAGAGAACAAAACAAATTATCAACATCAGGAAAGAACAAATGCATATTTAAAAATATATTTAGATATTTCTTACCATATTTGTTTTGTGTTATGTTGTGTGGTTTTTTTTGTGTTCTTTCAGTAAAAATTGTGATCTTAAACAGAATTATTTTGCACATAAAATCACTGTGTACCTACATGTACACGGTTACTTTGTGATCTCATGTGTGAAAAATATAAAGTGACACATAAAATGAGTTTCCTATCCGTTTGTTCTAGCCAGATGGTGATTGATAGCGGAATGTTCTGAATATGGGGGGCGTTGCGCTTGATCAACCACGGGAACGCGTATTGTCGACAGGTGGTGAAGAGAGGTCTCCATCAGGTTCCTTGATGCCAGACCTCTGCTGAGTGGAACCGCGAATGCTCTGGTATAACACCCACAGGTGTGCAGGCTGCTCTCAGCCATGAAGTCTCGAGGATGGTTTGACAAGTGTTGTTTACGTAAATTGCTAGGCAGTGTTTTGTTATGAACTGTAATTATTTCGTAGTGAGGTGCGGGGAGGTCGGGTGTAAAGGAAACCGAGCCTGACTTCAATTTGTGGTTATTTTTTAAAGTTACATGATCCCAATAAACTGCTCAAAATTTTATTTTCTTCCGCCTTTAATTAGAATTTTAGTAGTGTGACCTAAAGTGGATTAAAGTACATCAATTATTATATCCATTAATAAACGAGCACCAGCAGAGGCCCATCTTTTCTTTTAATAAAATAGAAAATCAGTGGTAGGTCCCATGCGCGGAGGTTATGGACTACTTTGCGTGTAGGCAGAGGATACTTTGAACCTCTAACACCACCTCACAAATTGTTTGCATTAATATTTAATATTAAGCTTAAAATCTACTTTTCTCATACTGCGCTTTGCAACCTCCACAGGATGAAGAGAAGAAAATCATTTCCCCCCCCCCCCCACCCAGGCCTGTTGTGCCAAAAGACGAAGAGGACTACATTCTTTCAGTCAATTTAGAAGATAGTACTATCATAATTTAATTGAAAACAGGCTGTTTTTATGATCGTTGACTCATCCACTCGTGAGCATCTAGCATCATTAACTCGCTAATCGCTAATCAACTAAAAATTCAAGGACTGAGGGTTCAAGCACGTCGAGAGAAAATAGATCCGTGTGGATCTACGCTCATTTTTGCTCACAAGATGGCCACCACTGGTGACATTAATTGTGTTGGCCGCCCATCAGTCAAATGCCGAATTTCTCAGTTGTTTTGGGCAGCACCACTGATGAAGCTCTTGGATTCTTGTGCACGTGATCAGGCGGATGATCTCGTCCGCTGTCCGAGAACTTGCTGTGGCATTGAAAGAAGTCAAGAACTTTGATCACTTTTCATTTTGACAAATGAGTCATTCCAGTCACTCGCAAACACAGTCTTATCCCTTTCCATTTAAATATGATTTTACCTTTATTTCAGTCCATTGTCCGATTATAGTTTTCAGTTCCGCTGTGTCCAAGTTCTTATGTCGTCACTTGAGTTTGACGAGGTCCACGCGTCACACGTCACACGTCATACGTCATACGTCACTCTCGCCGTTGTAGAGACATGGCGGGTGTTTACAGGTTAAATATTACAGACATGTCCGCATGTACAACGTATATCACCCACACAATTCTCTGAGTATAAGTTCGATCGTGTACACAGCGGAAAAGATCTCACATGCAGCTTCAAGAAAAGTAAGCAGAAGTAGTTTTCAATATTTTGGCAAATTTGTGTCTGTGGTATGGTTACATATAACTGTTTATCCATAACTGTTTTTGCCTCTACTTTTAAGGGAAAATGCGATTGATGTCAACCAAAAAACGAATGCATTCACGTTTTGGACTGTTGCCTTACTTTATTGTTGGCACGGCTGGCATTTTAATAGTCTACTATGCCTGGAATTCATTGTTTGTTACCCCTGAAGTGCTTGGTTACAAAATCAAAGATGATAATAAAGAGAAAGATATAGCTATGAACCCAGACCCCAATTGGTCTGTTCTGGAGGAGATAAAACTTCAGGATAAAAACCAACTCAGTGATGAAAAACAGGATGCACAACAGACAAAGGAAAAGCAGCTAAAGAAGGCCCAGGATAGGAATCCCAGTCCAGGACTCTTTCAAAATCCGGATTCTGCTGATGAAGCCTTTTTCCATCAGCTGCAGCGCTTGGTCCACCTTGATCTCAAAGGTGCCCCTCCCCTTGTGAGCTACCTAGAACAGTTATTTCCTTTGCTCAAGTCTCTTGGTGCTACAGGCCTGCTTATAGAGTATGAAGACATGTTTCCATACAGCGACAGCCTCAGCCTTCTTGCTGCAGGCAATGCTTATTCACAGACAGACCTGCAGCGCATTCAGATGGCTGCTCGTCAAAACGACCTCGAGATTGTGCCTTTGGTACAGACATTTGGACACATGGAGTTTGTGCTCAAGTATGAAAAGTATATGAGTTTAAGAGAACTAAATTTTACACCACAGGTCATCACCCCAGCCAGAGAGGAATCCTACCTGCTACTCCAGCAGATGATTATACAGGTATTTGATAATTACTGCAGCTCTTAATCATAGTGTTTCTACAATTTTATGTGGTACATTTCTCCATAATAATAATTATTCTGTATATACCACATACACCTGCTACTGATGGAAGAGCCCATACTAGCTATAAAGGAAAATATAATAAAACATTCAGACACACACACACCTCTGACCGAAGTGTAGTATACATGTAAAGCGGTACTGATTAAACTCATTATACTTGGACGCTCCACTTTAAACCAACAGACTAATCAACCCAAAGCTCAGAAGCCAACAACACTCACCAGGCATAGTTTGGTGGTTTTAAAAATACTGATGTATTTAAGTTAATACATTTTTATTTGCAAAAGACAAACTTAGCTGAGATGATACTGTCCTAATAGTGTGAAAAAAATATTATTCTACTTTGACAATAGCTTGCTGACAAATTCTGAACTGATATTGTGATAAAAGTGTGCATTGTGTACTCCAAATCTTATTATTTCTAAATGTTTTCATTCTTTTGTGAAGCGCTTTGAGCCAGCCTTTAATGGATTGTATAAAGCGCTATGTAAAATTATTATTATTAAGTTTCTGAGTTCATTACCTTGGCATAAACCTATTACAATAATTTATTTTCCATGCTTAATATTGGCATGATTATTTTTTAAAGTGAACTTTTTGGTAGGCAATAACAGTTAAACTAGAGATTCTAGATGTTAATGCAAATGAGATGATGAAGTTCCTCAAAAGAAGAAATTAGTTGCATTTTTGTTTTCTCTAATTCTTACCATTTGGATCTGTCAAGATTCTACAGGCTCACCCTGAGGCAAAACGCATTCATTTGGGCTGTGATGAAGTGTTTGATCTTGGTAAAGGCCAAAGTCACACCTTGTTGATGACAGAGAATCTTACTCCAGGGGATCTTTTTCTTCGTCATGTGACCAGACTGGCTATGTTTATCCGATCTACTTACCCTCACATTAAGCCCTTGATTTGGGATGATTGGATTCGAAATATCGATGAAAAGACTATAAAGGTAAATAAGTTGAGACGAGTGTGCAAGTACTGCATGTTAAGTTAGCTTATTATTATCTTTTTTTTAAAAAAAGCACAGAGATGTGTTTCTGTGTCAGTTTGCCCCATCCTTTTACCTGTCTTAATTGCAGCACGGTGATTAAACCTTTTGAATCTACCCTATTCCAGTTGCAGCTATTGAAACTGCATTCAGTTAAACTGTAAACTTGTGCATCACAAGCCCATAGTTAAACCTTACTACAATATTCAGTAAACCACCATCCAATGGGTGTTTAGGACCACAGATTATATCCCCTAAAACTCTTTTATTGGGTGTAAACCTACCTTTGTTGCTTTTTCTCAGTATAAAGAACTTCTAGTTTTTTGGGGTTTTTTAAAATTCCAGTTGTCTGAATTAAACAAGGCTGTGGAGCCAGTGGTGTGGTATTACGAGCATAACATCATGGACCGTATACAGCAGCCAGTGTGGAAGAAATATGGCCAGCTCTTTGAAGGTGTGTGGGTGGCGTCAGCCTTCAAAGGTGCCTCAGGTAGTGGCCAGTACATCACTAAGTCCTCTTTTCACATTGACAACAATCTTCAGTGGGTGGCCGTCATCCGTAACCTAGGCATCCAGCAGAAGCTGGTGAACTTCCGAGGAATTGCCCTGACTGGCTGGCAACGCTATGACCACTTTGCCACATTGTGTGAGCTTTTGCCTGTCGGCCTTCCCTCATTGGCCATGTGTCTTTCGGCAACCAAGAATGGAGACTTTAGTAAACAGCAGCAGGTAACAGCCAGTCGGGCATTGGGATGCTCTTCTCCTCTAGATCTGGAATTACCTGCTCTTCATGGAGAAGGTGCACATGTAACTCAAGACTGCAGCTTCCCAGGTAGTGATGTCTTTTATGCAGTGCAGCAACTGTGGGGCATCGTAACTGCTACAGAGCATAACTATCGCTTGCAATCATCTATATCAGGTTGGCTGACAAACTACCAGGTGCAGAGAGGTTTCTCCAGCCCTTATCATCTACGCATCTTGCTTAAAGAACTTGCAAAGGTAAGTAAAAACGTGGTCCAGAGTTGTGATGTTATAAAATTTGTTTAATAAAAGCATAAAACCTACGGACTGTTAACAAATTAGCAGCTGAATGTTTTGGAACAGGTTCACCTTGAGAGACTTTCTTGTTGTTGACAGGTAATTGAGCCTTTTCAGCATGTGTTGAGGGTTCTGGAAGAAAACTTGCTGAAGGTCTATGACAGGAGTACAGTTGACGAGTGGCTGGAGACTAATGTCCAGGACCGCATTGACAAGCTAGAAGACATTTTAGGCAAGGCAGAGGCTCTTTTGAAGAAAACTACATGGCCACGTCGTCCACTGGGGCCTCCACCTATGAAATCAAGGTCTGATGAAGTTGGCCAAAAGCTGCAGTCTAAGGATTTTAATCCAGCAACCCAAGGTGTGGAAGTAGTGCCCATCCAAGGACAGGTGGATAGCATTCAAAATGTGCCCGTCCATTTGAGAGCAAACATTCCAGGAAATGGGAATATCCCTGTTATAAATTCCCAGGTCCAAGGTGTGAATGGCGTCGTCACCCACGGAAGTGAAGGATATTGGCAGGGTGTGAAACTATCTGATGTGCTGCGTCAGAGCTTCACTCCAACTGTACCCAGCAAACTGAGGTACATTCAGAGTGGAAATGCTGAAGATGGAAATATCCAACAACAGTTTATTGCTGACCCCAACCAGAAGAGTGGAAGTGCATTTGCAGATGTTAAACATGGACTAGGACAGAATGATTACATACAGAATTTGCAGCAGCCTCAGCAAGTTGTTGGTAGCCAGTACAAAGGTCAATCTGCAAGCAGTAGATGGAATAATGCTGTACCTCAAAATGGTGACAATCGTTTCCCATTTCAGCAGCAGGTCCAGACTAGACAGGGCAAAGAGGAAATAATACCAAACAGAGTTGATGACATGACCGGCAGGGCAAACAGAGGACGTAGTAAAGAGGATGGAGTCAGAGAACAAAAAGTGAAAGCAAAATGGCAGAGGGGTGAGAAGGATTTGGAAGGCACAAGATCAAAGGCTTTCTCTCTTGATCGTGCTCAGCAGTAGGGAAACCAAGGTATGAGCTAGAAAGATAAGGAGGATTTTAAGAATAGTGGTGTGAACATAGAATTTTTTTAATGATAATACAGTTTGATATTTTAATGAGACTAATAACCAATTTTTACTTAATTGAGAACAGCGGAAATCTCTACGATGTCAAAAATAATAAATAAACCCAGCAGTGTAATATATCACCTACCCATTAGACCTCTCTGAAAGTAGAAGGTTAAAGTATAGAACGAAGGAGCTCTACTATGGACTTTTTCGGGAGTATCTAGTGTGAATGAACAAAAGGTTGGCAAATTCACATTTGGCTACCTAGTCCAGAGTATGGTAATGAAGGATGATGGCATTTCAGTAAATAAGAAACCTATGTGAATCTAATGTCACTGACGCTTTCAGTTACTTATTGATTGTTGTTTGCGCTGAATTCTGCTGTACATTCAATATATAAAAACAAATGGGCTTATTTTAAAATCCTGCGGTACTTTCTGAAAAGTAGCCAAGGAGTTTCTCCTCGTTTAGCTGAGATCATTGATGATAATGCAGATTGGAATAATGAGGTTTATCCTGGAAGAAGTAAAGAATTTGTTATTGTGATAGCATTGTGGACCATGGATACAAATATATCACTATTAGCTGAAAATCTTTGAAGTTTAACAGGAATAGATTGTACACAGCTGTTATTTAAGTAATAATAATTAGTAGACCACATCAGTCCATTATGTGCAATCACTCGCACATCCTTCAGATGAAATGGAGTGTACAAACTGCATCACATGAAATGGAAAGGTGAAGATGGTGGCCACAGCTTCTGCTTGGATAAATGCCTGACACAGAACAGTAAATTCTTAGGTGATAGATTTTCTTCTGTTTTTCAGTCAATGGAAATATTCGTATTAGCGTGATTTTATACCAGCCTTCACCAAATTACAAACATGAACTGATCTCTTTGCTTTTGTGTAATTTTATGAAATAACAAAAATGAACGTGAAATGTGCTATACATTTTGCGGCAACACCTGAAGTGTGAAGTGAAGGCAAACCAGGAAATTTACACTAAAAGTGGACAGATTTGACAAGCAGGACTACTCACTCTTTTCATTGTATCATTGGCATAGGTTGCTGATAACCTTAAAATGAGAAAAGTTGCCCTTGATCTTGTTGCTTGCACTTGAAAAATGTGTATACTTTTTAGTACTACCCTTTTGTTTCGTCGTGGCTTATTTGAAGGTTTAGTTTCTGTGATTTTGCTTGTTTCTTTTCAATCTGGGATTTCAAAAAAAAAGGTGGGGGGGGGGGATGGACTGTAGCAGTAATTCAGAACCAGACAGTTTAGCAGTATATTTTTTTTTACATTTGGGGTTAGGATAACTTATCACACATCCTTATCCTAGGATTGAATAATATTCAGACCAGTTTGTTAAAATGATTTGGCCAAAAAAAAAATTAAGGTAACCACTTGATAGTAAGAGTGTAAGAGTGGTACTTTAGTTCTGTGATGGTCATATTGAGACTATGCATTAAAAACAAGAATCGTTTGATAGTCGTTTTAACGTTACTTTCAGCTTTTTTGGTAAGCCACAGCCCCCTTATTATTGCAGTTCATATGCAATACTATGTATGAAAAAGGAGCAATCCATCCATGCCATGTAATTCAATCTAAGGTTTTTTTGTGGACCTTCTCCAATCTTTGGTTCAAGGCACTTGCAGCTTTGAAAGCCTGGCATAAATTGTCCAAGATCTGTTAACCCAACTCCTCACCTTCATCAAGGCCACCCAGGTGCTCTTGTATTTTATTCCATGTCAAATTCCAAATGTTCTCCTCCATTGACAGTACAAGTATTGCTAGCATAGAGAATTCTATTAAGCAGACCATTTACATTCCATTCTTTTTGTACTTTATCTTTAGTTTGCTTTAGGTATTTGCCAGAAGCTGTTGGTTTTCAATAAATGGTGGACTTTCAGTCTCATTTTGGTAAAAATGTGTGCTTGTTTTGCATCATATATAAGGTAGGTGAGGGGAGATATTCTCGCTCCTTGTCACGTTCTTTCAGCGACTGAGAGAGAGAGGGAGCGCTGCATTTCCTCCTTACTTTTCTTTATGTTAGCCTCAACACGCTCTTGTTTTTCTTGTCTCCTCCTCTTCTGAGTCCTGTTAAATTTAACACAAAGAATTGCAAAATGCTGAAGTAGTTTGTAAACTGCTCATAATATTTTTTGCTCATGGGGAATATTCTTTAAAGAACTTGGATTAATACTTATGCTACAACAAAAGCCCTGGTACACGAATTGGCAATAAGTTCAGTATACTTGAACAAGATAGTGGCACAAGAAATAAACACAAACTGTACTAATAAATTGGAGAGGGGAGGGACAAAGAGATGATGGAACTATCACCAGCTGCTGGATGTAGTCACCATTTTTAATGACCACCCTTGAAAACTTCACTTTATTCTTATGATTACCTGTTAATTATGAAAACTTTGAAGGTGGTCACTGCACAGTAGACATGCAAAGTCTAATTAACACACGTCGGTTTCTGTACAGCAGACCATGAGTAGTGAATACATTCTCTTCATTGTTAAATAACTTTGAGCAGAGGAGATGCACATGCACATGGTTAGTGCGATCGCGCACCCAAACAGACGTACAGACGCTGAGAAAGATGGAGTAGCGGGTGGGAGGGAACGAAAACTGAGAAAAATTAGACGAATTGAGCTTACTTGATATTTTATATCATTTGTGTAAATATTTGTAAAAGCTCTCGACCATATTACTCGTTTAATTTGACGCTGAATTGCGTTGAGCTGTTTATTGGGGATGTGCGCTGAGGGCTCGGAGTCATGTGTGTGAACACCAGTCAGCAATTTGTAATAACAATATTAATATAATATTAGTAAATTTATGCAGCGTTATTGCCATGTAGGCTCAATGCGCTATGCAGGAGTGATACCAATCCGACAAGCATGCAACACACACACTCACACACACACACTCACACTCACACACACTCACACATTTAAATGCACATATGCAGGTCCCCACCACAAACACACATAACTATTTAGAGGAAAAGTGTCGGTAGCTGGGATTTGAAGGCGCCATGAGGCCAGGGACGGCACATGAGGCAACTGCGTACGTCGGTTGTCTGACCAGGAGTCTGATGGACTGGACCACCATGGAGACTTCTGCCCACGTCCAGCGTGCGCACATACACACACAAAAATTGCTGGCAAGATGCCTCACCTCAACACAAAGGCCGTGCACAACAGTTCACACGACATCAGAAGGTTTCAGTCCACGCTGCTGATGCATGTTGAACCAGCATCCAAAGTATCGCGAAGCGATTCAAAATGAGAAATTGTGAAATTTGCAAGTGATGGAAGTAGAGAAAATATATATGTCTGTAGACATCGCTAGTCCACAGCATCATGCGACGAATGACACAAGAAACCGTTACTTCAGATATGAGTTGATCTGGCACTTTGTGAATTGTCGAGCACTAGTAGAAGCTTTCTCAGAAAAGAATAATATCACAAAAGATAGATTACTGGAGTGTTTTTTTTTTAAGAGCACCAAATCAACAATCAACAGTGCTCACAAATGGTAAATGGAGGCCAGTTCACAGACATTGTATTGTAGATAACACAGTCATAAAGAATCTGTGATAACAGCAGATCGAGTTAGAGGTGGAAACAGTCTTGTCTGTAGATAACATCATCTGTACATCACTACCATCAACATGATACATGATGCATTGACAGTGAAGCAGAAGACTGCACCGTGTGACCTCACCCACGAATGGGGCGAAGAAGCCGTTACAAATTAAGAGGCTGTCTTTGGATGGGACAACAGAAGGCCGTAGTTGAAGCAGTAAAGCCGCGGACAAGCAGATCAACTGAACAGAAAGACGAAGAAGCATGTAACAAATAATAGGGACACTCACAGCAGGTCATCGGAGACTACAATACAGAGAACTAGTCCAGGCGAGGAGACATCACTCAGTCTCATTTAATGTTGATGTATTTTGTACACGCAGGTCACTGGTGTGTGTCATAGGCCGGAGACAGTGACTGACATGTCATCACAATCCACTCCGTATAGTTCAGACTACTAAAATTCTTATTAAAGGCAAAAGAAAATAAAATTTTGAGCAGTTTATTGGAATCATGTGATTTTCCCTTTATTTACACTACATGTAGACAAAGTTTGGAATTTTGTTTATTATTTAGATGAGGAGTGTTATTATACCTTACGAACAAATGTACATTCTGTGTGCTATTCACTCCAACCCTGACATTTCTAAATTGTAGCGATTAGCGCCTAATGCTTTGCGGAGGTATTTTGTTTGTTGTTGTTGTTGTTGTTGTTGTTGTTGTTGTTGTTTTTAAAGTTTTCGCGTTCGTTGTGAGCCATTATTGTCTTCTGCTGTTATTAATACAATTGAAACAAAACACAGTGTCGACTACTAACGGCTGATTTCGCCACGTTGCACAAATAATCAACTTTCCTCTTTATGATTTTTTTTAACTGACATCATCATCATCATCTGGCAACTGCTCGGAGGGAATAACGCACGTGCAACGTCGCATCAGGAGACTGTCCACGAGGCTGGAAATTTGGATATCAAGAAGTTTTCTGTAGATTGTGCTGTAAAAATGTATTTATTTTTGTGAAGCGCATTGAGCTTTCCCTTAGAGTAGGGATAAAGCGCTCTACAAGCGACCTAACAGGGAGGGCGACCTGTCGTAGTTTTGTAGTATATTGCGAGATGGATTCCCATTCATTTCCTTGTTATAGTTTTAGTGCGGATGTATTCGTGAAAAAATGAGAAAGAAGGGCCGAAAAAAAATTGAGAAGAAATGTCTAACTTCGCCTCTATGTCGTTGTTTTCAGTTCCGCTGTGTCCAAGTTCTTATGTCGTCACTTGAGTTTGACGATGTCCACACGTCATACGTCACACGTCATGTCATACGTCACTCTCGCCGTTGTAGAGACATGGCGGGTGCTTACAGGTTAAATATTACAGACATGTTCACATGTACAACGTATATCACCCACACAATTCTCTGTGTATAAGTTCGATCGTGTACACAGCGGTAAAGATTTCACATGCAGCTTCAAGAAAAGTAAGCAGAAGTAGTTTTCAATATTTTGGCAAATTTGTGTCTGTGGTATACTTTTCTACTTTTTACCTCTACTTTTATGGGAAAATGCGTTTAATGTCAATCAAAAAAAGAATGCATTCACGTTTTGGGCTGTTGCCTTACCTTATTGTTGGCACGGCTGGCATTTTAATAGTCTACTGTGTTTGGAATTTATTGTTTGCTACCCCTGAAGTGCTTAGTTACAAAGTCAAAGAGGATAAGCAAGAGAAAGATAGAGCTAGGAACCCAGACCCTAAATGGTCTATTCTGCAGAAGCCGAAAAACGCTGCGAAGCAGGAGTTGAAAAAAGAAAGAGCTCTTAACGGGTGGAAGCAGGAGAAAGTTTTTTTGAACCCAGACCCCAAATGGTCTGTTCTGGAGGAGAAAAAACTTCAAGATCGCTTGAATAAAAACCATCTTAATGAAGAACAGGATGTACAGCAGATAGTAAAGGAAAAACAGCAAGAGAAGGCCCAGGATCAGAATTTCAGTCCAGGACTCTTTCAACATCTGGATCCTGCTGATGAAGCCTTTTTCCATCAGCTGGAGCGCTTGGTCCACCTTGATCTCAAAGGTGCCCCTCCCCTTGTGAGCTACCTAGAACAGTTATTTCCTTTGCTCAAGTCTCTTGGTGCTACAGGCCTGCTTATAGAGTATGAAGACATGTTTCCATACAGTGACAGCCTCAGCCTTCTTGCTGCAGGCAATGCTTATTCACAGACAGACCTGCAGCGCATTCAGATGGCTGCTCGCCGAAACGACCTCGAGATTGTGCCTTTGGTACAGACATTTGGACACATGGAGTTTGTGCTTAAGTATGAAAAGTATATGAGTTTAAGAGAACTAAATTTTACACCACAGGTCATCACCCCAACCAGAGAGGAATCCTACCTGCTACTCCAGCAGATGATTATACAGGTATTTGATAATTACTGCAGCAATAGTAATTATTCTGTATCTACCACATACACCTGCTACTGATGGAAGAGCCTATAATACCACAAGACAATAAAACCTCTGACATGTATTATACATGTTAAGCGGTACTGATTAAAAAAAAATTATATTTATTATACTTGAACGCTCCACTTTAAACCAACAGACTAACCAATCCAAAGCTCAGAAGTCAACAACACTCACCAGGCATAGTTTGGTTGTTTTAAAAATACTGATGTATTTAAGTTAATACATTTTTATTTTCAAAAGACAAACTGTGCTGAGATGATACTGTCCTAATACTGTGACAAAATATAATTTTACTTTGAAAATAGCTTGCTGACAAATGCTGAACTGATATTGTGATAAAAGCTACATCATTTTACTTTGAAAACAGCTTTATTTCTTAAAGTGAACTTCTAGGTAGGCAATAACAGTGAAACTAGAGACTCTAGATGTTAATGCAAATACATGATAGATGATGAAGTTACTCAGAAGGTAGAAATGAGTTGCATTTTTGTTTTCTCTAATTCTTCCCATTTGATCTGTCAAGATTCTACAGGCTCACCCTGAGGCAAAACACATTCATTTGGGCTGTGATGAAGTGTTTGATCTTGGTAAAGGCCAAAGTCACACCTTGTTGATCAGGGAGAATCTTACCCCAGAGAATGTTTTTCTTCGTCATGTGACCAGATTGGCTAAGTTTATTCGATCTACTTACCCTCACATTAAGCCCTTGATTTGGGATGATTGGATTCGAAATATCGATGAAAAGACTATAGAGGTAACTAAGATAAGTGACTTGAGTGTGCAAGTGCTGCATGCCTTGTTAGCCTTATTATTTTTTTTAAAAAAAGAGCACAGATGTGTTTGCATTTTGTCAGTTTGCCCCATCCTTTTACCTGTCTTAATTGCAGCACGGTGATTAAACCTTTTGAGCCTATACCCTATTCAGTTCTTCCAACTGCAGCTATTGAAACTGCATTCAGTTAAAATGTAAACCTATGCACCATAAGCCCATAGTTAAACCTTACTATACAGTAAACCACCATCCAATGGGTGTTTAGGACCACAGATTACATCCCCTAAAACTCTGACATTGGGTGTTAACCTACGTTTGTTGCTTTTTTCTAATTCCAGTTGTCTGAATTAAACAAGGTTGTGGAGCCAGTGGTGTGGTGTTACGAGAACAATATCATGGACCATATAAAGCGGCCGGTGTGGGAGAAATATGGCCAGCTCTTCGAAGGTGTGTGGGTGGCGTCAGCCTTCAAAGGTGCCACAGGTAGTAGCGAGTTCATCACTAACGCCTCTTTTCACATTGACAACAACCTTCAATGGGTAGCTGTCATCCGTAACCTAGGCATCCACGAAATGCTGGTGAACTTCCGGGGCATTGCCCTGACTGGTTGGCAACGCTATGACCACTTTGCCACATTGTGTGAGCTTTTGCCTGTCGGCCTTCCCTCATTGGCCATGTGTCTTTCGGCAACCAAGAATGGAGACTTTAGTAAACAGCAGCAGGTAACAGCCAGTAGTGCCTTGGGATGCTCTCTTCCTCTGGAGTTGCCTGCTCTGAGTGGAAAAGATGAATATATAATCGGAGACTGCAGATTCCCAGGTAGTGATGTCTTTTATGCAGTGCGCCAACTCTGGAGCAAGGTGACTACCACAGAGCATGATGATCGCTTAAAATCACCTATATCAGGTTGGCTGACAAACTACCAGGTGCGCAGAGGCTTCTCCAGCTCATGGCATATGAGCAGCTTGTATAGAGAACTTGCAGTGGTAAGTAAAAACATTGTCCAGAGTTGTGATGTTATAAAATTTGTTTAATAAAAGCATCAAAACCCCACTGTCAACAAATTGTGTAAACTTAGCACCTTCTTTATAACAGATTCATCTTTAAAGACTTTCTTGCTGTTGACAGGTAATTAGTCATTTTCAGTCTCTGTTGAATGAGCTGAAAGGCTATTTGCTGAAGGTCTATGACAGGAATACAGTTGATGAGTGGCTGGAGACTAATGTCCATAGCCGCATTGCCAAGCTAGAAGACATTTTAGGCAAGGCAGAGGCTCTTATGAAGAAAACTACATGGCCACGTCGTCCACTGGGGCCTCCACCTATGAAATCACGGTCTGATGAAGTTGGCCAAAAGCTGCAGTCTAGCGATTTCAGTCCAGCAACCCAAGGTGTGGAAGTGGTGCCCATCCAAGGACAGGTGGATAGTATTCAAAATCTGCCCATCCATTTGAGAGCAAACATTCCAGGAAATGGGAATATCCCTGTTATAAATTCCCAGGTCCAAGGTGTGAATGGCGCCGTCACCCACGGAAGTGAAGGATATTGGCAGGGTGGGAAACTATCTGATGTGCTGCGTCAGAGCTTCACGCCAACTGTACCCAGCAAACTGAGGTACATTCAGAGTGGAAATGCATATGCAGATGTTAAACATGGGCTAGGACAGAATGACTACATACAGAATTTCCAGCAGCCTCAGCAAGTTGTTGGTAGCCAGTATGAAGGTCAATCTGCAAGCAGAAGATGGAATAATGCTGTACCTCAAAATGGTGACAATCGTTTCCCATTTCAGCAGCAGGTCCGGACCAGACAGGGCAAATGACTGGCAGGGCAAACAGAGGACATAGTAAAGTACGGGATTGAAAATGCAATTGTGGCTGAGGAACATGGGACTTGGTGGATTTTACAAGAGCCCAGTGTTATTTTTTATATTAATGATTCCCAGACCTTGTCTAGAATTATTCAGACATCCTTTCCCAAACCTGTTTTAGCTGTAACATGATTCAGTCCAGAGATTTGAAGTTCTCTCTCACACACATAACGTTTGAAGCGAAATAGTTTACTGTAGCAGTATTTGAGATTTGGCATTGTTTTCATGCAATCATTCCCTCGCTGTTAACTGATAACACAGATGAGTCCCTACGTGTCAGGAAAAACTTAGCATATTTGAAAAAAAAAGATTTCCAGTCCTTCAAAAAGTCAGCATTTAAAGTAATTAACGATCAGGAAATTCGCTAAAAGTATTATTTCTGTAATTGTTTCTTTTAAAAAGTGCTTTAAGTATAAATTTAAATGGCTACATTTTGGTGAGGGGCCCAAAATATGCGAGAGTTACACAGGTACTGCAGAACTTGAAATTATTGGTCTACTTTCTTCAAACTAGTATTGAAATGACAGTCTAGATTAGAATGATAGCAGCTGAATAGCTTAAATCGATCAGTTGTTCACCAACCAGCTGTAAGTTTGTAGGAGTAGGTAATGAGAATGAACAAAAGGTGTAATAATTTGGGAAGCATATGGATTAAAAGGAATTCTTTCTATTTGGTGTGGAACTTGTCATAAACATTGACAAGTGACAGCCACACATTTAAAAAAATGATAAAATTGAAATATTTGGTAAGTGAATGTGCTGTTCAACCTCAAGCATGTTTTGGTGCAAAAACATTTCTATTGATGACAAAGGGTCGTTATATTTTTTGTTTGCTGAATTGTGCATTAAGCAATGCACATGAAAAAGGACTTTTTCCTGCAAAGTGGGACAGATAAAAAAATCGTGCAGGTCGTGAAGTGATTCATAGACAAAGTACACAAAACAGATTATAACATCAAGAAAGAACAAATGCTTATTTTTAAAAAGGATATTTAGAAATTTCTTCCTATATTTGTTTTGTGGGTTTTTTTTTTTTTTTTAGTTAACTGAATTTTTCAAATAAAAGCATTGTGTGCCTACATGACTACTTTGAGAGCTTTTGTATGAAAAAAAAAAGGCTTAAGAAAATATATATGTAAAGCATCCACAAAAGTAATAAAGACAATAAAATGCATACTGTGGGTCAGCTTAAACCTTTTAACTAGAAACATGCATTACAGCAAGAAAAGACTGAGTTCTTTTGGCTGGTACTTTATTTTCCTTGAAATACCATTTGAAGCACCATTTTGTCCTTGACATACTGCCGCGACACAAAATCAAATCCTACTCAATAAAACATTTATGCTAACAATTACCCTTAGAGAATCAGGTTTTGAATTAATCCAACTAGCATTAAGCACTCAAAAATTGTTTATAAAATGATGCTGATTTCACACTAAGCCATACTTGTTTTTTAAAAGATGCAGTGGCAAAGGTTTTAAACAAGAAACTTCGAGGTACCCAAGAAAATGTCATACAAATTTTACTTAAAACGTCAAGCATATAGAACAATGGTCCTTTATTTCGTGCTCCGGCGAGAAGGCTCTGAGGCTGTTGGTGGTGGGGGTGGCCCCTTGCGGTCAAGGTCGTTGATGTACTGCATTAGAATGCTGCGACGTTCATCTTGGACACAATCCAGCGTCAGGTAACGCTTGTCATTCTGTAACACAAATATCTATAATAAGCATAGCCGCCCAGGCTTTCCTTCATGCACACTGCATATGAAAACATGCCGAATGAACAATACTCCCCGTGCACATGTATGCCCATAAATTAAAGTGCACATAGTACAGTTTAGCATGTTCTCTTTTCAACATTTTATTTTTTATCATGGCGTCTCCAGCTGCAACTATTATAGCATATCCTTTAGCTATACCAAACCATCTTCATGATGATCTCTTACAGCACATCCTTTAGCTATATCAACAGCATGTTCCTTATATCCGTTTATCAACAAAACGACACCAAGTATCAACTCTTTCTATCAACATAAACATGAATCTGAAATCAGACCCTCTGTTGTTAACATGAGTGCATACTCAAAAATGATGTCATGGGTAAGAGACAAGCATGCTCACCTGCAGTATCTTTTCAATATCTGCCAAGTGGTTTTCATTCTCCTCAATAGCCTTCTTGGTCCTGAAAGAGTGTAAAATCGAAACTGTTCAGAAACACAGTGAAAGACCCTACTCTCATGAAACCTTTAAACACTACGAATAAAAACAACACCAGCACAGTTCAAGGTTCTTGTATGTCCTTGGTTAGAAGATGCTGCATGCCCTGGAACTTTACAATTACATAAAGGAGAAAAAAAACCCTCCTCCCTCCATCCCTCACAGACATATAAAATATCTGAAGTCCTGTGCCATTATTAAAAGAAATCTTAGTTTGGTACATTTAAGTAGGTGATGTATCTAGAACATTTATAGGCAGAAATGAGGTCAGGGTCACCTACAATATTAACAGCAAATTATCAAATATTACACGAAGGATTAAAAAAGAAAAAAAAGCACTATCTATTGCTTCCTACATCAAATTTTTTTTTTAAAAATGTTTTCATACTTGTGTGTGATCGTCTTTGTTTCTTTCAGAAGCTCCCGGAACTCTGTTTTTGCATTGACAAACTTTTCGTGCATGTACTCATTGAATTCTTTTTCACGTTTCTGAAAAAAAAGAGGATATTTTCTATATTATAAAAAATAACCAGGTAGTTGAGTTGATGAAAAGGTCTAACACATACAAGTGGATATGAGCACAAGAAATATTTAAACAAGATTACTACACATTACTACACTTTGTTAAGAGAAAAAGAAATACTTTTCACATCGTATATATTATACCAACCCTGTCACTGGAAGAGAATTTGCTGTAGCGTGGATCATCCTTTATCAGTTTCTTAACCTCTTTCCATGAAGATGTCAAAGAAATCTGATAAAAGGCAAGAAACAGACCTATTAGCATTTTAACAGCTACCACTTAAGTTTTTATATATATCCACAACACACATGGGCAGGATCACTGGTGTTACTGTATATGACGAATGCTGACATCATATATGATTTTCTTATGCACAGGACATTATAATAATAAATGAGAATTTAAATAAAAAGTCATTAATGCATAAATTTGTTTAAGGATCCTGTTATTATTAAGCCGGCGCAGAAAACATCTTTATCTTTTATGAAAAAAGTTGTAGTGAGTAAATATTTTAGTTTAAAGGAACAAAAGGTTGTCATGCCAGAAGAGGTGTACCTACCAAGAAATTTCACATGTAATCAAAAGCTGCACATTTCTTCAAGATAACCAAGGAGCATTTGTAACATAGCAATTATAACAGGTGAAAAATAGTTTGTTGTGGGTTAAGGCTCACGTGAACTAGAAGGTAAATCTGAAGAAAGAGGAAACAGACATTTAAACATAGTACCAAAACATAGGAGGAGGAGGAGGAGAATGCTTTGCCTTACTGCAGTTTCTTCAAGCAGTTTGTGAAACATGTCTTTGTTGCGACGTGTCAAATTCTCAATGTGGGCCTCAAACAGCTTTTCCTTTTCCTCCTTGTCCAGCTGCTCTGTCAAATCCCAGCGGTGATCCTTGCGCAGCTGTTTTCGTGTTTCACGCCATGAACTCTCTGGATTCCGCACCTTAAAAAAAAAAAATTATCTTTTAGTTGACACCCAACACTCCCAATTTTTGAAAAAGAATCAGCAACATCTGTTCTTTCTTCTGACAAAAACAAACTGAATCCTCAAAACCTTCAAAAACACAAGTCTTATCAACACAATTTTGAACAGGAATACAATCAAACATTCTGCAATAAAACCCTTAGGACCAAACATAACTGGTCCTTTTTGTACTGGAAAGAAAACTAAATATAAGTGAATATTGTACCAAATCTGCAAGCAAGGCGTTGAAATGCTGGACAGCTTCATCTTTCTTATGTTGCTCTCGCTCCTTGTCACGTTCTTTCAGCGACTGAGAGAGAGAGCGCTGCACTTCCTCCTCACGTTTCTTTATGCTAGCCTCAATACGTTCTTGCTTTTCTCGCTCCTTGCGTTCTTCGTCTTCGGAGTCCTGCTGTTAAATTTAAAAAAAAAAAAGTTTGCCCAGTGCTGAAGTAGTTTGTGAACTGCTTATAATACTTTTGTCATAAGGACAAGACTCCCATGAACATGCTTTATAGAACTCCATGTTTCTTAATTTATGTAATAACAAAAACCCTTGTATAGGACATTTTCCAGACTGGCAGTGAGCTCAGTGTAAGACAAGGGCAAGAAACAAATGTAACAGTACAGTTACAAACTATAAAAAATAAGTTGAAAGGGGAGTGAGCAAGAGATGACTGGAAAGATCACCAGCTGTTGGAGGTACTCGCTTCATTCTTATGACCAACATTTTATCCATCCCCAACACTACACATACATCTGCAAATGGCTGATTGGTAGATTTTATACCTGCATCCTAAAACAATGCCACTGAAAAAAACGGATCGTGTTAACTAGCCTACCTCATCCAGGGTCTTGATGTAATCCTTGAACCAGTCCTCGCGACGAGAACTGCTGTCCACAGCCTCGTAACGAGGATCAGAGTTGATCTTCTTCTTAATGTCACTCCATCGAGAATGACGGTCAATCCCAGATGTTTCCTTCAACAGCTTCATGAAATCCGTCTTGAGCTACAAATGGCACAAAACAAAGAAGACCACGAATGAAACCAAGCTATTAGAAGCCTAAATATCTACATGTATGACCCTGCAACAGAAAGAAAATTACACCAAATCTGACAAGCATGGCCACTCACTAATGAATGACTTCAAGACAATGGCTGAAAGAAGATAACAGATGATAAAATGCAAGGCAGCAATCAGTTTATGAGCTTCACACACCAATCTAATAAAAATCTGACCTCTTCTAACAAAATGTTACCAAAGTAAAAAAAGAAAAGAAAACAAAAAACCCCACTGAAGCAATGACTCCCCTCCCCACTCAAAGGTCTAGTTTACTTTCTTCATTGTAAGTCATAAACTTATGGGTAAAGAAAAAATACGTGAATCTGAATTCTAAAAGCAAATGTGATAGTTGTGGTTGACATTAGTCTCTTTTAACTAGCACTTTACTTAACCTACTAATATCTCTGGAACATCAGAACCCTCTATGAAAGTGGCAAGTCGAAAAACAAAAAAAAGTGGCCCTATACTCCTCGAGGAGTATTAAGGACTAAACTAAAATATCTAAGGATTACCAACTTATTAACAGTGCTCGAAATTTTTCTCAATGATATTACTGACATTGTACCAGATATTTAGTTTGTAAAACAAGCAAAAAATATGAAAAATAATTTGTATAATTTAATTATTTTAGCTTTAGTATAATAGAATTTATGGTGTATATTTTTAACTGCAATCACTGCATTCACATTTCACTATGTTCTTCTTTCAACCATTGTTGTTGCAAAACTTAGCAAGGACCATTCCCTTTTAAAGTTATGCAAAGGGGAAGTTCAAGACATTAAAATGGCATATACAGTCATTTCCACTAATCTGGTAAACAATCAGACATTTTGATAAACTAAGGCTATAAATCCATCATATAAATTGTTCATAAGCTTTTCCACAATTTTTTCACTTAAAAGAGTTTTTAAAATTTGAATTTCAATTGTGTACCTAAAAGCTATAATGAAGCACACACTACAAGTAGTTGTCATGGAACTTTAGACATGAAACCTGCCCATAACAAATTAAACAACTCCATTAAAACTAGAGATTACAAACCTCCAATCTGATTATACTGTCAATTAATCATGAAAATATAGGATGAAATTCTTTTCACTTTTACTTTGATGGAATATGCTTAGATCATTATCCAACCAATGCAATTATTATGCAAGAAAAAAGTAGGTGTAATGTCTTTTAAGTTTTGGAGATCACTCACAGTGTGCGTTGTGGGCAGGTCTCACTGACAAACTTTGTAGCAGAGACAATTGGCTTTTTCAGTTTGTTTAGTTATTCATGTGTATGCATTCATATGTGGATAACTAAAAAATTATGTTCAAATGTGTGTGTTATGTGAAAAAGTGGCGATGCCAAGAAGACTAACCAACAGGACTCAATACTGGCCATTAAATGATGGGCCACAGAAAAAAGTTTGCATTGCTGTTTTGTGAAAAATTGTGTGCATGCAGGCATAAATCTTGAGTGTTTATGTGCAAACATGTATGTGTGTTCACCTGTGAATATACAAGCTTCTCTTTCTTAAATTTCTTAAAAGAGTATTTCCAAACTGTTCACAGAAAGAAGAGTACCAGCACAATTCTGACAAGAGCAAGATTGATAGCCTCTTCACTACCCATTAGTTTCCGTTATTCTTTAATTTCTGAATCCATGTTCAGGCACCAGAGACACATTCTTATGCAAATCCTTCTTTCTGAGAACAGGGATACTAACCATGTACATTAATCTGAGCAATATGTATCCATGTACATTTATAGAATCTACTGTAAAGAACCTATATGTATTCTGAGTCAAAAGCAAGTGTAACTTGTCATTTCATTGAACCTCAAATAAAATTTACAGATAGATCCAGCCAAGAATCAATGATCATGAAGGAAAGTAAAGAAGTAGATAAAGCAGAATGAAAAAAAGGAAGAACAAGAAAAATAAACATTACCATTTCAGCATATCATGGAAGCATACATATGAGCTTATCAAATAAATGTATAGGTGACAGCTTAACAGTTTTGCTAAAAATGTGTGCATAGAAAGCTGAGATGAATGGCTTGTGTCTTGAAAAAATTATATCAATACTGATGGACTAAATACCAAGTCCATCCATCAATCTCAATTTAGAAGTATCTATTGCCAAATAAAACAAGAAGTAAGTTACGGGTATGAAAAGTGAAGAGTATTTGACCTTGCATATTGCTGGATATTAACATTTAACTAATATTTGTCATTTGTACATAGGGATGTGTAGGTAATGAGTAGCAACAGCAGAATGAATGAAAGTGTGACAGGCAAAATACATTCTGGCTGAACCTACCTGCAAAGGGAATTATTTATCATTGGAAAAAAGCGCCATATAAGAGCAGCTGAATTAAAAATATTGACGTTTTGGAACATTTACCAGGTATAAACTATCTCTACTATTATCCACAAGGAGCTGGTTTTGGCTAAATAATTCTAACAACTTTCCTCTCTTCCACTTGCTCTAAATAATCCATGAAATAAATCCTCACAATACTTTCTTTTACCTTTTTACTCCTTAACTATACTTGCCCCAACACTTCTTTTGAATATGGTTGTAAGAGCACTTCAAGCATTTCTGTCAATTATATTCCCACCCACCACCCCAAGAACACAGTGTACATCCACAATGTTCCAATCAAAATTGCTTTCTTTCTCAGCTTTAACCCCTAAGCCCTTATCCCTTTACTCTCTCCATATTCCACCACAAGCCTGCAAGAACAGTCCAAAAAAAAAAAAAAAGCACTTGCTTTTGCTTCAGCACAAAATTAACAAGTAATGTTTAATATTAACAATTAAAAAAAGCAAATCTCAGTTTTCCTCATTAGCCATATTCCTAAATAACTTTATTGTCATTCCACCAAATGACTTAATAAGAAAACCTCTGTAACAGAGCTTCACAAGATGCAAATACTGTAGACTAATGAAAGCAGTCATATACCAGGCTCTTCATCATTTTGTCTTTTGTGCCGCGCAGTGTGAAGTAACGAGGGAAGAGATTCCCATTATGGGAGGGAACTCAATGACACCCTGACAGCACAATGCCAACGCAACCTGGTCGCCTACTCGATCTCGCCTCGTTCTTTGTTGGACAAGGGACATAAATCATTAGCACAAAATAACAACCAATGACTTTAAAGTAAATTTGATTGATTCATATATTTTCATTTTCTAGATGTGCTTGATTTTTTAAAAAAAGAACGATTTTTTTAAAAAAAAGAACAAAATGTTTCTTTTTAGTTTCATTTAATTTCTTTGAAAATGATCCTTTTAATATTTCACCTTGTGAGATGTACATTACAATTTACTCTTTTAGTTCTGGAAGTTATTAAAGAATAAATCTGTAAGAAATAAAATCTGACTAAAACACCCAATAATGTTCTGAAAGAGATACCTATGTCATAACTGAGTTAAAGTAAGAGAATCTTATGTATGACAGACTGGAAAAAAAAGGACAACCAAGCTGAAAACAATATAAATATTACAGATGTATACAATTAAATAAAACATTCAGTGAGCAATAAACATTAATATATAGACCCAAAATATTTGTATGGTGAAACCAAATGTATATTTCAAAGCAACTTACAGGACAAACTACATATTGAAAAAAATGATTAATAAAGATCTGTTTCTTAAAATAATTAAAATACAAATGAGTACAACCTTGCAATCATCACATTCTATGTTTGTAACATTCTTGAAGTCACATTCAAGTAATAGCACCACATAACATTAGCAAGATAAACTATCCCACAGTTTTGAACTTCTCAATATAGCTGCAGCACTGAAAGAGATGCATAGAAAACATGTCACAGTAATATATAGAAACACATCACAGTAATATATAGATTCTTTAGTTTCCTTAAATTATTGTTAATGTCCTCAAAGAAAGCAATACCAGCATTAAAATTCCGTACCAAAGAAAAAAAATGGACAAAACATGACAAACAAAGAAATGGTTGACTCTATAACAGTGGCTTTACAACTAAGAAGCCCTAACATTTCTTTTATGATGAAAGTTCACTTACTTTAAGATTAAGCTAAATAATAATAACATGTCTGACCATTAAGGCAATTAAAAAATCGTGTCATTTTAAAACATGCACATTTTTCAATAGCTTCTCACATTAGCAAACATGTCACTTATACAAGAAGGAAACTCTTTTGTATGACAGTTTACAACTCCTAGTTTGCTTATAAAAAACACCTGCATTTGCAAGGCCATAATTCTGAATATATACTCACCATCATCATATTGCTAAGAGGTGGTGGTGGTAGGGGGAAAAACCACATGAAATATCTACCTTTTACTTAGACTTCTCTTAAGCAAATGAACTTTCATCTTAAGCATTTTTTAAAGCAATTTTTGCCAAAAGCTCTTGCCAAGATCAAAGGTCCTGCTTAAATACAAGTTGCTGTATTTTGACACAATCCAAATTTCATAAATGATCAAACACCATGTGAACTTCACTTTTTCACATCCCCCCCCCAGCCCCCTCCCCCCAAAGCACCTACCAAAAACAGAAATAACTCACGATGCCCATAAAGTCAATTGATGTGTCTGCCCTGAAGTGAAGTCTTGCAAAACTGATAGCCACAAAAATAAAAAAGACCAGACCCATTCAACAAAGCCTCTAAACCCACCAGACACACCTACATCTTAATTGGCATAGACTTTTACTTAGAAATACCTTCCATGTCTACTTTATTCTGTCCTTTGTAATATATAAAAAAGAAAATCCAAAGGCCTTTACCTTTCCCATCAATCAGTTACCAGTTTCTGCTGCTACAAACTAATCACCATAATACAGACACTCCCCAGTGTCAAAAACATCTATGTAATATTTAGGTGTATGTTTAATGTTACTCACCCTTCAAGAAAAAAGATAATAAAGAACCCTTGATCCTGATTCACACTAAAATTGAACATATTATAGTCAACCATTTCTGTACTGTTTCAAATGTAGAGCTCAAGCCACCTTTATATTAATACCTACCTTTTCTCTTTGACTTGACTTCTCTTCCTTCTCACGGCGACGCATGTCCGAAACAAACTCGTTGAAGACAGACTCGCGATCTCTCATTTTGTCAATGCCTTTGAACCTCTCATCTTTACCATACTTTGAAGCAAAGTCACTGAAGGAGGACCTAAAACAGAAAGAGCAGCCTGAGAGGTGCATGGATTATCAAACATTTCAAACAGCAACCTGAATAGCAACGTTCCATGCTGTATTATTTTTCTGCTAAAGCATTTTTTCAGCTCTTACCCTAGAGTCAGTGGTTGGGGGGATGATAAGTTGAACTTGTTATTTTTCAGACTGGTGAATGAGGTACTTATTTATCCCCACTTTCCTTCTAAAAAAAATCTCCTCAAATGGTTTAACAGACAGCCAAGCAGCTATCAGTCCCGAAAATATGTACTTTTACTGTTTTATTTTTTTAAATATTTTTTGGAGGGGTAGGTGGGGTTAAACTAAAGGTTTTGAGGAGTGGGTGAAGCACAAAATTCTAAATTTTATGTTTATGATCATGTAGTGAACTGAAATAAAGAACTTACTTTCCATGCAGTTTGGCATCCTCCAACAACTGACGGAATGCTTCCTTCCTCTCTTTCATTTTACGGTGCTTTTCACGGCGCTCCTCCTCTGCCCGCTCCTTCACATACTGGTCAAACACCTGCTTACGTTCCTTCGACGTCAACAGAAGGTAGCGAGGGTCGAACACAATCTTGTGAAGCTCTTTCTCCCACGTGGAGAAGGCCGATACCTATTAAAGTTTTCAACTATTTTGTGACATAGGGGTTGTGTTGTCTGGGTTTTCCCAATCCCATAATCAATAAGTTTATAATAAAATCACTGCTATCAGCTCATTTCCATTCACAGAGGTTTAAAAGATTTCTTTAAAATTTTCTTTTTAGTCTTTTGATTAATGTGTGTACATTAATCCCAATAAGATAAAGTTGGCTAGGTCCCTTAAAAGATTGCAGCCACATGTATAAGCATCTATTGATCCACTTATCAGTCTGTCATGTTTACTTCTGCAGCTAGTAATATTTCACGTGACATAAAAACCAAAAAAGTGACATCAAATGCAAAAAATAACCACCTGAAACATGAATATCAGAAAGTCAATAATCCATACCACAGACCCCAAGAGATCGTACCCACTGATAAAGCCATGGTATCTTTTGAAACAGAGTCAAGTTACATAACTCCAACCAAATAACCTTTTGTCTACTGGAAGCCAGAATATTGGGACAATAAAGACCTTTCTAAACAGGCTATTGGCAACCATCCTGATATGAATTGCCTATCCCCCCCATGTGAAAAGGTTAACCTTAAGTTTGTCTAGAACTAGAAAATAAATAGCAGTTAAAAGCAAAACATTTTCAAAAGAAAAACAAAAAACAACAACAACAACAAAAAATCAACAAAGCTTCACCTCTTTCTCTGCCAGCATATCGCGGAACTGTTTCATCCTGATTTCAAGGGGGACCACTGCCCGCTGTCTGGCTGCCTGCACCTCCGCTTCTATGGCTGCCTCTTTGCCCATGTCGATCTGTTTTGGTGCATCCTTCTTCTCCTCCTTTGGCTCCTCTTTCTCCACCCTGCCATAAATAAATAAAAAGTTAGAAAAATATACATTGCAAATCACACTGACAGGAGTATTTAGTATGACGTGATTATGCACAAGGTTACAAAGAAAAAAAAAAAGTAAGAAACCTATACCTGATGTCTACATGGAAAAAACAAACAAAACCAAAAAACCGCTCATACGTTACACTTCAGCAAACAGCTTTTTCAAGAGAAATCCAGAATTTAAAGACCGCACAAATGTACTTGTCTACACGTCTAACAATTCTCATGCAAACACTATAATTTTTCTTGCACAGCCAGTTCCCAGTACTTGCACTTCATCCCAATGCCAAATATGCCTAGGACTCTTTCTACACATTTAAAAGAAAGTTTGGTGTATACTGACTTCTTGCGCTTTGCCTGTGGTTCCTCATCCTCCTCTTCTTTCTTCTTCTCCTCTTCTAAAAATGGGAGGAAAAAAGTAAATAAACTGTCTCCATCTTTGGCAAAATTAGCTCACATTATTTTGTGTACAGCTTTATGCAGCAACGACAAAATTATGCTGCAGGGGGTAGTTAGAGGGGGTTCCCAGTCACTTAATCCCCAGACACTTCATCCCCGACACTTCATCCCCGACACTTCATCCCCGAGACATTTAATCCCTAAGCACTTCATCCCCAGACACTTCATCCCTAAACTAAATTCTTAACTATAAAAATTATGAAGTCAGCGAAAAATTTATTGAAATTTATTAATTGAATTTCAAATAATTCAAATTCAAATCATGCTATTAACTTCAACGTCATTTGAACATCTACAACATTAGTTAAAATTCATATAAGCAAGTAAATGTAATGTTCTTCAACAATATGATATGAAAATTGTTCTTGAGTGTTCGGGAGGTAATTGCTGTTAATCAATATGAAAGGTAAGCTAATGATCGGAGGTACAGAAGACGATCCATTGACTCATATTTCTCTACAATGTTGCTAATTCTCCTGGCTAACTCAGCGTATTTCTTCTTTGGACGTTTCTCTGTGCCGGCGCATGATTGTAGAACAGACGCCTTGTGTAGCTGACAATCCTTACGTAGACCATCAAGGAATGTCCACATCGTTGGGTGATGACAGGAGAAGAGAGATTGAAGGGCGTGATGCCAACCCTCCACAGAGTTGTTTGTTCGTGTTATACAGGCATTAAAAATGCTTTATAGAAGAATAAGTGATTAGAAATCACACATTGCTCTGTACAGGAATAAGTGTGTGGGGATGACGTATTCTAATTCAATGCTTTGACAGAAGCAATACATAATGCTTTATAAAGGATTAAGTGTCTGGGAATGAAGTGTCGGGGAGGAGGTGTCGGAGAGGAAGTGTCAGGGAGGAGGTGTCGGGGAGGAAGTGTCGTGGGCTCACACTCCTGTCCGCCATGTTGACGGGTAGTGCGGGTTAGTCACCTGTCACACAAGTGTCGGGGATTAAAAGTCTCGGGGATTAAATGTCTCGGGGATGAAGTGTCGGGGATGAAGTGTCGGGGATGAAGTGTCTGGGATGAAGTGTCTGGGGATTAAATGTCTCGGGGATGAAGTGTCGGGGATGAAGTGTCGGGGATGAAGTGTCTGGGGATTAAGTGACCGGACACCGTTAGAGGGTACTATCTTATAGTGGTAACAGTTATGAATTATGTCAGACTAAGGGGCATATCTGATATGATTTCTTGGGGCTTAGACACTTAGACATAGGACTTTTACTCATTTGAAAGGAAACAGGCTTCTCTCGTAATAAATTTTATGTTTATAACAATAAGAATGTAAAATGTTGAATTCCAGCGTAAGGACTAGCTCAAAGAGCTTTAAGTTACCAGGTTATGCCTAAGTAAAATAACAAATACTCCACAACTCTCTCTCTCATGCACACCTTATTCTTAATTAGATTGTAGTGGGAAGTGTTAATGTAAAAAACATCTCCAGAACAAAGGGGTCTTTAACTCATTCCCCATGAATGAAAAGCAAAGTGATTCATCGCTTAAGACCAGAATGGTGGAACGAAGTACAATGTGTTCCAATATTTACACCTATTAACCTAAAGTAAAGACAACTATCATCAATACAACATTTTAAAGAGCATTTTTAAACATTTAAACACAGTTTTTGTTTTCTTCTACTAAATTCAAATGAAAGATGGTAACTGTATGGTATAGACTATAGAGAGCTCTTGTCATAAAAGTATAAGGCAGAAATTTAAAAAAATTATTTACACAACATATACAAACATTTAAGTGCAAAACAATGAAATATTTTTTAAGAATATACATGAGACTTCAAATGTTGCTATTTTCTTGTAATTTTTGGCTGTTAAACTGAGTCACCAGAAACCATCCCAAACATAGCAGTTGAAGAACTGACTTTTTGCCTACTTTTAAACGTAATGGAATATCTGATTGGTTGAAGTAATTTATAGTAGAACAATTCCTGAAGGTACCAACAATTTCTTTCCTTATTTATTAATTTTTGCACAGCACGATGTATTTTGTAACACTACACTGTTCACATTACAGTATGTGAAACGGGCACTGGTTATGAAGAAGTTTGCTTCTGAAAATGTGAAAAGCTAGGAAAGAGTCAAACCCTACTGAAACATGAACATGCCTTCACTGTTTAATATAAATGATTACTCTCAATAATCTTTAAATGCTCTAAAACTACAATTACTTGTCAGAATATTTTTAAGGGGAAGAAAAGGCAGACCAACAAATAGGAAAAGAGCCACTAATTAATTTGATAAAAAAAATCTGAAATAAGGAAAATTGTTTCTGATTTACTTTAAAACTTGATTTTATGTGCAGAACAAATAGGTTGAGCAACTGATAATAAAAAGAACGGATACTAGAAATGCCTTACCTTTGACTGGGTCCTTGTTGCCCTGAAGAAGCTTGTCCACATCAGACCGTCCCTGTAATTCCTCCGGTTTCTCCCACAAAGATACGCGCTGGCTTGGGTTGTAGAAGAAAACTCGGCCATCCCCAGTCCACACAACACACCTGGACAGCCAATGAATGCAATCTTCTATCTTATTATGTACTGTGGAAATCCCCATCTACTTAACAAAATAAAATCTTGAATTATTAGCACACGTGACACTCCTTTTGCTGCTAATCCTGTCAATATTATGCTGCTAGTTCACTTTGATGCAAAAGACAAGCTACAGTATTTTAAGACTTGCACCACCACCCCTTTTAAGAAACAACCCACCAAGGCGTGCCAGGAACAGGTGTGCTGGAGACAGGACGTGATTTGTCCACTATTTTCTGCTGCTCTACCTTTTCCTCCTGAACTGGCTGCTGTAACAATCATAAATACTATCTCAATATACTACACAAATGCATGTTCAACAATAACTATTAGCATTCACATTGATAACACTACCCTCACACAATACCAGCTTTTTATTTTTCATGTGCATGCAAACCCATGAACAAGCATGATGATATGATTATGTATAATTTTGTGCTGTTGATATACAATTGTTTAGGACAATATGACATGATCGCACTGGATAAATTTTGGCAACGACGGTGTAACAGATACACCGGGAAAAAAAACCCACATTTTTTACCATCTTTAAAGGCCAACATATTTTCTATATGATAGGGTTAAGTTCACAAAATATGAGTACATAATTATGCTTAATTTTCAAGATAAGCCTTCAAACATTGCCTTTCTCACCTGCCCCTAAGAAAGTAGAAGAAAATTACTCTAAGCTGGAGAGGTCTGTTGCACACAAGTAGCATTTGTAACAGCGAGTGTGGCTCAGTTTAGTAAATCTTTGCATGTCTTCAGGTCAAATGAAAAAAACATCACTCAGGTTGTTGCATTTAAGAAGTGATTTTTGCCCAGAAAATAAAATGGCTGATTTTGGAATACAGCCCTACAGATTTGAACTTTATTTCGAAGCTCTGACTGTTAAAAGACTTAAAAGGTACAAACTGAATTCACTTGACAGACTGGTAAGTAAATCTTCTCCAGATCAAAAATTTAATGGGCAACAATCATGGACATTGAGGTCTACATTGTATTATTATTGATTCTGTTACTAAGTGGGTGCATTTGAATTAATTTTTCCATGTGTATTTTTGTTATTAAAATACAAACAATTCAAATGTGCGTTTGTCGAAAATAAACCCCTGCAATTCTTTGTCATTTGATACATAGTTAATTTCCAGCACTGCATTTTCATTTCATAGTTACAGCAAGTCTGCTGATAATGACTTTTTTACCATTAAAAATATAATTACCAAAAGTCCAAGATTTTTCTGCACTGTGTAAGTGACTGAATAACAATAGATTTTGAAATGTTTTGAGCAAATTCTTGTGTGTAATGTAGGAATGAAGTTTGCATTAAACAAAGCATAGGTCTCATAGCAATTATAATACACTGGCGTTTGTAGCCAGTATCTTTAGGAAATACAACTTGGAATACAACTCTAAGCATCGAAGGGAACATTCAGCAACAGCACAATGCATTCTAGTTTATTTTCTTTCACCGAGGACTGCATTTAAAAAAAATTTAGCTCATGCACATTACACTATTTTTAGAAATACTACCTTATCCTCACTTCCTGTTTTCTTGACAAATCCAGATATGATTAAGAGAAAAACATTAAGGTAAGCACATAACCGGGTAGAAGACATTTTCCTGTTTTCTTTATGATGAAACCACTAAATATTAATATACTTCTTCAAATTTTGGACTGAAGAAGCATAAGCCACCCCTCATTATGTAAATTTATTTGGATGGTTGTAGAACCTTATTTTTATGTAATTTATATTTTAGGGGTAAAACATGATACGGATTACACCATGTAAATGATTGTCAATGGTGTCTACACAATAATAAAGATATCCCTACACAATTTGCAGATATATTTTACACATGTTCTATGATGAAATGAACTATTCTTAAACGGACTAATGTAATAGAAAAAGTTTTCAAAGTGTACAACTGATCTCTAAATTTTCTAGCTGTGAAAAAACATTTTACTCTGCACCTTCAGGTCCGAGTGTAGCTCAATTCAAAGAATACAATAAAAATCACGAATTCACAAAATTTTATAAAAGTTGGATAAACACTTCAGGAAATATTGTGACAACAGTGACATGAACAGCCAAAGCACAACGGAGAAATACAGATAAAGATTCCTAACCAGTTTTAGTTTTTAGTTTATAGGTCAATATGAAAATATTTCTTATTTATAATTATTTATACAATGATGTTGCACATGAGCCTGATTATTTATGGAACACTTTCTCATCATGATATGCACGTTTTTCTTTGGAAATGATGAACAGGACCTTTGCACCCGATTGCTCCATGCTATTTGCTAAGCCTTCATGAGAATTCAAAAAAGAAAACATTCTGTGTTATTCTGTTGAGGAATGGGGGAGATAATCTGCTTACCTCCTTTTTTTCTTCCTTAATTATGTCTGTGTCCATCTGGGTCTGTTCTGCTGTCAAAGGAGATGAACTGCCAGGTGCTGGTTCCTGTTTGATCTGTACAGGTGCTGCCTCCTGTGTTTGAGTTTGACTTACCTTTGCTATAAACCACAAAGCACTTAATAGTATTATTCTTTTGACAGTATACCTACATTCATCACCTTAAACTATTTAATGAGATCTGCTCTATATAGGTCTATTTAACTTCTATTGTTCTCCTTAAGGTTACAGCGCTGAGACAAATCCTGAGAATTATTCTATGTAAAGATAAGAACAAAATGTTTATGACTTATGGTCCAAGATGCTTATGTGACTCTATAGTTTAGTTTTATAGCTTAAACAGTCTCTTTGAGACTGATCATTATTTACTGAGTCTTGACCATAAATCAGACAGCCGTTTCCACTGCTACCAGGCAGAGAAAAGACAACACACATTAAATGCAAATCACACGGCTAGCACAGTTCAGGCTCATCTGCTGGTGACTTTTGTAAACAGGGTAACAACCATTAGACAAGTTGATGAGCAAATGGACAGTTCGAAAGGAAAAACAAACACTACGAGCAAGGAAAAATAGTCTGAGATAAGGAGCCAAGCAAGAATCACAGGCAGATAACAGGCAAAAAAAAAAAAGTCAAAACATAATGCAGAAAAACAGAGAGATAAAACAGGCTCCTTTAAGCTAGTAAGATGAATGGATATCTCCCTCTTTCCAGCACTTCATATTCCTTTCTTATCATCAGTGAATGCATTCATCAGGTCCCACAAGACACACTTTTTTCTACTATAAAATCTTTACAATAGATCCATTCTCAATATCTCTGCTTTTCTACGTGCTTTGTAATATTGCAAATTTCCTGGTTTTTATTTGTTTATCTATTTCTTTTCTATTTTTATTTCTATTTCTTTTATTATCGTTTTTCGAAATAGTACCAAAGAGGACTACAAAGTTATAAATCAAGTAATTATCACACCTCAAATGACAGGTGGATGAACAGCCTCTGTCCCACCCCCCTAATTATATCTAAAAAGACTGGCACTCACCCTCCCAGTCTGTAAGTATTTGTGGCTTCTCCCATGTGGACTCCATGGTGCGTGAGTTGTAGTAATAGCTTCGTCCATCAGTATTCTTGTGTTCTGACCATTCCTGAACTTCTTGTGGTTTAGGTGGCAACTGTTCATGAGACATCAATGAAAGCATCAATAAAAATTAGATCACACAGCAGTACAAAAAAAAAAGAAAAGAAAAAAGATTGAGAACAATCCCCTTCAATAATTCACCATCCCCACCCACCGGAAAAAAACTGCACCGAGAGCACTCATTTTCAACAAGTTTATCTTTCCATTACTTTGCATAAACCAGGTTTTTAGTCTCAAAAAGAACACCAAGGTGTAGGAGGCCCTGCCTGAAGCATCTCCATTGTCACAAAAAAAAGAAAAAGAAAAAAAAAAGCAGTACTATTGGGGAAGCTGATAACCTAGTAATGGCTTTTAAACCTAAGGTGCACACAACATTAAACAGTTCAGTACTCCAGTAACAAAGTGCATTTCCTAGCTTTCCCCTAGCTGAACCAGTTGTAGAATAGGTACCTGACTCCTCAGAAAGTTGGGAAGGTGAGGTTGCACTTTTTGACTTCTAAAATGCTGACTTTGAGATAAGCAGAGTTGCAACTGTAAGGAATGGAACTACCTTACCATTTTTACTCTTTGAAGCTGTCACAGTTACCTACTCTTGACAATACCAGTGTTGTACTCAAGAGTACTCCACAAGTTAGCAAGAAAAATGAAATCTGATGAAGCAACAAACACTGTGTACATTACTACAAGATAATTTAATACAGGTTTTAATCAGTACCTGAGATGAGGGAGTCTTCTGCATGGCAGTAGAGTCTTGGCCGGCAAGTGCGGCTTCAGGCGAACTGTTTTCACAGGCTGCAGCAGCTGTGGCAGCAGCTACAACTGCTGCTGCTGCCGAAGCTGCAGCAGCTACTGCTTGGCCCATGGAAGCCATCATCATTTGCTGCTGCTGGTGTTGTTGGGATTGATGCTGCTGCATCATCTGTGGGTTAAAGCCTTGCATCATGCCAGGACCATATCCTTGCCCCATGCCCATCCCCTGAGGCATTCCACCAACTGGCATACCAGAGTGTGCTGTGAAAAGATGCACTAGACAGTCACATTTTTCACCTAGCTACAAAGAACACGGGGTTGAAAGTACTACTTAGAGCTTGTTTTATGACAATAAAACGTCAATAAAAACTGATCTCAAACAAACCATTATAGGTGATAATTATAGAATTAAAAAAATATATACAGCTGGTTTCTAATTTTTTTTTATGATCTTAATGACACAGTGCTCAGAACCATATCAGGACCAAGCATAAGTAGTTTGATGAGCAGAATGACATTTTTATTAGTTGATATATTAACTCCTGGTTTGTCTTTAATCTCTCTTTCACACACCAAAAGAAATATGGAGTCTCAAAGTTAGACATTACCTGACATTGTTTGTGCAGCAGTCTGGTCTGGAGATGTCTGGTGATTGGTTACTTGAGCTGCCATAAAAAAAAAATCTAAGGTCACAAATAAGTATTAATCCTACTCTGATTAAAAAAAAAAATCCTTGCTGCAATCATCCATTTTCTAACATTTATATCTGGCAGTTTCCTTAAATTATATTTAACAGCAAATAAAAGCTTTCAACAATATTTAAATTTTGCAATTTTGAATTTAGAACAGTGTGATGGGATGCCAAAGGCAACAGGAAGAATAAAATTCTTGCCTTGAGCCATTGCTGCTTGGGCAGCTGTAGAGGGCACAGCTCGTCCTGCTTGTGCCTGTGCCATAGCCTCCACCTCCTCCTGTGTTATGATCTTGCAGTTCTCAGGCTTTGTCCATGAAGCCTCTCTCGTTCGAGCATGATAGTAATAAACCTAGAAAAAGGTAGCAAAAAAAAAAGGTACAAATAGTAAACTTAGTATGGTAATATAGCTTGCATATCAACATGTACTTAATAAGAAATGCCTACATAATCAAGGAGGTAACCCTTACTTTCATGTATTATTAAATAATCCTCTAAATTTGTATTAAAAAAATCCTCTCTAACAGCAACAACCATGCATAAAATGCTAGGAGCTTTAGATCCTCAGTTAGTATAGTTGGAGAATTTAAGCTACTTAGTTAAAAAAACAGTACACACCAATGTTTGTTATTATCTTGATTCTAGATGTTAAGACTGTTTTATTACTTTACATGCATGTAAAATATGTTTAGATAACTAGTAATGACCATTAACTTTCCTATCCATCACAAAATGACCTAAGAAACGAGGCTTCTAACCTGTTTTCAGACCCAACCTTTTTTTACTGGAATTTTTAGCTCTCTTACATTTCTATGTAATGGGAACAATACTGCCCCCCCCCCTATTTCAAAAAAAAAAAACAAAAACAAAAAAAAAACCATGCCTAATTTAATTGTTAAATGTTAAAGCTTAAAAACAGTTTTGGAATTGTGTTTCTTTAGTTTCTGAAAGCTGTTTTCAGATCTATTCATTCACTATTTCAGAAAAAAATTACTAGGTAATGAAACATTAAATGCTTGCTTATGAAAATGTTTCATAATTTATAAAAAAAACTCTTTATAAAGTAGCATAAATTCTCTTTGTCAGTATCATACAACAAGGACTATGTGTGTAAAGTATAATACAACTGGGACTATATGTATAAAGAAAATGCATATCAAATCAGCATATACTCCAACTAGTGCCTTAACAGCTTTATGCTTAGTATGCTCTGTCCAAATAGCATAGGTATATAACATGTGATACGAAAAGCCAGATAACATTGCATAACAACCTTTCCTTCTGCTGTTTTTGTTTCCACCCATAATTCTTGGTTAGGATCTAAACCTGCAAGACCACCCTGACCCATCTGTGGACCCATTCCTCCTGATGTTGGGGGAAAGCCGGGTGGTGGCATGTTAAAGTTAGGTGGAGGGAATCCTGGCGGAGGCATCATTGGTGGGCGCTGAAACATTATGAAGTGCACATACACTCACAAAGCCTTCAACAGCAATTAAGTACAGCATTTTACTGACATTTCATACCAAGTACTAAAAATGATATTATAATTAGTAGATAGTGGCAATAAACATTTCAAAATCAATTTCAAAAAAATTAAAGCCAGACAGAGTCCTGAGATTATGGCATATTATAAACTTAACTGTGGACTTTTTAACAAGTGCTCTCCCCAGATAGGAAAGCGCTTGTTGGCAAAGTAACATTAACAATATTTGAGATGGTAGGAAGTAAAACATCTAAGAATTCTCAAAGAAAGCTTGTGGGTATTGTGTCAAACTAACAAGTTGTTGGTTTAGCTCTGAGAATTATTGCATTTACATCAGCCTCGGAGACTGGTTGACAATCAGTAAGAGAGCATCCCAGGAGAACATCACAAGAGATGTAGTCAGATGCCAACATCAAGTCTAGGAATGATCAAAGGTCAGATCTTACTAGCAAAAAAGTCCCTAAAACCTTCCAGTGAAGCAGGGTAGGCAGTGGGCAGTGGTGTTGTCATGACAAGTCCAGTCATTCGATTGCAGATGTCAAAACAGGTTCTTAGGAAAGGTGAAGTTTATTGCTATTGCAACAATTACTAATGTTAAAACCTACTAAGTTAAATAAAGTTAAAGGACCGAAATTTCATCCCGCCCGCATTTTTTTCTGCACTGCTTAACTTCAGGCGAGCGCTGTGCGTGGGAGCTGTCACCTGTTTGACTGCAGCTTAGCTCTTGGGCCTTGACATTTGCATACGCAGCCTTGACACCAAGACCTTGAGGGAATACCTAGGGAAATCCATGTGTGCACATGCACAAAGCAACTTGTAGTACACGTGCGGGTTTTCCCCAAGAATCGTAGGACAATGCAACATCTTTTCACATCGCACTCTTGACAAAAAGCTGAAATACGCTGCATCTTGTGAGCATGGTATATAAAGTATTATGTTCTATTAAAATCCATTTGATATGTTTCCGTGATTTTCATTTTTTTTTTTTTTTGGCAAATAGTATTTGAGAAGGCAGCAGGATGTCATTACATCGAAATCTTAAACGTTGATGGAGTGCTAAATCATCCCATGAATCAATGGGATGAGTTCGATCGTGAAAAAATCTGCGAAGATTTCTTTCCGCTTCATACAGCGAGTTAGAGATGGGAAGGGCCGCCTCTACACTTGTGGGTGGAATCACCTGCTAGCGCAGCGGCAACTTGACCTTTGCTGCATATAAAGGCTGGGCAAACCTTTGATGGCCCCTAAGTGCCCTAGCAGTGCGATGTAATTTCGACCCCAAGTCTTTATTTTGTATTGTTTGTAAAGCATTACAATCTCGGAAAGCATTTTTTTTGGTACACCACAAATTGTGCAAAGACTCTTTTTAATGACCACACTGAATGGGTTGCAGTTTGACAAATATTGTTAAGTTGTTTGAAAGGCACACGATAAGCTTCCACTGGACAATTTTCATTTTTACCATCCACACTTTTAGTGAAGTGTCTTTTTCAAGCATTTAAACATTTTTCAAACATTTCAAGCCATTAAATATATAAAATAGCTATGAAAAGTACTTTGAACAACCAAATCAATTTTAACTCACCAGAGCCATGCCCCTCTGGCACAACCCTTTCTCTATGGATGCATGAATTTTCATCATTTCCAACAAATCATTTAAAAAATTTAAGGTACAACAGTACTTTGCTAAAATCCACTAGAATCAGGTTATACAGTACAACTTTATTAATCCACAAGGGCAAGTCAGCCACGTTATTTTTTTCTCTGTACCTTGACTTTGTTAGAATGTTACAGACCGCGGATTTCTAACACTGTTGTACTACTTTACTTGTTGTAAATTAAATTTCGATCAAATTTTTAACCTAGGCTGAATAAAATAAAACTGAAAACAAGTGCACTTTGCATTTTGGAAGTTAGGCTGGTTGAAAGACTGTACTTTGCCCACCCCTTCTCTACGTAGAACAAGACTGAGTTGCTAAAGCTCAGAAAGCCATTGTGTAGTCTGTGGAAACTCAGAATAGATCAATAAAGACTTAGACCAACAGAGATAAATTGTAAGAAGACTGCTGGTAACACAAGCAGAAAATTGATGACTATTTGATCATCCAGTTATGGACAGTAGTAATGACTTGGAGAAGAAACCGGTAAGGTGTCAGGCAGGAAAAAAAGAAAAGAAAAAAAGACAGTCAACAGGAAATGTGAAACTCATAAAGGAAAAATAAGTCAAACAGTACTTCACAGTAATGACACAAATCAAAACACGAAAAAAAGACAAAAGTCTAGCTGTTTTGTCACTGACAATTGAAGGCTTGAGTTGTTGCTCAGCTATATTACATCTACTATATCAACCAAGATTGTGAGTTATTACAAGTCAGATCTACAGCTTGGAAAGCCATTGTATTGTCTGTGGGAAATACAGAAAAGATCAAGAGATACTTGGGCAAACAGAACTGAAATCAGTCTGTGGTTATAAACAGCAGATACATGCTCAAGTCATGCAGAAACTAATGACTAATTCAAAGAAATTGAATTAACATTCACCTGAGCCATTGTTTGTTTAATACTTGTTGTAAGCCATGACCACTAAAAATATACTTATTTTTTTATCTGCACGTCAAGTCAGAGTAGTGACTGCCTGTAACTAGTATTAGCTACTGATAAAAGGTTTAATTTGCAGCTGGCTATAATCTGTTCTGTTTAAGAAATTTCTTTGCTTTGAATGAAATATTGATTTATGCTAACTTATCACTCACCATGCCTGGGGGTGGCATTCCTGGAGGAGGCATGCCATGGGACATTCCACCTGGGCCATTCATTGACATGTTGTTGGGACCACTCATTGGCATACCAGGTCCAGGTGGGCCCATGCCTTGGGGTGGACCATAATTAGGGTCAAACGGGGGTCTGCCAAACATTGGTGGCCCACGGGGCCCTCCTGGACCCCGCATAGGTCCTGGTCCATGTGGGCCTCTCATTCCAGGTGGCCCACGCATACCCATTGGCCCAGGTGGGCCTCTGAATCGCCCTGGTGGTCCAGGTGGTCCACGGAAAGGGGGACCCCTAAAAAAAAAAAAAGAAGAAAAAAAACCACAATTTAGCATTGAGCGAAAACATTCTACACAAATATAGTTAAGATATTATTCTGCTTTTAAGCTTGTCATACCAATGACTGCTGTGAAAAATGGAAGAATGCTATTGCAAAACTGAATAAAATCTCATTTTTGCATCATTTGTAATATAACCAGCTGTAGTCAAAGCAGAATTGCCCCAAATGTACCCTGCTTTCCCAAAGATAGAATGCAAACAAGATGTCTGTTTACATCCTTCTTGTGAACTATGTTTTTCGACATATTGTAGCTTTCCACAGTTCTTGTAGATTGTATGTTTTCTATGCTTCATTAAGATTGCTAACTTTCTGAGCACCTTGAAGATTGCAGGCTGTTTACCAAAACTACGAACCGTATCTCAGCATCATCTGACACTCTTCTTGTCAAATGGGTCTGCTAAAATCATACATTAGAGTCACTTTATCATGGTGGCCTTCATGAATTAGTGTGAAGCTGGATTTTAGCTGGGATTGTAAGTAAAGAATTCCTTTGCGACCCAAAATTTTGATTAGACACGATTCAGAATGTCAGTATCATTGAAAGTTGACAGTTCGCCTGTCTATCTCTTCACGCATTTATAGCGAAATGTCAAGTTTGACAACCTTTCTCCTAAAGAATTCTTTGCTGTAAGACCAGAACACTAAATTTCAATAAGAGAATAAAAGCAATACAGAATGATGGTAATAATTTAGAGATAAACAGAGGCTGAAATTGTTACCTTGGTCCACGGGGACCCATAAAGCCTCCTCGTCCTCGCATAGGTCCTCCTGGACCAGGGAATCGGTTGAATCTTCCCATATCGCCGGGCGGATACCCCATTTCATTCTGCATATTGTTTGGTGGCATACCCATACCACTTCCAGTCATATCATTCGGAGACATACCCATACCACTTCCAGTCATGTCATTTGGAGACATACCCATGCCACTTCCAGTCATGTCATTTGGAGACATAGCCATTCCACTTCCAGTCATGTCGTTTGGAGACATACCCATTGTCATATCGCCGCTTTGCATGTCCATTGGTATCTCACTATTTTGCATCCCCATAGACATGTCATTACTCTGTATTTCACCTGCTTGCATTACTGCCATTTTGTCTTCACTCAATTCATTCGGTACCATAAATTCTTGCTTTACAGATCCTCTGTCGAGCCTTTCGTCAATATCGGAGGATCCCTCCATTTCATAATTTGATATTCCGTCCATCGACACTCCGTTCTCTTCCTCCATCTTTGCTGATTATTTATGCACGCGGTGGTTGATACAAGAACATGGATTGGGAGGTGCAACAAAAACCTTTATGAACAGGAAAAAAACAGAAATAAATGAAATGGACAATTAACTAGTTTAATCAAATTTAAAGAAAATTTCAATAACAGTTTTTACGGAAATTACATTTTTTCTTTATTATTTTTTAAAAAGATTATAACCGTAAATACTCTTCATTAGGAATAAAATTTGCAATGTATTTTAAAGCTATAAGTAAAAGCAGTAAGTAAATAGTATCATCATGAATTTATTATTTATATACTTTTAATGCATTAATGAGTTGAATTATTTAAATGACATGTACGAACCTTACGGAAGTCCCTACCTCGCATTACTCTCCTTACCACCAAGCGGAAGTTGTTACACAGGTGCTCGTGATCTATGAATGCTATCTTCAGTTGTAACACGAAAATAATGTATACATCTGTGACATGTAGATCATTCAGTCAGTTTAGAATACCTTACTAATACTGAGCGATTGAGACTGCTCGACATGATAGATACAGATAGTGACACTGCGCTCATAAGTGTAGTGGAAGATATGCAGGCTGACAACCAGTTAGGCAACAGTGCACATAGAACTGACAGCTATCAAGAGTACAGAGCCAATCAACCCCGGTCTCCAACTGGTGGTCGAGGCACGGGTAGTGGTAACAAAGAAAGTTCACCGTTATTAGGACCTAAACATGACCACGATCACCATGAGCACTATTGGAACAGCTTTCCAGATGACCCCCGTTTCGAGGAACTTGTGAGGCAAGCAGAAGATGCGATAGAAAATAACGTTTTCCCCCAGAGGATATACCAAGGATCTAGCGGCAGTTACTTTGTAAAGAACGTTGAACATGTGAGTATTTCGGCTGGGACAAGCCACATAAATATACGTGAGAAATACAATCTGCTATACTTTAGCGAGAATAATATTACTGTTTCAAGTATTGTCCGTCAGGTATGACTTCCTTCAAAACTCAAAGGTGAGTAGATCCCCATTTCTCGACAGCGTACATCTCCCCTCCCACAGAGAGAGAGAGTGGGAGACTGGGGGGAGAGAATGAACAGCGACACAGAAAAGGACAAATATGGTGTTTACTTGCATAATATTTAAAAAATATGTGATCGATGCACAACACCAGCATGGATGAATTTGCAAAGCAACGGTTCTATACAGTTAAAAACTGTGGAGACAAAAGAACAAACTGTGGAGATAAAAGAACAAACTGTAAACTCAGCATAAACCTGCAGTACAAAGTCCAGCCCCAACTTTTTTTCACAAATCTATACTGAAATGTCACAGAATCACTAATGCAGTGATTGCATTGCACTAAATAGGGAGGTAGTATGAGGCACTCTCAAATAAGAGCGGAAAGATGTCTTTAAACTTGTTGACAAATGAAGCTTCACTGTAAGGTTTCTTCCACAGGGCTGAAGGCCTGTAATCAAATTCAAATATAGTTTTAGCAATGCTTTTCTAGTCTGTTTTATCTCATAAAAGCATTTTAAATCTAATGTTACCTATAGCATTTCACAATGTTGTACAGTGGACTGTATTATGTACTATCCTAGACACTTTTTTAAACTGTATTGTCCAGTCTAAGAGGAATTAATATGCTTCTGTCAACATGTTATAGATGGTGGTCTCCTGGGAAAGAAAATTGAAGGACAGTAAACTGAAGTCTGTTCTGTGTGTGTATTGTTTACATTAGACAAATAGAAGCCCTTTTTCAATATGGTGGATTATGAATTTACAGATGTTCTTTCCTATAGCTGCAAAAATAAATTTTAGAAACTGGTTCTTGCCAGATAGATATGTGTTGACCAGCATATATGTATGCACAACACAAAGCACATCATAAGAGGATAACGAAGTGGTTAGAGCATTTGAAGCTAGAGGTCTACAGTCCAGCTGGTTCAAGACCATAGTGTTGCAGGAAACCATTGACTAGGTATCTTAACCTTTAGAGGACTGGATAAGGAGAGGCAGCAAGAAAGCCCTCGCAAAAAAATCTAGCGTGGTGTAACATGACCAAACTTATAAAAAAGTTCCACAGCCTTAAACGTTAGCTTAACCCTTATACTGTACTACCATAATCTTCTTTGATAAATCAGGTACTTGTAGCAGATATGATGGTCACGCAGGGGGAGTTTTTCACTCACATTGAACTTCCAGCCTATATTATCAATTATTTTTTACTAGTAGCATCTGTTTTTACAAAATATTTTGGATTTAGTTTTATAGTTAAAATGATATGTGTGATATAGTGTTATGTTTTTTTTTAGATGTATTGATGGGCATTATAAACAGACACTAATATATTCCAATTCATCTGTAATTATATACTGCTTTCAGTTTCAGTTATGACAGAAAATAAAATAAATTCCTAATGAATTGTTGTATCCGCCTACTCTAAAGTCACTGGAACAGCCTAGAGTGCTCATCAGACTTTGTATAGCAGGCAGATACTTCTGAAAGTGTCTGACATTCTTCATGATGACAGGCATGTCCTGTTGGGAGAATTTTTCCACCTCCTATCGGGCCACCAATTCTGTGTACGTGCATGCAAGACCAATATTGGCAGATATGGATATGTTGTGGTATTGTTTAGTGCTTTGATAATGAGTTGCCCTGAATTGTCCTCTGGGATAACTAAAGTATCTAATTCCGCTGTATTAATCTCAACTGCACAAGCAACAAAATGTTACCTAAAAGTGACAATGCCAGTACTTTAGTACTGTAGTTGCTGCCATTAGGTTGAAATATCTGACAAACAAGGATCTAAAACTCATGGTTAGGCATTTGGAGACGATAAATGTATTGAAGATTCAATGCAGTTACGTGTTGCTACCTTTCATGGCAAAAGTGTTCAGTATAGTGTGAGAACGCTTTTACTTTTCCAGACTGTGTGTGTGAGAGAGAGAGAGGGAGAGCGTTGCCCTTATTTTAATGGACGAGTTCTTGACTACATGGTTATTCCTCAACCCAAGTAACTACGGCAAGTTTGTCTCGGAAGCAAAATGTTCATGACATCCTATGATACACCAGGGCGGAGAGGGATGTGACTGGCTCACGTATTACGGTCAAAGCAGTGATGGGAAAAAATTTTGAATAATGTAGACTAGAGATTTACTTTTCCGACATCTTATATATATTTTTAAAATTTCTCGCTTTTTATTTCGCTGTGTATGTTAATTATTGATTTTGCCGCCCACCGACCTCGCCATACGCAGTGGTTCGTGTCCCGCGATAACCGTAACGACGACGGACCGGAAACGTGTCGAAGTGAGTTTGTCGTGTCACATGCCGTGTAGAGCGACACGGAGAAGCTGGGGCTAGGCCTGTGTGCTGTAGGAGGGGGTGGTAGCACCATCTGTTACACTAGGTGTAGGCTGGCGTGTGCAGCAATTAGTATTTGTAAACAAGCGTCGTTGGTGAGCGAGCACCACTGATGTCTGACTGATGTCAAAGCGAGCGTTTGAAGACGACACACTGTTATTTATCTACTGTGTGGATAAGCTCAGAGTTTGGTGCGAATGCCATGCCACGTAAACTCAGCGCTCAAACTTCTTATCGTAACTGTACGTAACTATTGCGACATTACTACATCTTTTGCGGTTTTCTGTACGAAACAAATCATCGCGTGAAAAGTGAGTGGTTGAGACATTTCACAAAATTATCGACCTTCTTCATCAGAGAAGCTCAGGAGTATCGGAATGGATGGGGGAAATTTTTCACGGGACACTACCCGTATTCTCGAAGGAACTGATACCGGATTAACTGTGAATCCTGCAGAGAGGAGTAAGAATTCATCAACCAGGATTTCGATCCCAGGGGAGACTGGGACCAATGTTTATGAAGTGATCGGAGGTCTTCCAGACCTTGGCTATAACCACTTTCCAGAGGATACTGAATTTTCTGCCATTATCAGAGAGGCAGAGATGGCGTTAGATGCTGGACAGAATCCGTCTCTCATCCAAAAAGGCACCAGTGGATGTTACTTTATTAAAGACAGAGAAGGGGTATGTAGAATGAGCAGTGCATCAACTTTAAAGAATTGTGGCATGTTAACCTATGTATATGAGAAAACAGAGCGATAAAATAACAAGTAAAGTCATATTTTTGTTTCTTATAATAATTATGTTTAGCATTTACCAAGTGGTTATACAGTTATTTTAGAAAAGCCTAATATGCACTAAACAAACATTGGTACCAAGAACACCTTTAACAGTACACACATTTTTTATGGTGAAGTTGGAAGGAAGAGCAAAGTCAGTAGCTTTCTGGCTGCTTGTCAGCTCTATTTCTTGCTAGTGTGAAATAATGTAGTGCTAAATTCTAAGTCAGGTAATAAAAATATGTAGATTTAGATGAATGATATCAGCAAAAAAATTATCAAAGCCTTTGATATTGTACCATGTTAAGACACCAGTGAAAAAGGGGTATTTGAGACAGCTATAGCTCTAGTCTATAGTAGGTTTTTTTTTCACTTGCAGTTTATTTATAAGAAACAACAGTAACAGCTTTCACCTTACAGCCATGATTGTGTGGTAGAGGTGATTGTGTTTTGTGCATTTCTTTGTCAGTGTTGTGCATCCTTAGTCCACAACTGCATCTTACTGCAGTGATTGAGAGATTAAAAAAAATAAAGTTGTACGTTTTGTATGGTTCAGTTTTCCAACTCCCTTTACTAGACATACTTTTCCTCTAGTACAAGATTTACAGTTCTTTAAAGTGCCTGCAAATAAGTCATCAGAAAACCAACACAAAGATGAAAAACTTAACCTACCTGTGAATGGAAGGTGTCTGGCATCATAACAGCAGCATCAGCTTTTCAAACTACCATTGCAGTGTTTTCCTCAAAAATTGATAAGGTTGCTTTATTAGAAACTTGCAGCACTATCCGCTGCATAATTATTTAGTGTCTTTAATAAACAGCAAGTAAGCAAAGACTTGTTTTGGTGGAAACTATTCATCAGCGTTGATTAAAAACCTACAGAGCAATCTGTAATCAGCAGTTATTGGGGCAGCTTTGTTATAGTCTAATTGTTTCAGGAGCTTTTATACGACAGATGTCCATCCTGTTAACAGTGTATTGTAAAGTCGAAGGCAAGTTTGTTTAGCACTCACACATCTCTCAGCGGGATCTAAATTAACAGCGAAAATTAACTGTTTCAGACAAAGACAGTATTGATTTTATACATATGTCTAAAACAAACACAAACGTGACAGGCACATGAGCTTACACCCTGACCTACCAACAAAAAAAATTTTTTTTTTATTTGGTCTGGTAGATTACTACTGATAAATTTTTTTGATGTTACATTCTGTGGTTAAGATGCAAATTTTCTGTTTGCTGTATGGTGTTGGAGAATTTTCCTTAATTAAGGATGAACACAGAACAATGGGAACATGAAAGTCACTCTGCATCATTGGTTCAACAGGATGAACTTTGCCCTTTGCCATAGGGACTGCACTTCACATACCAGTTTATCAAATCATGAGACAAGATACATTGAACTGATTTTTGTTTTTCTTTTATGAACATATCCTGCTTTATAGGAAACAATGATAAGGAAGTACTTTTAGTCATTCCCTTATATAGTTGTGGTTTTATGTAATGTAGCACATACATTCAATTGTTAAAGCGTAAAGATACTTTAGTGAAAATGAAATACTCTTCCACGTTTGAAAGTTCAGTTAGGTTGTTTTCCAACAATAATTTTGTTAATACTGGAAGCCTACCCTTTTCTGATATAAAGATAACACTTTACTTTATAGGCCTTTAAAAAAACTATTTGATCTTGCCTTGAAAATTCATCTTTTTTGGATGATCTTTGATCAGGATTAATTGTCCCTGAAAGCCTTATTTTTATGTGCGTGTGTATGTGTTGGGGAGTATGCTGTATATTGTGGATAAAATGAATGAGGTGATTTAGTGTACCTAGTATTATGTTTTTATATGGTGTTTGATCATATGTTTAGTTTAATGTCTGTTTTAGCATTGAAAAGCACAATGAGCATGCTTAATGACGTTGCACTCTGTAAATGTACTATAATAATGATATTACTATAGTAATGCTGATTTTAGAAGATAGTATCAGTTTGAAGACGCTGGAGGTATACATCAAGAGAGTTGTGAACAAGACAGATAGCCTTAGACACTTGCATTGAAATCTCACAAAGATGCATTCTTCTCATTCTGGTTTGATGCATTTGTAACAAACTAACTTTTACATTTTGCAGAAAATAATAGGTGTTTTCAAGCCAAAGGATGAAGAGCCATATGGACAGTTAAACCCCAAGTGGACCAAGTGGATGCACAAGCTTTGCTGTCCTTGCTGTTTTGGCCGTTCATGTCTTGTTCCCAACCAAGGCTATTTATCTGAAGCAGGAGCAAGCCTAGTGGATCAGAAGTTGCAGCTAAATATAGTCCCCAAAACAAAGGTGATTTTCTCACTGTGTTGTACCAACAGCTGTTTAAGAGAAGTTCAGCAGTTTAAAAATGGCTGTTAATAATCATCCTTATCACAGTTATCATTGTTGATTGGCCAGAGTGTTGTGTCTGGCAAAGCAGGTGAGGTGGTCATTAGGCACAGCTCTTCAAGTGCTATAGATGATAGCTTATTTATCTCTAAATCAGAATTTCGAGGATGTCTTGTTTTAGAATTAAAATTTCCACCATATCTCCCACTACCCCAGCGGTTCTCAACCTTTTACTTGTGCCCCCCACCCCCCAATGAACAAAGGTACATCTGCGTGCACCCTTTAGCCAGCAATGTAAGCTAATTTCACTAATACTGGTATAAGAAACTTTTAAAAAATGACCACCTTCGCGCCCCCCTTGTATGTCGCGCCCCCCTAGGGGGGCCCCACCCCACCGTTTGAGAACTGTGACCCTACCCCTTGAAAGAACCCACTAACAGGCTGTAATTGTATCCAGGCTTTCCCTTTAGAAAGTAATAAAGTGGAGATAACTTCTGTTAATAAAAATAGTTCATTTTTTTAATTGCCTGACACTAAAGCTTTAAATTATTGTAGTTGACACCAGATTACTAACTTTGATGCTTCCTCAAAACTTGAATCTTATTGTCTTAAAGCACTAAGAGTTTGGCTCCATGAGAGAAGTGTTGATATTGCAAATAGAAACCTCTAGAGCTAAGCTGCAGGAAGATCGATGACAGAGATAAGTGTGTGATTTCTTGATCATGCACAGGCTTTGGCATCACTGTTGGTGAAAGGACCACCATGTCTGCCTGTAGTCCTTAACTTACAGGACTAGAGAGAATTATTTAAAAAAAATTTTTTTTTACATTTAGTTATTTCTACTTTCTCATTCTTTCAAAAATTTTAATCTGGAGAAATTGTATTCTTCGTAGAAGCTTAAACACATAAGACCTTTAAATGTCTACCACAGTACTAAACTTTTTTTTTTCTAATTGGCTGGAGTAAGTTTTTGCAAACTGTAATATTTCCCCAAGTCCAAGTAATCTCCATCATGCTCAGAAAGAGGTGAACAGTATACATTCCTTTTTGGTCTGCTTTTGATGAAAGACATGGCAGTCTTTTGATTATGTGGCTTTAAGTACTGTAACTTCATTGGGTTCTTCTGTTTGGTAGGCTGTGTATAGTATGAGGGTATGCACATATTCTTATCTACAGATCTTGTCCATTACTTTCATTAACTGCTTTTTTTTTTTTCAGGTAGTCAGATTAGCTAGTGAAACATTTAACTACAGTGCAATAGATAGGGCCAAGGCAAGAACGAAAAAGAACATTTATGCCAAGGTTCCATCAGTAGGTCGCCGCTTTAATAGAATTGGGCTTCCACCAAAGGTAGGTTTTGTATTAATTTGTTTCAGATATATTTTTCATATGAGAAAACTAGCATTACTTAAAGTTAGTTATGCAAGTTTGGACTGGTCATAGAAAGAACTTTTTCACATTTGTGACCTGCAAATTGTAAAATTTTAGGCACAGCAGGAGCTAATACAAAGACTGAAACAGGCTAAAATCATATGAAACAATAGTAAGAAGGAGGGCAGGAAAGGTATGTGCTGGCTGATGAATAAGAGTGTGGAAAAAACCCCAAGTGCTTACAGCTTCATTTGTATATTTACACAGGTGGGATCATTTCAGCAGTTTGTTGTTGGTTATAAAGATGCTGACTTCTGGTTACGACGATTTGACAATGAGGCATTACCAGAATCAACGGCTAAAAAATTCCAGCTACTCTTTGAGAGGCTGGTTGTCTTAGATTACATTATTCGTAATACAGGTAATGTTTCTTTTCTGAGAGCTGTTCATTTGTGGTTAAATTATCTGTAACACAGATTTCTGTCTTTTGAGACCTGTTGTGTAATCATCCCATTTGCACTCACTGTAAACAGCACTGTAGAATCCATATTAGTCTGAGGTTGTAAACACAGTGTGTGTCTCTCTCTCATTTGTGTACTTCTTTTTTATGAAAGTACATTGACTGTTTATGGATAAGATATATGGTAGTTTGGCTGCCTTTTGGTGACATTGAGACATAGTGAGCTGGAATACTTATAATGTTCTTTGGGTTTTTTTCTTTTTTGGTGGCAGATAGAGGCAATGACAATTGGTTGATAAAGTATGAGACTGCATCAGCGGCTGCTGTTACTCCTGAGACAGAATCTACACGAGATGTAAGCTTGTTTAAATGTGTGTGGTGTCATCTGCACCCCTCTCCCCCCGTCCACCAACACCACGTGCACACATACGGGCATGCGCACACACACACTTACTCTTGGCCTTGTATTATGTTTTACTTCTGTGGGGAGGTGAAGGGGAAATTGAGATAATGGATTCATTTCAGTGAATCCTTGAGGACAATAATAATAAGCGAATGTTAAATATACCATACTGCTGTCATTATCTGATACACAGATGTAATGTTTTGTGTCTGTTTCAAGTCATTTGCTGCAATACCAATGAGGACATATGAATTCTAATTATGTGTTATAGTATTGTCAAGACATATCTGATACCGGGTGTCAGAATATTTGTTATGCAGATGATGTTTACTGGTATATCTGGAGTACAAATGTAGCTTATGTGTACGACTTTCAGAACATGTACAGTATGTGAGTGGTGTGTTTAGATTCTAATGTGTAAATGCCAAATTTATGGGTAAAATTTGGGTCACAGGAACACAGATTTTCAGTTTTTAAATTTGTCAGACTCTGACTTTTGATCTTTTCTTCCTTTTTTGGAGGATGGGGATGAGGTTTTCATTTGTTAGAATATGAAATCTGTAGTTGAATTCAAATTTAGTTTTTGATAATTGTCACAGCCAAACCAGAAAGTTGCTTTACTGGTCTTAATTTTAAATATGCACAATTTTTTCCTGATTACCAAAATGAATGTGCTGTGGCAATTTCCTTCCACACACTACTCTTATTTTTGGAGTTTTTAAACTTGGCGAAATATGTCTACTTAACATGATTGAGGTCTGCCCTTCCATGTTTGTGCCACCAGCTGCAGGCAGTTCTGTGCAAGATGATTCTGATCAAATTAATTCCTGTGAAAATTCTTTTTTTTAGCAAAATTGTCAGTTTATTCTAACAAGCCTTGGGTGACGAAAACAAAGAAAGTCTGGAAGGGAATAAAACTGATGAGTGGGAATGGGGGCAAGAAGGGAGATAATTCTGATCAGAGCTCTGAGGATGCAGATAAACTGAATACATTCTACTCACCGTTTTGACTAGAATGTTACAGAAGAAAGATACAAGCTGAGGGAGAATCGAAGGGAAAGTGAAGTTGTTTTTGTTTTTTTTTAAATAATAGTATAGAGGAGGAGCTTTATTAGGTGCACGCTTATGAAGGAACCGGTCTTAAAAAAAAAGAGTTCCAACCATTATTTTTTTATATAGACTTTTTAATTGATGTCATTCTTGCTTCTTTTTACTTCTTTTTGCCTTTCGTTGGTTGAACCATTCTTTCCAGCCTTAATGTAAAAGTTTGACCTTTACAGATGTTGGCCTCCTATTTTAAAGTGTTCAAAGTGTGTCAGTTTTATGTGTACAGGACATTAGATGAATTTCACTTTTTGTTTGTTCAAATGCATTAAATATTTTCATAAAGATTATTTCCAGATGCTTTTTATTATGTCAGTTAATTAATTCAGAAAGAGAATGATAAACATATTTATTGCCTTTGTGTAGTATTTTCCTTTCTCCAAATTTTCCTGCTTGGAAAGCAGCATGTCTTCAGAGGTAAACCACCCTAAAAACATCTTCTTGCCATCATTTCAGTTTGAATATTTTATTGCCTAAAGATTTTTGAAAGATTTTCGTTAATCTCTATGGGGTGCGGGGAACCAGTTGAAATTATGATAGAACAACAGCAAGAAATCTGTGTTTTGCAGGATGGTGACTGGAGCATTGTGAGCAATCCTGAAATATCCATAGCCGCCATAGACAATGGTCTAGCCTTTCCATTCAAGCACCCAGATGAGTGGAGAGCCTGTATGTTTGACTTAGTTGCTATTTTTGTAACATTTTTATTAAAAAGAAATATAATGTCCCCCATAACCGTTTATTGTAGGAAAAAGTTTACCAAGGAGATAGCTGTATAGATTATAGATTGTTTCTAAAGAGTGCCTTGCATTGATATGTTATGTACACAGGTGATTCTTGGTTCTTTACTGCTGTTGATCAAGGCAGCACATTGTAGACACATAATAATAATGTGTACTTGTAACACACAGCATCATTACCAAGATAGATCACAATCTCTGTGTAGACCAGTAATGATAAATTAAAGGTAATAGACAGTGGACAGTGAGACATGCATAGGCACAATGAGCAACATAAAGATGAAGTAAAAGAGTAGAATGTAAAGAAATAGATGAAGGTATATAGGTACTGCAAACAGTGTAAGATGGAGCCCTTACATGATGGTTAACATGACATTATTACAAGGGAGTGAGAAGTAGTAATTCAGGGATAGTACTTTGTGCACAGATATTTTTTTAGAGAATATTTGAGTGTCCGAGTGGCAAATGTGATGTGGAAAAGAGTTCCACTGCTTGGCGGCACAGAGGGAGAATGTCTGCATGTGACTGTTTTTGTAGGAGGGAGGATAGAATGTGGGAGTCTGATAAGGAGTGAAGGTTTCGGGCAGGAGTGTGGACAGAAAAGATTTTAATAAAGTAGTGGGAGGAGGAGCCTTCAAAGAATTCATATCGTAGAGTTGAAAGCTTGTAGTCTATTGTAGCTTTAACTGGTAGCCAATGAAGAGAGTAAAGTGATGTGACATGTTCACATTTGTGAGTCCGGAAAACAAGATGAGAAGCTGAGTTCTGGACTTTCTGGAGCTTATGAATGAGGTATTGTGGACAGCCAGCAAGAATTGAGTTGCAATAGTCTAGTTTAGACACAACAAATGAGCAGATGAGAACTTTGGTGGTTGAGATGGACAATATGGCAAATGAAGCCAATCTTCCGGAGCTCATAGTACACAGGACAACAGATGTGAGAAACTCTTGATGGCCAGCATGCTGTTATTAATGATCACTTGAGATTTTGTATGTTATTTGTTTATCAGAGTTTTTTTTTTCATGAGAGGCAGAATGGAAGCTGTTTTGAAAAAAAATGTATGTATTGACTGAGCCATGCATACTCTGCCCTATAGTGTAAAATACGTTGTTAACAATTTATCCTTGCTTTCACTTACTTATTCTTCTCTCTCCCTTTCCACCTCCCATTTTTTTTTCTCAGACCCCTACCACTGGGCATGGCTACCACAGGCCAAGGTACCATTCTCAACTGATACTCAGGAGCAGATTCTGCCCCTTCTGAGCGACATGAATTTTGTGCAAGATATGTGTGATGACCTGTATGATCTTTTCAAGGTATTATTATTAAGATGGAGAACAGAATTTTCCATACATTTTGAGACATTAATGATTTTCATATTGAAAACTAAAGGGGAGGGAGATGGTGGGCTTAAAAACTGTGGGCCTTTCTGATATCTAACGAACAACCAAGGGTATCACAATTGGTATGGAAAACTGTGAGCCTTTCTGATATCTCACATATAGCCGAGGGTATTACTAAAAAAAGTAAAGGGCCATAGTAAAAAACAAAAATTGGTGGATTAGGTAGAGTTAATGATAGGGTTAATTGTATTGCTGACCAACATGAACAATTTTTGTAGTTAACTATTTTGTTGGGCAAAATATTGGGAGCGTAGACCAGAACTGCAGTAAACTGATTTAAAAATCCTGTAGTGGGCTACTGCTTTCTAACTCCTTGCATAGTTGTGATGGTAACTCCCACCCCCAACTTTTTTTTAATACAGCACGACAAGGGCTTTGATCGGCACACCTTTGAGAGGCAGATGTCAGTGATGCGAGGACAGGTAAGCATCCATTTAGTAAGGTAGGGACATTATGAGTGAACAAGAAATGGGTTTAAGATGCTTTGGATTAAAACTGCGTCAAGTTGATTGATTAATTTCCAATCATTACTTTCTAATAGACTGAAAGATGCATGGTATGGTGTAAGAATATTGTTGTTGCAAATCCTTTTACAGCTTTGTACTTCAGGAGTTCTCCAAACAGTGAAAATCATCTTTTGTTTACTCAGTTACATAGAGCAATTGTTGACATGCCACTCAAGTTTGGTGTCCTAAAAAACACGATACGTACAGCATCTAATGCACACTTTTCTATGGACAGCATTTTTTTAAAACTCCTGTTCTGGTGTGCCTGCATGATATGCTATAGTCCTGTTGTGTTTAACAGTAGGTGCAAATTAAAATTTGGCCGCCTGCTTAATGAAATCCCCATTCAGGCAAGCTCATTTTATAACATTTTATAACAGATAAACATTACTCATCATTGCAGATTGGGTCACTCCAAATTCTTGATTATTTCGTCATTTATTTGATTTCTGCAGATTTTAAACTTAACCCAGGCATTGAAGGATGGGCGGTCTCCAGTTCAGCTGGTCCAGATGCCTGTTGTGACAGTAGAGCGGAGCCGAATGCGACAAGATACGGACATTTTTACACAAAGTTTTTCTCATCGGGCACCTTTCTTTTCTTGGTGCTAATAGTTGCTCTTCTGGTTAAAGACTGCTGTAAACTGGTCCTGGTATCCATGCAAATAGTTTGGAGCAGAGTGAAATGTGGGACGCTGGTCAGCTCTGTCCATTAGCTCCTCTGCCTGTTGGCATCAGACAGCAGAAAATGCCACCTAAAGAATTGCACAGCCTAAGCCATATCTTCCTGTGAAAGCAAGAAAACAATCACATAATGACGAGAAGATGAGGTGCTGCTTTTGTAACTCAGTTGCTAATTGCGTTTCTGTGAGGGCTCCGCATTAATCCCAATTTTGGTTTGGTGGATGCTGTTATCTCTGTATTGCTGGGAACAACATCTCTTTTTCTGTCATGCGCTAGTGCATGTCAGGTGCTTTCAATAAGCGAATGGGGAAGAGGAGTTAACATTGAATGAAAAAGAAAACCCCTTGAAACAGCCATTCATTGCAGACTGGTTTGGGATAATTTATTTTCACTGTAATTTTGGTTGTATTTTCCTTTTGACCTATACCATTCATTGAGAATGTCCAGAGCGAAATGTTCAATTGCTCTCCATGCAGACGATATTTTTGAGTGTTGGTTTCCAGAATCTAGTCAGCTGCAAATCTGTTAATCATTATATGATCCTTTCTTTTCTTTTCTTGTCTTTTTTTTCATATGGGCTTTGTTTATACATGACCTGGAGCCTTGTGAGCTCATGTCTGTTGTGCTATATTTGCACTCATTCCCGCAGGAATTTACTTCATTGTCTTGAACCCCTTTGCCCTAGATTGGTAGGTAGTGAGGAATAGGTTATGCTGAATCTGCATTGGTGCTTCAGATCACCAATAAGTGACATCCCCACACACATTTGTCATTATAGGGAACTTAACAGGTGCAGATCTAAGTGTAACCACATATACAAACCAGGAGGTCCCCGGTCTGTTCAAAAAGCTGATTTATAAATAAATTTCATAAAATAATTGAGCTCGTGGTTGTTGTAGCTGATAAGTGGGGTTAGATCCCCTCCCGCTTCCCCCCATCTACGTCAACCCCCTTAAACTAACCCTATCACCACCATCACCCTCACCCAACCCAAAACTTAAGCAAAAACCCCTAAATAAATGTCCTTCTGGGCTACCAGTTGGGTTATTGTGAAACATTACTGGTAGTCTCACTATGACTACAGCAGCATTTCTGTGGTGTTCACCTCTAACTTAGAAAGCTAGGAGTGAAAGTAGTCACCCTTTGAGATCACACTGGAAAGTTGTGAATGTCATTTTGAGGGCTTCATATGGAAAAACACTTTAGATAATTTGGTGTTCTTGTGAAAATGGCTGGTGTGCTTTAAAGCATAAAAAAGTCTTTTTAACTGAAGGCTGAACGTTATTTGGAGGGGAACATCTGTTGCCACTCAGATCAGAGCCAGTAGGTCAGCTAACGGTGCCACATTATGAAGTCTTGTTTTCATAATGTATTTGCTATCATCAGCTTCTACTTATTGTGTAGAGTCACAGATCTTTTTAATGCAAAACATAAGATTTACCACTCTGTGAGCCTGTGATTCTGAAAATCCCAGCCTTTTTGTCTATGGGGTTTGGTCCACCAAATGATGTACAAATAGTTCTAAATACATTTTGGGGATACATCTGTGTATGTTAAGATTCTGTAATTCTGTTTGTGTCATTTTCATTTTGAGAGGGAAGGCACTTAAAATTTCAACTATTTATATTTTGATTTATTCTAAATAAAAGTTTAAAACCTTCTGCAGTAGTTTGCTCCACTTGTGAAATCGCAAGTTCAGTCAGCATAATAATGTGTATCTACGCTGTGCGGATAGGACTCATGCTGTCTGTCTTGTGAAATAATGTTTGGGCTCTTACTAAGAACATCAGTAAATACATACTGGTGTAATAGCTGCGACTTCTGAGGAACTCTCAACTCCCATTAATGATCATTGAAATGATTGATACAATTGTGAACTCCATTCACATTGGTAACTGGTATTCCTGCCTGCCTGTGCATTGCCTTATTTTCTCTACCTTTGGCCAAAACCTCTACACAACTAGTACTTTGGGTCTGTTGATCTTTGTGGATGATCTTAGGTCAATATAAGCATGTATTTTGTTTTAGATGGAAACATGAGTTAAGGAATTGGCTCAGTTACAATTAATGTTGGTTTCTGTATTCCATTATTATAACATACCTGTAACCAGTTTTGACAGTTCAATAAAGGTAAAGGCTATTTTGCTTTTTGCTTTTGTATTGTATCAATCAGCAAAGTGGGTAGTGGGGGGGGGGATTTCACTCTGCTCACAGTCATATATTTTTGATTAATGTATTGTCAGTTTGGAAAATTAAACATGTATTTTAATTTGTATGGACGCCATGTCTACAAACCCAGAAAAATTCAGCCTTGACAAGAAAAGTTGGAGGGGTTTGCAATTTTAGCTCTCCTTAAAATCAGTATATAATAGTGCTTTCAGAGAAGTATTACTATCTAATAATGGTAAAGACTATGATGATAACGATTTTGGACCCCTTATCAAATAACTTTGTCCAGAAGTCCCATTTTATGTACAGTGGCTGTGTATTTTTGTAAAGTTTTATAACTGTGCTTTCCAACTTATCATTTTCAGTAACCAATTTCATTTCTACAGTAGTCTATCAATATGGGAAAGCAGTTTTTTTTTTTGGCTTGTTTTTTGTATACAGGTACGGTGGCCACTAAGGGAACAGATGATAACAAAAGATTCTGGAATGATCAATGTTCTTTCAGTCAATATTAGAGTGTTGTACACTGAACATTCGTAAGGGTATAGAGATTTCACTTGTGCTAAAAGGTGGCTTAGTTAGGTATGAAAAAGTTATATTTATTCTTTAAAATATCTGTGGCTTCAACCAGTATGCTAAATTGACTAGTTGTGGACAGCGTATGGTGCAAACAGAGCAAATGTGTATTATTTTTCTTTATGTGTGAAAAGATTGAGCAGTCAGATAGTGTTTGTGCTGTGTGAAAGAGACATTCAGTTGGCAAAACATGCAATTCAAGATTGTATAGCTGCCTTCATGGTAATTGTTTACCTCCAGAGCTGTATATTTTCGTTCATTGAGATTGTTAATGTTTGAGTTTTGAAGTTTGATCTTACCACTGGGTATATGTTACATTCCATGTTTTCCAGATTGGAAAGATGTGATCCAGCCCAGGGCTGTATTTTGTACCTGTGTCACGTATCGATCTATTTGTTTACTAAAGTAATTCATGCAACACTAAGATACTTGTCCTGCTACCATGTCATATCCTGGTGATGGGAATTCAGTCACTACTCTTTTTTTATCATGTTAACAGTTGCAAATATTAAGAAAATGACATTCATTGTTCATTGGTGGGCTTAAGTTCAGTTCTCAAAATAAAAAAGCAGCACTTAGGAAGTTGTAGTTTATACCATCTTTATGAAGATAAAAAGGTAAAAGAAAATTTTTTTGTTAAGTATAGTACTCTTACTTCTCCCATCTCTTTTCAACATTCTAAAAATGGCTTTAGAATACACTGGACTTTTTTTTAAAAAAAAACTTCACTTTGTCCTTCAGTGGGCGCGTGCACATACAGCCTGACTAGCACAGTGACTGGGAATTGCTTTTTACTCGCCATTACTGAGGAATCAAGGAGAGAATGAAATACGTGTAGAGTTAAAGATGAAAACAATGTGGGAAACAATAAGGGAAAGCTATATCCACAGTGTCTCAACAAGGTTCAGTTGGAAATAGGAGAACCTAGTTTTCTCAGTTAACAAGAAGGGAACCTTACTAAACATAGGTAGTTTTTCTTTGTTTTGAGGTTTCTGAACAAATTGACTAAAAGTTACAGTTTGATGAGAAATGGTTGTAATGTTATATTTGCTGAAAATGACACCAAAAGGAATTTCTAGATTTATTGCTTAGGTTAGGCCTGGTTCGTTGTTGCGTATTTAGGCTATTGAAAATTTTTGTTATGCAGTTGATAATCCAGCTACTGTGAAGGGTTGAGTGTTAAAGTAACAGTTTTAATTATCATCAGAAAAGACAAAAAAGTGACTTCAGGATGTATAAAATTACATTTGTTTAACTGTTGTAGCGTACTGTGTTTAAATTTCTTAAAAAGAGGCATTTCTTTAAAGATTGTGGGTATTTGCAAGGGGTGTCATCTCTGCCAGACTTTTAAAGAACACCCACTGTCGTTTGTGATGGAACATCTTGTATATGCTTGACCAAGTCCTCTTCTTTTTTTTTTCTCCATCTGTCTGTTTGCTGATCATGGTGTCTGGTCTTGGATGCATCGTGAATTTTGATTTATTAAAGACTTTTGGGAAACATTTTATAAACACACCTGAGTATCCATAACAGGTATACAGCTGACAAGTGACAGTCGAGTAAAAAATCAGATCCGATAATCATTGTGATTCTGTTTTCTGGGTTTGTATTTTTTTATTTTGATCTCTTAACTTTGTGCTATTGTGCATTTTCTCATGGAAATGACTGCAGATACCTGTGATTAGTTGTGTAGATGGGAAAATGGAGGCAAGGAGTGGGAGAGGGGATGGTTGTAAAAAGAAATTTAAGACAAGATTTGGCCACAAGACCTACGCTTGCATAGTAATGATGGCGGTGGTTCCACCTACCCCTTCGTGTTTTTTTTTCTCCTTTTTGTACGGGAGGGAGTGCTACGTAATGTATAAAATTTATAGTTTTTGTCTTCCTCTGTGATAAATGAACGTTGGGGCATGTCAAACGAGGTTATTGATTGATTTTTTGTGGGGAGTTGCTGATATAGGAGTGTGTTCTGATTTTGAATGAAATGGCTGCAGTTGCTGAAATAAAAAGCCGTTTTGATTTGCACTTTTTGGTTTGCTTTTAGGGAGCTACATATTTTTTTTAATGATAGTAAAATGACAGACAATATACTTAAATACATTGTATTTATTGTAATAATATCAATTATCCAGCCCCTTTCAAGAGGATACTGACTACCAAAGAAACAGTTTGTTCAAGTCTTATTACCAAGTTTCGACATTTAATTCACAGGGAACCTTCTCTCGTCTTCTCGCATTTTTGTCTTTCAGAATCTCAGGAATACCCTGTACTTAAAATTGAGGGCGAGGTAAGAGGAAGGACCTTACCCTGACGCCCGTGTCACCATAGCAACTCGCCGCGGGCCCAGCATTTTGTTGGCAATGGCGACATTTTCTGTTCTTTTCGAGTGGTGGCATCTCCCAGGTGGAAGGAAAGTTAAAAGTGGTCGTTCCTCACCCACCCCTCTGCCTTACCGTGTATCACCCTCTAGCTAACAACCGTAGTGCTGCAGATGTCAGGAGCCCAGGTGGGAGCCGTACACAAAAGCGTTATCGCCCTTCGATGATCGGAGTTGCAGGCCGCGAAGTCTGTGAGGTGCAGGACTGTGTTCCGAGGAGGGAACAGTTCTTGCGTCACAGTTGACCGTTGGTGACAGGTCTCCATTTGACACCACTGAACGTTGCGACTTGCCTGAGGGAGTCTCCTGGGCAAGACCAACGTGTGTCGCAGAAACGACGACGCTATTTCCGGGATTACTTTTCTGGCGGCGGACTGATGTGGGCGTCCGCTGCTCTTCTGGTCGTCCTTCACTTCTGTCTGTCACAGTCGCAGTGCGCGCGCTACTTTCGCTGCTTCCATCGGCCGGGTGCTTCGGGGTGGGCGTGGTAAGCGCAGATAACTGTCGCGGTCGGGGGAGGCGAGTTCTGGCAGCAGTGCCATTAACAGAAGAAGGGGAGTCGCCGTTCCTGCTACTGACTTCGGGCGAACGAGGGCTCAGACGGTCTGGCGAACGCCACTGGAAGCTGTCGCGATATGTAGTGAGAGAGGGAACCCCGCCGAGGTCGTCTGTAGGTCCCGACATTTCGAGGTTAAGGCCATAAAATCTGCGCGACAGGATATCTGGGGGCTGAAAGTCCTCCTGCCCACAAACACCACATTTTGGTTGTTAGACATGAAGATAGCATGCTCGTACATGATTTCAAATACGTTAGAATAAGGTATTTAAAAAAATAAAGAAAATGTACCCCACAAAGAATCAGTTGATGTATTACAGCGCCAAAGAAAACAGTAATCGGCCTGTTCGTGCATTGATGTCTAAGTGACAAGAGTTAAATCACTTTGTTGTACAAACAGTATGTTTGGGTGTGGTGTTAGGAGTGAACATATCAACTTAAAGATAACAACTATCGTACTGGGTCAGAAAAGGAAGGAGGGATGTTGGTGAAATGTAGGAAAGCCGGAGAAAGCCATCTACAGATGCCTTAACATCCCTGACCCTTACAACTCTTGACTAAAGTGAGGACAAGCGAATATCTGACCACTCCGTTATCAGACCGCCCCCGTGCTGGGACAAGGTGTGCAGTCTGATAACTTGTGGTATGTGACAGTAACTTTACCTGGTAGGTGGACAACCCACTGGCCAGGCCGTCGCTCCACCTCCTATCTTTCGTTCTGGGAGCACGAAAAGACAGCGACCTGCCCAGAGGCGTGGACAGAGAGCGCCTGGCTGCTGGGCGTGGCACGCTTGCACTCAGCTTGGCATCCAGGGCGGAGCTTCGGCTAGTGGGCGTGACCTCGAGCTGTTTACTAGGCGTGGCTGAGCCTGATCTTTGCGGTTGAGATGGCGGCGTGATCATGGCCGACAATGGGCGTGGTTTCCTGACTTTCTTAGTGACGGCTGTGTGAGTAGCTGGTGCTGGAACATTAGAAACAACACACACCATTGTCAATATTAACATTCTTTACAAGAGAACGTGTATGTGTGGTAGAGCCTTCAGCCCCTCCACAATTTTACATTCAAACTTAGTTTGTGCTGAAGCCAAGGTAAGTGATTAAATGTAATTCAGTCCGACAAGAACTAGCTTCTACATCTCGGTTTCAAATCAGCAAGACATGGTCATGTAAACCATTTATTGACACCTCCCGCGCTGAATTTGTTCAGGCTTGATACCCACACGAGTTCCTGGTGCGGGATAGAGACCACTGTTCATGCGCTTCGAAGTCCAAAAGTAGAGTTGAATGCCATGCCTCCTCGTTGATGCAGCTTTGCTAAAATATTGCTTAGCTATAACGAAAGCTTTGAATACAAATGAGGAGTTTGTATGGGAAGGATTGAAAGAGGTGGAGGTATAAAATGTATAAAATCTAGCCTGCTAATCCAAGTCTATTAATGATGTGGTCACGTACGGCAGACCTTATCTCGTACTTATTTTCTCTTTCTGTGAAGCTTGTGAATACGCAACTTGTCATAGACGGAGAAAGGAAAGGTGGAAAGTTTCGGGGTGGCAAAGACAGCGAGACGGAAAGGGAGAAAAATCGACTCGGCGACCACACCGCCGCCTTACTGTGACGTTGCAGCAGTTGTTTCCCTTGTTCATGAATTAGCGGCGACCCATGTTGGTGACGAGCACGAGTCATACATGCATTCTCTAGTACTCTGATTCATCCGCTTTGGGGAGACCAAAGATGATTTATTATAAAGATCGTTCACTCGGTCTATTTCCTTTATTCTGGAAAGCGGTTATCTCCCTTAGCTGTAAAGTCCTTGGGGATACTCAAGTAACATCACGGACACATTCGATTTGCTCCTGCTAATAAAATTTCGAGCACTGAAAAATCTGTCGGCGAGCAAACTCAGAGACAAATGATATCCAGGCTCTAAAACCTGTGTAAACTCCGCGATGTGAGACGAATGTCATTAACGCAATTCAATAAAAACAATTTGCTGTCGAATGTAAAAATATCACATCTGGGACCCGTCTGTTCCATATGCTACTTTCATCAGAAACAAATATACCCTTTATAAAATAGCTTTGTATTACAACACAACTTTATTAGTCCACAAGTGCAATGACTGTGTCGTAGATGAAATAAACTTTTTACTTCCCGAGGTGTGTAGGGAGAGGGCTCCTGTGCGTTTGCGTGTTATTTCACACAGGTTTACCCTTACACACAAAAAAGCCTAAATATACATTTATACCTTGGAAGATTTGCGTTAAACGACGAAACGAAGATGGACAACTGAAGCGTGAATACGCGGGTGTGTATTACCGCCTGCAACCGCAAACGTCTGTCGGGAATTGCTTCTGTATAAATTGCAGTGTGGTTATATAAAGTCTGCTCACCTTTACAATATAATTAACAATATGCTCATCCAGTCACATACGGATACATGCTTGTGCTAAGAGACAGACATACAGACGAGTACTGACAAAGCTAGCATGAAAACCCTGAACTTGCATAAAAGTCGAAAAACGTTTTTCATTTCTTGTTACTCAAGGAACGACTTCACGCTTGGCTGTCTGCGTGTAGCACAGTCGGGTGCAGGCAAAGATGACTAACACTAATCGGATAGAGTATGCCAGGGTAACGAGGTTTTAATGACACCATTTATCTTCGGCTCGCTTCCATGGGACTTTAGTGACCTTTTTTAAAAAAATAACTGTGCGGATTTTCAAAAAACTTATGCCTAGCAGATGTACTGGCATTCGTGTTTATCTACCCGCCTGCAAGTAGGATCATTGACTTGTGGAAAATCCGCGCAATATTTTTTTTGATAGGTCACCAAGGAAAGGAAACTGCGGAAAAGACTGGATAAGGTCTCAACATCTTAATACACAAGTAAGAGGTAGTCCTAACATGTTCCACACTTCCTTCCCCGCCCTTCCCTTGTGTGTGTATGTCATCTCAAAGTGGCCGCTGTTTCAACTACCTCCATTTTTTTTTTAAGAATAAACATTAGTTTGTCGTTTTATTTATCTTCTGTGTCTTTATTTACCTTCTTCGTTGTTTTCATAGTGTAGGCAGCTTAGCGGCTTGATTACAAATACATCGAGGGACAAGGGTTTGGATCCCGCCTCCGTGTACGTTTATTTGTATGTGGAACCTATTTACATACATTCATTTCCTCCCCCAATGGATCGCTGACTCGGGTCACGTGACCTAGAAAAGCCCTAGCGCTGGCACGAGAGCCCAACCACATTCACAATCGTTTGCGAATACAGATAAACACAAGTTTTCTGTTGAAATGTTGCTGACGGCCAGAAGATAAGCATCTGACTACACCGATACATGTTCATTTAGTCTTTGAATTTCAGTTAAGTAACTGACATCGACAGAATAATTTAATTATTTATTCCATGAGTTAAAAAATATCAGCTAGGTCTAGCAAACGTTCACGCATCCATGCTTGTCTACCAGCCTACCCGTTTCACTCAAAAGGGTACCTTACGGTAACATGGAGCTCTCGGGTCAGAGGCGGACCTGACACTTATGATCCTAGCCTCAGCAAGGTACGATTTTGTAAGTGTCTGCTAATGATGACTATGCATCTGACATGCTTCTGGTTATTCCAGTGACAGCCTCTCTCTAGTACCAGTGACAGCCTCTCTCTAATACCAGTCACAGCCTCTCTCTAGTATCAGTCACAGCCTCTCTCTAGTACCAGTCACAACCTCTCTCTAGTACCAGTCACAACCTCTCTCTAGTACCAGTGACAACCTCTCAATTCACATGATGATATCTACATCTTTGGAGCCTGATTGTCGTATATATAAAGTCCAGCGCTCGTCTCGTTTTCGGGACTCGCAAATGTGAACATGTCACATCAATTCTTTGAAGGCTCCTCCACCCCCACTACTTTACTAAAATCTTGTCTGTCCACACTCCTGCCCGAACCTTGGCTCCTCACCAGACTCACATTTTATCTTCCCTCCCACAGACAGTCACAGACGTCCTCCCTTTGAGCTGCTAAGCAGTGGAACTCTCTTCCTCGTCACATTCACCCCTCGGACTACAAGGCTACATTCACACGCTCTGTGAACACATGTCTGTTCACTAAGTACTATCCCTGAATTACTATCTTAACTCCCTGGCAACACTGTCTGTCATGTTAACCATCATGCAACGACTCCATTTTACACTGTTTATAGAATCTACATCCCATCATACCTTCCTCCATTCCTTTACATTTTACTCGTGTACCTCTTTATGTTGTTCAGTGTGTCTGTACATACCTCACTGTCCACTGGCTGGACATTTATCTTATTTACTTTCATTTATCTTTATTGGTCTGCGGACAGTGTGATCTGTCTTGGTCGTGATGGTGCACTTTAGAAGTTATTATTATATAATGTAAATGTTTATTCGTATGGAAGATTTATATACTGCTCTACTTGCGTATGTGTCAGTGTGTGCGTGCGCGCGTCCATATGCCCATGTGTTTAAGTACGTATACGTCTATGTATGTATGTACGTGCATTTGTGTGTGCGTGCGTGCTTGTTTAAAATTACCCGCGTGCCTTTTTATTTTTTTCTTGGCTTGTCATTTCTGGCTTTTCCCGTCAAAGACGACGGTAAGTATCTGTGTAAGAGGTCCTCAGGTAGGTGTGAAAGTTCTAAATGAGTTTACTTTGCCGGTGACTGTACGCGTCCAACGCACCGAGTCACGTGCTTCCCCCCAGCAGCCCCGTGCTACCTCCCGTCGACCCACTGTTCGCCATCTGTTCTCTGCCCCACGAGCGAGCAGCCAACCTGCAGACATTGCGGCTTGGTTGCCTCCAAAGTATTTTATCGGCGACAAGTCGAGAATCTGCTTGCTAGTTCCTGTGGTCACGCGATCCTTAAAAGAAACAAATTAACAAAAAGTAAAAAAAAAAAATTGCCTGCACATTCCAGGCTGAACACTCATCGCTTGCTCTTGCTTCCCTATACAAGTCCTTATACATCCCGCGAGCAGACTGACCAGTGCTAGGCTCAGTGCTAGCAGAGTCTTTGAGTTTTGTGCCGAGTCAGCAAGAGGTAGCAAAATCGTTAAAAACCAGCGATAGTGCCAAGTAAAGGACAGATAGCCCCAGTAATTCTAATAACTTTGAACATTCTCAAAAAAATCTACAGTATACAGCCCGGAAAATAATTGTCTTTCTTTTTTTTTTTTTGGAGGGGGGGGGGGGGGAGAGGGAGAGAACACCCCAGAGAGAGGGAGGAAGGACACTCACACATACCTTGTTCAGAATGGCATTGCACTCTTTCAAAGGGTGTGTACCAACATAACAGTGAAAATAAAAACGGGGTACATAAGTTGTCACAATGTTCAGAATGCAGAAAGCCTTAGAATTAAAGATACACGTTCTCAGAGCATGATGATTGTGTGAGGCAAGCCACATAAAGAATAAATATTCAGTAGTTTCCTCAAAGTTTTCATGCAGGAAAAAACAATTTACAAACTGGATTTCATTCTCTTTATCTCGCTTAGGAAGGTGGAAATTACAGGTTTTCATGTATGGAAAGATCTACATTTACAAGGTAAATTACACATGTAAATATTGGGTCAATTGGCACGAACACTCAACCTCGCCAACATTTTTTTACTTCCTATGATTATCTCAATCATCTGCAGTCCGTTGCATTTCACACATCGTCACACACGGAACACACGTGACGTCGTCGTTGTACAGCTCGCCAAAATCTCCTGATCGTTGTAGATTATCCCCCCTCTGGCATGAAGAAGTTATGTAACCCTCGGGCTCAGCACAGAGTGATTTCCCCTGATATGCTCCTAATGATGACAACATACGATGAGTCATGTAACAGGTTCGTTAACGACTGCAGGGCTAAGCAACCGCTTTACGGCACAAGACCTGCTCTGCCAACTCGCAAAGTGATGATAAGGCTACCAGCGGCAGCTGTCTCCTCGATGACGTGTCCCGTTGTCTCCTGGGTCGCGATGAAGGCATCTGTCGCCGCAACGAGATGAACAAGACATAAATTTCATCATGTGTTTGTCTGCGCGTGCATGTGTGTGTGTGTGCGCATTTACAATACGTTGATTAAGTACACATTAATAATATGTAATGAAGTATGTATATGTAATGTATTCCTCTCTCTTTTAACACAGAAGTGTCTCAAGTCCAGTTTATTTTGACGAGGACAGTGCCCGCTCACTAAATGCCTTTCCTTCCTCATCCCTCATACGGGGTCAGGTATCCATTCGACAGCTCGAGAAAGTAAGTCGCGCGACTTACGGGTATCGACCCGACTAATCCACTTGTAATTAGGATTATGAAGTGTGAGTGCCACAAGCCTCTTGCAGTACCCGCTTACAAGGCTGTGACAGAATTATTTCTTGATTACACGTTAAACGCCAGCCACCTCTTGGGCCGGACAGTGGCGCCCACGGGTACATCTTTGCTTATTCCTCCGAGAGAGTTGACAAGACAAACCGCGCCGAGCCCCGTATCAGCCCGGATATGACGTAACAGCGTCCACACCACAACGACCTCTAAGGTCACTGGCATACAAGTTCAGTGTTGAAAGAGTTGAAAGGAGGGAGTGGAGCTGCACTGCTATTGACCTCCCAGTTTAAAGACGATCATTAGTATTTGTTGGGTCGAGTTCGACTTTCCGAAACTTTCCTACCAGTTCGTACGCGCGTCTTACTTAAGTGTAAGAAAATAAATGCCTACAGTCGTATTCTGTACACAGATGCAAATCAGATTCAGTGGAGCGGGCAGAAAGCCAAGTTGAATGCATTCTGTGTTAAATCCGGTCACAACACAGTCGACAGTCTGTCCTCATTCTTTTTGTTGCTCTGTTTGCTTGCAGGAACCAGCCTAGCATATCACCAAGCTCAGACACCTTACAACTTTCAAATGAGGTAGTGTACTATTTTATATTTACATCGACAGGACAGAAAATTGTAGAAAGAATGATAATGATGACTTTAGGGCAGCACGCCGGGCTCCTTATACACTGAACAAACTCCACGCCCGACCTCGTCTGAACATTAGCATCAGACTGAAGTCACTCAGCCGAGTCGTCTGGTGACAAACGTCATCAACAAATGCGTTTTTGAAATCTGACATACTTATTCGGGGAATAAAATATTAGCTTGGGGCCTGAGCAGACACGTGTGAGCGAAATATTCCTACAGGCACGATGCAGCCCAGTATTAAATGCGACGCACCTAAAGAAACAAATATTAAATGAGATATTCTCTGAGAAATCACCACAAAACGCGACATTGTAAAAACAAAAATACAGAATACAATCCTACGTCTTCAAGAAAGCACACTATACCATTCAATGTACAAATGTACAAACGTACAGCAGGAAATAAACTGCCAAACTCGTGACATCACGCATGTCCGTGTACACACCCCATTAACACTGGCTCAGCTCTCTAATTGGCTAAAGTCTTAAAATGTCAGCGAATCCATGAACACTTCTGATACCAGTGTTTTGGGGCCTTTTTAGATATAGTTGTACTTGTAGGCCATTATCTGTAAAACTGAGGATTATCTACATTAAAAGTTTAAGGAAATACCATCTAGAACTAGGCCCAGCGTATTCATTTGGGGAAGATGGGCTTTGTCGCGACAGCAGGACCTAAAGCTAAGCCCTTATTGCTGCAGTGCTCCACAAAGCCCTCCTACAGCTTAAAGGTTCACAAACACAATGCACTTGTGTAGACCTTTAAAACCGCCAGACACCAATAAGCAGTGCTCAGCACAACAGACAAAGGTGTTCGTTTGGTGCAACGAAGCAAATCACAGTCTCCACACCCTCCGACCTCAGTCCCCTCCTTCTCGGCACTCCTTATTTTATGCTGAGGCCACGAGATGTTTGCTTCTCTCTAAACAGCGGGTCAGGTAGCCTAGTGACACGAAGCCTTTACACAGAAAAATTGTATGTAAAAACGTTTTACGATAAGTATTTGCTGATTGTGTGGCTGTCTAAGCCAATAGCTGACACTGACGGCAGCACATAATTCCCCCTCCCCCGTAATGTGTGTGTGTGACTATAAAAGCCACTGACTGTGTATGTGGGAGGGGGGCGTGGGTGGCCGGAAGGGGGTTGTTGTTTTTCCAGTGCAAAAGACACGGCACTTCAGACTTGTTTATGTCTTTGTCTAGCGAACGATATCCACTCTCTACAGGGTACTCAGTGTATCACCACAAGAACAGTTTAAGTAACAACACACACCTTAAAGAAATTATGGTAGTCATCGGACGTATTTCAGCGTGTGCACGTGTGTGTGTGTGCGCATGCGTGTATTTCTACATTACGTTTCGTAATTTCCCTCGCCTTTCTTAAAATTCGACTTTTCCCCCGAAGACTATTATCCTATGTATTCTCTGGCAGTCGTCGGTGACCTAAAAGAGAATCAGGTCGCCCCCATTCTCTCTCTACAACCTCCAGGCCACGGACAGCGCTTAGCCACGAGGACTGAAGGGCGGCAACTCCAACTTCCGGTAAAATAAGCGGAAGTAGCTTAGTCTTAAAATGTGACTACTACACGGACTGTGCGCCTTTCTTGGTTTGCTCGTCAATAAAGGGACACAGCTGGCCGTGCGGTGACACCAGACCTGGCAGAGGAAAGCTTGTAATTTAAATTAAGGATTATTTTCCCCTCAGACGAGAGCAACCTTTCAATGGGAGACCAGGGGCAGATGGCCAGGCTTGTGCACACCCTGCCCCAAACGCTGTTCGAACCCTTTTCTTTCATGACCTCACTCGTGCTTGTGGGAATCGCCGGAAATTTATGGCAGTTCCTATCAGAGCACGTGGCCCAGAACTATCGAACCTGCGCCTGCTATCAGACTTTTTTTTAAAGTCCACTATTAATGCTGGTTACTTGGGGAAACATCTCTGAGTTCACTAGTCAGTCATAGCTCAGTCGCTATCTAGTCTACTGAATGTTAACGGTCTAGTCTTACTTTCTGCTTCTGTCAGTCCGTGTGTGTGTGTGAAGTTGTGCACTTAATCGCTATTCGTCTCTCTCGTTAGAATAGATGTTAGAAATTTTCTTTCTCTCACTCTCACACACAAACCCAGTAGACCATGCACACATCTGTGCACACAACTGCATACACACAGACATGCACACAACTGCATTAAACTCCTCCTTACACAACATCAAGCATACAGAGATCTGCAGCTAACTTGATGCGAACATTTGCTTACTAACCTGAACTCAAGTTTTTACTTGGTAAATACTTGCAAGGTCTAATTTATTTGTGAAAAATAAATCGTCACAACTACAGACAGCAGTCTCAATAACCACATAACAACATAATAAATATAGCTGTAAACTGCCTGTCAATCGCACGCACACACACAGCAATAGATAAACAGGCACATCGAGAAATCTGTCAGCTCATCTCTCTTTTTCTAAAAACCTGTAGCCCTGAGGTTCACCATCCGGTCCCACTGGATGGCCTGACATTTGGATGTGATGGAGTAGCCCACCAACAGGTTCTAATCTCTGTCACCCAGTCTGACGAGATCAACAGACCCCAATACACTTTCCTCCACAAGCAACACTAGACAGTCAGCGACTTACAAACCAGTGATAAAACACGAGAGGCGTTCAGAGGACTGGCAAGTAAACAACAACAACAAAAATTACCGTACCTTTGGGTCCATACGTGGAGTCGGGATCCGTCATGGCTGTTTCGCAAAGGTGTGCTAGCCTCCGCTCTTGTTCCAACCCAAAACACGGAGTGTGAAACACGTGCTCCGAGAGTGCGATCACACAGCAACACACACAACAGCAACACACACACACACGCGCGCGCGCGCAGGGCGCGGCCTGACCTACACGTCTGTCGTTATCGACTCTGCCGCGGAGAGTGCAGCGACCCCCAGCGCGTGCCAAGGTCAGCGCGAGCCGTCTGTGTCTGCGGTGGAGAGTGGCTTGCTGGGACACGTTGCACCTGTCGTCGACTGGCGGCAGCTGAGCGAGGGTCGTGGACACATGGGTCACGTGCGACACTAGGAAGTGACGTCATGGACAAGATCAGCCAGGCGCGGTCTGTGATTTCACGAGCTCGCACACCTGGCATCTCTGAGCTTTGAGCGCGCATGTAACAAAGCACAGTCCCACGTGTCACTGCCAACTTTAAATTCAAAAATAGGGAAATATTTTAAAATATTAGTTTACATCTTGTAGACGAGCGATGCAGCCAATGAGCGGAAGTTTCACAGAGGATGTTTGACCTTGGGGAATTTGTTGTATATTAAAGGTATGTTGAGAAAGTGTATATTAACTGCGAAGTTTATTCAAAATATTTTAGATTTATGTTTATTACGCATGCGCATACGCTCTTCACTCCTCGCAATACACGGATATACTTGGTACTTGCAAGTAGGCTTTAGACACATACAGCCCCTCCCTCCAACTTGTGTGTGTGGAGTGACAGAGAGAGAGAGAAATTACACTTTTTGTACACGTCATGCCATGCTCTCGCCACTCGCACATCGGATCTCCAGCATGCTGTGTGAGGAAGAGCCGTGAAAAACAAATCCTCTTAATTGTTAACAATGCTATCTTTACCACCATCGTCCTCTTTACCATTACAGCAATAATAAGAAGTTTCATGGCTTCTAGTACCATCACTTTAACATCATCAACGTCGTTATCGTCATGGCTCAAGAACAGTAACAAAGAAAACAACAAAGATGAGAGAAAATTAGACAAGACTAAAACTGCTTTTTTTTAAACCCATCACAGATTAGACCTATCTGGGGTCCAACCCTTGCTGGGCCTCACAAACAAACCACGACGGACAACCTTGACTACTACCTCGTCTCTTGTTTTATCCCATCCATTCCTCTCTCCATCTTGACCACGTTGATCTTGGGACTATAAACCACCACAGCACTTACAGCACTTACCATTACTGCTAACACTAAATCACTGTTCCTCCTTTTCTGAAATATGTAAACAACACATGACTGCACTCTCACTGACCTGTCAAAGATGTTGACCCACACTCAGTCTCGTCAGGAGTGTCATGGCTTCCACCACCTTGGCTTTATCGTCTTCCACATCATTATAGTCATGGCTCGAGAAGACAAGGGGTTAATGTTCGCTCTGGCGTGTCAGACTGAGCACTGTTCAGCCTGCTGCTGGGACTGACGAGTACTTTTACCGGCCCGTCGCCATCACTTCCAGCAGCTGGGCCACTGGCTTCTGTTTCCTTTATCGTCTGCTCACTATCACGGCAGCACCACCAGAGCCCGAGCTCCAGTCTCCAACAAGCTGTGAACACCACCCCACCGCCTCAGCTCTGGGAAGAGGGTAGGAGGGTGGTGAGGGAGGGAGAAGACAATGGTTTCAGGCCTGCAGGCTAGCACTGGCTCACTGGCGATCGTACGGTGACGCACACCAATCTGCCCTCGCGCTTCGAGACTTTTTTTTTTGTTTGAGTGGGGTGGAACTTGCTTTGCACATTGGACCGACTTTTTCCACCACGACCAGGCTGTTTATCATTTCCGTCGTGTTAGTAAATGGAAGAACTTAGCCGAAACCTGAAGAAGGAACTAGTCTTGAGAAATGCTGACATTTGAGGGCTAACTGGGGTTACCAGTGGAAAACAATAGGAGGGGGAGACAACAATGCCATCATGTACCGAGCATCGACAGGAAGTCCAGTCTGGGCTGCGTTTCCTCGTGCAGCTTTAATGATAATAATAAAAAAGTGAAAAACAAAAGAAACGAAGGATAATACTGCAATTATACTACAGATGCAGCAGCTGCTGCTATTACTACTTCAATTAATAATAATTATCAGGCATTTGGTTCATTGAAACGACCGGGAGCTACAAGCCAGCTGTCACTGACAGACGATGAGGCCGCTGTCATCGAGGGACCCTTTCTGCCAAGTGTGACATTGTCACAGCAACTCAATGACACATTGCTTACTCTAATTTTTATTAGTCTCACAAACCTGCGCTTTATTTTCCTGTCATGTATCCAGAACTCGCTTTTTGAACTGTGATATTTTATTCTTCGTCTGACTCGGTGACATTGTCCATTCCCTGGCCACCCACCCCTGAAAAACACGAAAGACTCCCACCTTGGGAGGGAGAACAGCTCCACCTCCAATGAATCACAATTTATTCTTAAGTGTACCTATAAAAACTGTTTATGACATATTGAGAGATTCGTCTGATTGTTGTAGATTTCTTAGCCTTTGAGGTAAAATGTGTGGGTGTCATTAGATATAAAATATATCTAGCGGAAGGAAAAACGTGAGTAAATGAAGGCAAAGTTCCGTGAATGGTCTTAACGTGCTGTTAGCGGCGGTGAGAACACTCTTCAGTGTTGTTTGTTAGTCAATTAGTGTGTTTGTGTGAGAGAGAGAACGCCCAAACGTAAAGCTCTGGCGTTATAACAACAAAAAGGAAGAAACACGCTACTGCTCAATTCATGGGAAGCAACTGATGAATTAGTCTCTATGTTATGAGCTACGAGTTATTCCCCCTACCAAACCAATCCGCCGTCAGTTCTTGAGTTTACTCTCTAATGCAACTGTAATACATATAACAAATCTTTTAATATATTACAGTTATCTGTGATATCCTTGCATGTGTTATAAAACGTAACTGATAAATAACTGCCTCAGAACCAAAAAGTGAAAGACCATGGGTAATAATAATAAAAAATTCTGTTTCAAAATAATTATGTCTATTTACGCAGAGGATACAATAATCCTCTATGTGGCAAGTGTATTTATTTTTATCCCTGTATGAATGTTGACTTCGTCCCAAACATACTAAGTGAAAGGCACCACTTCTTTGGTCAATAAAACATATTATCATCTTTGTCAAGTTTCTAGTGCCACAGCCTTTCAGGTATGGTGTCATAAGAAACCAGTCGTTGGGATCTGCCATCTGCAAAACAGATTACATACTGTTAAGGTACTGTATTCGTAAAAAATTATCATTATTACATTAGGTTCGGCAATTCCAAACCATTTGAAATCGGCAACCGATTAAACCAGTAACCAGAAGCCGTTTGCAGTTCCAAAGGCAAGATGATGAGAGCGTGATGGCGAGTTGTTTAACAGTGAGAGGTTTCTTGTCACTGTCTCTGAAATGATGATGATGTGTTGTTGCTGTTGTTTGCATCACAACATGAAAGATTAAAAGACATAATCTGTTTCTTTAGAAATCAAGCTGAACTAGTGTGTAGCCTTCAGCAGCCATGTCGATGGATGAAACTTTACACATAGCAGACAGATAAAAAGCCAGGTTACCAGGTTTCTGTTGGGTTAATTTCTGCTTTGAAATGACCCAGCTTGTGATTTATAGCTGAGTCCAATTAACTGGGTCCCGGCCTTTGGTGAGAAAATGAAAAACGAGAGTTGTGTCCCTTGGCCTAACATGGTTGAGGGTCAGCTCTCCGCATTTCTGCTTTCTTCTTGGATTTGTTGTGTCTGTACTGCCTATTGTACTGAGATGCACTTTTTTCTGGCGTCATAGGCATTATATTCGATTGTTTACTTGTCTGTGGCTTTTATTTCTTTTATTAATCTGCTACTATCTACTCTCTCGTCGCCGTGATTCCTCTGCTCGCGCCATCACAGTTTCTTCTATCCTCCCTGGGCAGACTTTACATCAGTGCCGACTGCCGAACACTCATGCATTGCAACATTGCACCGCAATTTCTGCTTTGTGATCATCAGGATATTCCCCCGACCATTTGATCTACGTGCTTGATTATTGTTTTATTCTGCTCCAGTCCAATGACTGTAGATATGTGTCTCACCGACATCTTGGTTTGTGGATGTCATCTGGCAGACGAGCGACCTGGCATCCCGTTAACTTTACAGAGCTACAGGAATGTTGTCTGTCTTGTGTTTTTGTAATGTGTTCGTAATGCGTGGAGAGACTGGCTTTGGCTGGAATACCGCACTGTTAAAGCTCACACAATTATTAGTATTGTAGCAAACTAGTGGAGCACTTCTCATGTCCGGTAATAAGTGCACAACGCTTCTCATAAACTCGTCACATGACTCGCTCGCTCTTTTAACCTTCTCTCGCTCCCTCCCCCTCTCTCTTTCATCGGTACCGTTACACATTAAGACATCGTGGAAATGTGATCAGCGTGGTAAAGGTACGTCTGTGTAGTATTTTTTTTTCTTTTTGAGCACCATCAACATCTTAAAGCGGAAAAAATAAACATGCTCGGGGAAAAGTACACCACCCAAGCGGTACATTCTATCAGAGTTGGCGAGGATCGATGAGTGATGAGAATTTTCAGGGACCACTACAAAAACACATATCGCAACACTCTGCTTTATTTATAAGACACGGACATCTCCCACAACGAGCAAAATGTTAAATGTTAACTGAAGACGGCTAAACAGATGGAGGTGTACGTGCGTTGTCCATTCTGGTACGTATGCTGTTGTCATCCGTGGACTTTTAAACTAATTTAATTCACATGCATTAATCTTAATCCTTGAAAATATGTAATTTTTCTGTCTCACAAATAGAAATCAGCAGTATTAGCATCCCCGTGTTGTTGTTTGTTTTTTAACTGCTCTTGACTCAAGCTAGCCTTGACCATAGGTCATTAGAGTGGTGAACGCCGAGACTGCCTTGCACGGAAAAGACACTATTCTCTCACTAGGGATGTGTGGGGGTGTGTGAGGGGGAGAGGATGGGGTGACAAGAAAAGGCCACTTCAATCATATGTGATCCCTATTAGTAGAAACAGCTGCCCTCTCTTCCGATTTCTTCAAGAAGCTGACGCAGAACTTCGCATGGCGCTGGTGCGATGCTGCCACGCCCCCTTGCATGGCACAGCGAGTCTGGAGGGGAGAGTGTGGGAGCGAAGAAGGAGGCAGGGGACGAAAGAGAACACGCGACGTAATCGGAGCCCTGTTCGCCACAATTATTCCCCCTAACCACGCCAATTGTCTGCCAATTGTCTGTAGTGGAAACCTGACCGGCTATTGAAGGGTGTAGGCAGACACTCTGTTGTCCTGCTGTTAGACGCGGACCCCCATTTAGCTCAAGTACCTTAGGTTCCCAAGGACTCCCAGTGCCAGAAACAGACTCTGAGAATTGAAAAAGAAGCAGCAAGGCCAAACTGCTCGAGTCCAAGTGGCAAGTCGTGACTTTGCGCAAGTCACTTTGCGGGAGGATAACCGAACCGGAGTTCATGACTACGTCCGTCTCCCATTCACCCAAGCCAGTCTTGTTTACACCACACCTCATTATCACGTGACCACCAACATGTAGGTTAAATATTTCAGTGTTACTTTTGCAATGTATGTGTCATGTTCATGTGTGATAATGACCGTCATTAATTTAAACCATTTGTCCCACCTCATCCTAGATTTTATGAATGTGCTCATTATTCATTTATCTTGATCGAAAAGAGCTCGTTGAGAAAATTTGAAAAAGCGGGCGAAAGGAAGTCGGTGAAAGGACAGATGAAATCGTCATTTATTTATCGACTGAGAACTTGACTGACGCCTTGTTTGGGGCCACGTGACTGCAGGTTTGCGCGTGCTGCTGACGTCATAACATGGCGTTTCCGGTCGGGGTTACCCTCCCTCTTACCACAGACCCTCCTCTTCCTTTTAACTTTGCCCAGAACACAGACCCTCTTCCCTATAGTCGGATGAAAGGGGGCGCAGGATGCTTTCCCCTCCTGATATTGTTGACGCAGCTAAGATTTTGCAAATTATACCCGATTAAAGCTCGCACGAGCATAGCTGCCCACCCCTCAGACACATTCCCACCCGTGCACACACTACACAGACATAAACACATACTTTAGATGTAAAGCCATACAACCATCAAACAAAAGTCAGCTACTCGATATCCTCGGACTAAAGGTAAATAGGACAATCTATTAACGAGAGAATTTTTAGCGTAAAATCAGCCAACGACGACTACTAGAAGTCCTAGGAGTCGAGAACGAACTTCCGGCCCGTAGTTTCCACCCCTAGCTCCCCCTCCCCCCAGCCTTCTCCACTTCTGTGAAATAATATTCTATCCACCCACCCGCATACTTGACCAAAAGGCAAAAACAAAAAAAATATATATCGATGTGTGGGTCTATTTCAAGAAGTTGTCGCTCTTGACGTTCAGTTCTCACAAGTGATGATTGTTGTCTTGCGGTCGTTTGTCTCGCGCTGTTTCTCAGCGCCACGCGGCGGTGGTCAGGAGAGACGCCAAGGGGAGGCGACCATTTGGAAGTGAAGCGTTTCTAAACTTAGCCGCGACCCCCTGACCAAAAATACACCGGCCAGCCAGCGTGTCGTCATCCGGAGGAAAGTCACGTGACTTGCCGTGCTCACCTCTTGAAGCGACACCAAGTGCGAAGTGACAGACGCCTATGTGTGTATTACAACTAACAACCTGGGTTATCGGTAGCGGTTATCCCACACACTATCACTGCTAATAACCGACTCGATATCAAAAATATAAATTAGTATAATTAAAGACATCGTTGTATCTGGTGTAAACGTGACTTCATCTTTCAACAGAAAAGCTTCAGAATGTAAACTGAAAGATTAGGAGGAATAAATGAACAGAAAAAGTCATCTCGTGCATGCTTCCTTTTCCAGTGTGATTTACTTGTAAACAAAAGTTTCCTCAGGATGCATCTTTATAAAGATAACAAAATTTCAGACAAATTAAAATAAACAATTTAAAGCAGTTAGAGGCTAACAATTTTTTCTTCTGTTTTAATATATTAAATTTGTATATCTGTATTTTGGAATGACAACCTACCTTAAACGCTTTTCATCTTGTACGATACTAACAAGTGTGCTCACATGCAAAACTAAACAAAAGAGTAAAAAGTAAACTAAGCAAACAAGTGCTAGTGACAAGATGATTACAAGATAAGGATAATGTGTGTCAGGGAAATGTTTTATTTCCCTTGTGAACGTAGTTCGCGAGTGTGTGCGAGTGTGTGTACCGCGTGAGAATAAAAGATAAAAAAAGGGTGTAATTCGTACACCCGTGCAGGAGCACAACTGATGACACGTGACACTAGAGACGACAGCTCACCTCCAGCTTTTTCGCTCAGTGAACAGTGTGTGACATTCCCAACGCAGCCGCCGAGACGCTTGGTCCTACCTGTACAGGTGTAAATACAGACAGGGGAATCTGTGCTTTTAGTTCCTTGCCCAGTCAAGGTAAGCAAATATGTGTTTATGTTGTCCTGAATTCTCAATTCTGATTTCAGGGCAAAAGTATTCTTAAATTGTTTCATGAGAAAAATCTTAACGTCCAATAAGAAATCATGCGATGAGTTTAACTCAGGGAGACTAATAGTAGCAGTGAATGGTATAGTCTCATTAATCATTAAGTTACAGAAACTAATGCGGTGATGAGTTTAACTCAGGGAGACTAATAGTAGCAGTGAATGGTAGAGTCTCATTAGTCATTAAGTTACAGGAACTAATGTGAAGGAACAGTTATGGAAGACCCGCTGAAACAGATCCCTAACTACAGGAGGGCCTGAGAACCTTCTTCCTACACCGGACCCACCCAGGGGTGACTGTCAACCGAGGGAGGACTGGGTGGCTCGATTTTATCCGGGTAGCCCTGGAGTTTCTTCCCTTGTGGGTCGTCGAGGAATCGAACATTCTGTCAACGTTTCCACTGATGTCCAGGCCAAAGAGTCTGGATGTGTCTACCAGCATTGGTGTTTCCATGGAAACATGTGCAGTGGTGTGTTCGTGTAGTTGCTAGTGTGACAGCGCACCTGCCTGGCAGTGAAAGGGTGGGAGAAGAGCATTCCTGGCGCTGAGATTCGTGAGAGTATCCTACATCGGGACTGCAGATGACGGGAATTGTAAGTGTTATCTTCGACTTACTCTAATTTTTCGATTTTTTATTTTTTTATTATTTAATTTGACCATTAGTCATCGGACATAGTTCCATGACGATATCCCATTCTTGTAATCAGCAAGTAGACAGACGTGAGGACAAATATAAGGAACTTTACATTTTTGGCGAGGAGCTAAGAATTGCGAGATGGTAGAGTTAGCTTTGAGTTTTCTCTGTGCGAGAATTATTTGGTGTTTGACCGTGTATTGGGGCAGAGGATTTGTGTTGTTTTGATGTGACCTGAACCAGCTTAAAAAATACATTTGCCATCTGCCATCGTCTACCATCAACTACCATCATCTATCATCCTGTGCCATCATCTATCTGCTATCATCTATCTGCCATCATCTACCATCATCTATTTACCATCATCTGCCATCATCTATCTGCTGTCATCTATATGTCATCATCTATCTGCCATCATCTGTGATTGTCCGTGACAATTGGTGACCCCGAAGAGATTGAGGGTTTGTCTGTCTTGTAAACAGTTGTTGTGTGGAAGGATTGTCCTTTGAGGAGTCACGTGGTCTTTCTGTTGATGTTTATGGTTAATTTTAGCATTTTATTCCCCGTCTCCAGCTCCAGAGGTCTAGTAAGGGCATAGCCTCTGTCTCTACTGTATTCTGTCTTTCTTTCCCTGCTACCTTCACCTTACCCCTGAGTGTTGCTTTTATTGGAAGAAGCTTGGTAGTGTCTGAGCGTGTGATTATCTCCCCATTAGCTACTCCATTTTATTGTTTTAAGAAAAAAATTGTTGGCTGTTCCTCAAACCTATATTGAACTTTAAATCTTTGTTTGCTCGTTAGGATTGCTTATATGTTTATTACATCTCTAGAGAGAAATTGCCATTGTGGGCTTGTTTGTGTTTACTGAGATTTGGATGTGAGATGTGTGTACACCCACTGCTTTGATTGATGATTGAGTGTAGTTGTTTCCTAGCTAGCCTTGATTGAACTAGGGCTTACACCTGTGTTTACATCTGTAGTTGACTTAGAGAATTTTATTCCCTCTTTTATTTTGCGAATCATTGTGAAGGCAAGTTTTGATGCTGTGAATACATTTCTGTCCAGACTGCATTTGTGAGATAATTTTAGATGATTTTATTTTATTATTTTTTGCTATCTTTGTGTGCAACATGGACCGCCACTAGTATGTGATGTGATCTCATGTAGGAAAGAAGGCGAAATGATAGAATTAGAAGGTAAAGCTTTGTCTTTGACTACATACATAATGCACAGTGTCGGTCGTTATGATAGAAATGTGGAAAGTAGAGCAAAGAAACAAGCAGACAGCTTAGACATTGCAAAGAAAGCGGAAGCTGATAGAATTGTTACTTGTTAATAAACGTTGTCAATTGTTGTAAGTTGTTGATAGTTGTTGATGAGAGTTGCTGATGGTTGTTGTTGATGGTTGATGTTGATAATTGTTGTTGATAATTGATGATGATGATTGCTGTTGATGGTTGTTGTTGATTGATGGTGGTGGTTGTTGGTGGCTATTGAAAGTTGTTGATGGTTGTTGATGATTAATGGTGATGAGTATTGAGTGCTGTTGATAATGGTGGTGGTTGTTTGTGGTTATTAAAAGTTGTTGATGGTTGTTGTTGATGGTTGATGTTGATAATTGATGTTGATAATTGA